>NC_136068.1:1015636541-1016004354 GCF_964261635.1 Lissotriton helveticus
TATCTATCTATCTATCTATCTATCTATCTATCTATCTATCTATCTATCTATCTATCGCCCTCACTCTATCTATCTATCGCCCTCACTCTATCTATCGCCCCTCTCTCTGTTGTTTTCAAATTGGAAGGAGCTGGCAGTGGTGTTCAAAGCTCTGCTGTACTTTGCCCCTCATCAAAAGGACAAGGGGGTTCAGGTCTGGACGGACAATCAGGTGGCGCGTGCCTATGTGAATCATTTGGGGGGAACTTGTTCTCTGCTTTTGGCTCTCCTGTCGGTCAGATTGGGGCTAGGGGAAAGCCAACCTGCTGGGTCTTTATGCTTTCTATCTGCGGGGGAGGTAGAATGGACGTCTGGATCAACTGAGTCGCCTTCTTCTTTCCTGGGTTTCTCTGTCCCTGTCTCCTCTGATTTTTCCGAAAATTTCGAGAGGTTCAGGAGGCCTTGGTTGAATCTCTTTGCCTCCCCTCAACATGCTCTTCTGCCGAGGTTTTGCACCCGTCTTCCTTGCCCTGCCCTGAGTTTCGGGTCTTTTCTTGGCCTTTTCTCCCTTTCCCGTTCTCAGCAGGGTGTTGACAAAGATCAGGAAGGAAGGTGTAGTTGTGCTGTTGGTGGTCCCCTTTTGGCCTCACCAGCCTTGGTATCCCCTCCTGCTCCATTTGGCTGTTGCTCCCCCTTGGAGGTTCCTGCTGTCCCCTTCTCTGCTCCACTTTCCTCTCCTGTCTCGCCAGGCTCTCAGCCAGTTGGCGTTGGGGGTTTGGAAATTGAGAGGCATTGGCTAGTCTCTTTGGGATGTTTCTCGGAGGTGGCACTGTCCATTCAGAATTCTAGGAAGGTCAGTACCCTGCGGGTTTACGGACACCACTGGAGGAATTTCACTGCTTGGTGTTCTTCGAGGGGGTTCGTCCCAGACTCTTGTGAGGGGGGGGTTCTGTGCTTGAGTTTCTCCGGGATGGTTTCTTCATGGGCTTGTAAGTTTCTACACTCTGCAGCCAGTAGTCCGCCATTAAGGCTTTCTGGGGGCCTCTCTCCTCTCTTTTGAGACCTTGGTTTCTCGCCTTCTTTGCAGTTTCTTTCTTTGATGGCCTGTTGTTGCTTCTCCTGTGCCCCCTTGGGATCTCCCTCTGGTTCTTAATGCCTTTGCAGCACTCCCCGTTTGAGCCCCTGCCTTCTGTGTCTCTAGAGTTTCTTACCCTGAAGATGTGTATTCTGGTGGCTATTACCTCGGGGAAACGTTTGGGGGAGCTTGGCGCCTTCCTTTGCCATCCTCCCTATTTGCGTTTTTTTCGTGATAAGGTGGTCCTTCGCCCTGACCCGGATTTTTTTCCCAAGGTGTCCTCTCCTTTCCATTTGTCCCAGGATATTGTTCTTCCTGCCTTTTTTTTCTAACCCCTCTACGGCGGAGGAAATCCTGCTTCAGTCGCTGGATTTAACAAAGACTCTTATTGTTTACCTTGAGTGGACTGCCTCCCCTCGCCAGGTGGATTTTTTGTTGTTGTCACTTTTAGTGTTGCCTGGCGGGGTCATCGTCCTACGACAGCTACTCTTTCGAATTGGGTTTGGACCGCTATTTTCTTGGCCTAGTTTAATTCGGGGGTTTCTCTCCCTCCTGGCATTCAGGGGCGTTGCTTCCTCCTGGGCTTCTTTTAAGGGCACCTCTTTGAAAGAACTTTGTGCGGCAGCGACTTGGTCCTTCCCTCATACCTTCATCTCCCATTTTAAGTTGAGGATGGAGGAGGTGTTTTCTGGGGATTTTGTCTCTGCTGTCCTTGCTGCTGTTCACTGATCGTGCTTGTCTGCAAATAAATTTCTTTGGCATCCTTTGGTTGTCTGTTTTCTTTTTGTTTCGTTGTTTCGTCTGGTGCTTGGGTATACGCTCCTGGCTGACTGTGACAAGGAAGACGGAGGAGGAAGGTAATGACTCGGTTACTTACCCGTAATATTCATTACTCTGAATCATAGTCATCCTGGTCACAGTCATGTCCCCTCCTGCCCTTAAGTGTTGGGGAATTAACAAATATTTACCTGTTCCTTCTGATCATTACTCTGCTTTTCGGTATTGCAGGATGTGGTCTGGGATTGCCCCAACAGGTACTTCCTATCAGGCTACCATGTTGGGTGGAGAATATTTTCTATGGGTGAATGTTGTGCCCCAAACACGTAGTGCTCCTGCGTGACTGGGACGAGGAAGACTATGACTCGGAGTAATGAAGATTACAGGTAAGTAACCGAGCCCTTTATGTTCCATGCCAATTTCCTAGGATCCACGATGAGAGCATATGCTGTGGTATTACACCATGCTTCTGGGTGATAATTGTGTGGTTATTAGTAGTTGTAATAGTCTTCATTGCTCTCTCTCTTTTTCCTTCTTGATCCACCTCTTCTTTCTCTCTTCCTCTCTCTAACACACTCTCTCTTTCACTGCCCTGTTTCTCTCATTATCTCTCTCTTCTCCTACCAGTCGCCTCCCCACTCTCTCTCCGTTATCATCCGCCCTCATTCTCTCTCTTCCTGTTCCCTCTCTGTTGCTCACTACTTCATCCTGTCTCCCAATCGCTCTCATCCCTCCTCATTCTCTCTCTTCCTGTTCCCTCTCTGTTGCTCACTACTTCATCCTGTCTCCCAATCGCTCTCATCCGTCCTCTCTCTCCTTCCATAGCTTTTAACTCTCATTGCTTCCCTTCCTTGTTCACTCTTCATCTTTCTCGCTCTCTTTCTCAGTCTTTCCTTCTTCCTTCCTGTCTCTCACTTTCTCTCTCTGTCGCTCTCCCTCCATCTTTTTCTGGTATGAGTGCTCCATATGATTTGAGAAAATTATTGTTAACAACCGATGCCTTTTAACGCTCTCTGCCTGCGGCTCTCTTTTGTGTCTCTGTGAAGGTTTTTACTCTCACCTTCATTGTGTGCTTGTCTCGTTTTTAGCGTCCATGAAGCCCCTTCCGCCCACTCCGGAAGACAACTGGGTGAGTGTTTATGTTTGACGGAAGGAATGGGAGGGTTAAGGGATCTGAAGCTGGTGAGAGAAGCAAAGGCGCCCCAGTCCAAAATAACTAAATTGATTTATAAAGTGCCTTATGACCAAATGTCGCCACCAGGCGCTGGTCATCGAAAATATGTATTATCAGATAAGGATCCAGAATCGAAAGAAAACAGGAGGGGAGTTGTGGGTGGGAGGGGAGGGGATTTAAGGGGGCGCCTGCCTAACAAAATAAGATTTTACGCTTTTGCTAAGAGAGTTCCAAGGTGAGATTCTGACCCCCTGGGGTACTGTTCCGTGCCTTGTATCAAAGGATTCAGATATGATGCCCCGTTGGATTCAACGCAATGTTCTCTGACCAAAAGAAGGTAGGATTTTTTAAGGTTCCCTAATATTTTTCGTATTGATATCACTGGAAATTGCATCCCACGAATTGTGCTCAATGATGACATTGACAGAAAATCACCATGATATTTAGGACTGAAATTGTATAAAATGAAAATGGGCCTTAACCTCACCAGCAGAACTTGTTGGCAGTTTGCAACTTCAGTAAGTCAAGTATTTCAAGACAATGCGTCGATTAAAGAGGGTTTGGGGTACTTTTTTTCATGCTCGCTCCGGTGGCTTGGATCTCTTATATGTTCACTCCACACTTAACCCAGAAACAGTTGGATGACTGATAAATCTGTGAGTTGCATTATTGGGGAAAAAGCATTAGCCTTCCACCTAAGTCAGGAAACACGTAAATGAGTTTCTCCAGGATTCCTAAAGGTATGGGGAGGTGACTAGAAGGAAAGGGCATTCTGCGAGAAACGGAAGGACAGAGTATTGGTGCATGTGTGGGCCAAGCAGCATCACTGGTAGTGGCGGTGCTCTTCAACAGGTGACAACCAAATGGAAGAATTTCCTGCAATAATGGGCGAGGGTCCTTTCAATTTCTGATATCACCCCCACATTTCTAACCTTTGTGGAAAGTTGGATAGTATCTTCAATAAGACTTAATCAGGGAGGTTTAATAGGTGCCTTTCCACTTCAAACTAAAAAATGTAACATTGCAAAATTTGACACTCTTAGGTTGTGGCTGACGCACTTTTCCGAGGAAGCAAGATGGCGGCCGCTTAGGAGGCTGGCAGCAGCACAAGCGAGTCATGGCGGCTTTGAGTACACAAACCCCGTAAAGAAATAGAATCTAGAAGACCACTCACTCACTTGAAATCCTCCCCTATGTGGAGTCTGTGGCGTTCCTACGAGAGTGTCTGGGCGGCCTGGGTCAAAGTCGGACTCCGGATCCTCAGGCTTGCCGCAGTGATACTTCAGTCAGCTGGAAAAGTTTCAGGCAGGGAGCTGTGCTGAAATGGCCCCGAAGGTAGCTACAAACCCTGCTGCCTCCAAATCGGTGGGTGCACGAAAGCTGTAAGGAGAAAACCTAGCGGAGCTCGATTCACCGGAGCAAGTACCGGGGCGCCTGCAGCAGTCTCAAACGCCAGATCCACCGGTAGCGAAAAGGGGACTGAACTCCTGCTGCGGCCGAAGAAGGCACAGGCAGAAGCAGTCAGCGGGGACAAAGCCAAGCAGAAGCAAAGTCAGGAGGTGAGTCGGGAAGAGACGCAAGACACCCTTGTCAAAGTTGTAGCGGCTGATCTGTCTAATGGAGGGCAAAGGGAAGAGGTGGATGCCCCCCCCTTCATGGAAGTTGTGGATGGAAGGGAAATGAGTGCCCTAGGCAAAGAGAATGGGGATACTGCCGGAATCTCAGAAGCTGTTCAGACTCCACCGATCTTTCCCGAATCTCACACTGCCATGGTAGAGCAGGTGGCAGCTGGTAAGAAGACGGGCATTGACTGTGTTGAAATACAGCAAGGAGTAGAAAATGTAGTGCAGAAACCCAATTTAGCGGCTGGCGGGAACAACTCGAACCTGGTAACAGATCTACTAGCAGGGCATAAAAATAGAGGAGATATGGATAAAGAGCCCAGTGACTGTTTCTTTTTGGTTTCAGAGGGGGCAGAGTGGACTGGTTAAGCACATCATCGGGGGCAAGCAACTCAGACACGGATCCTGAGGACAGTGACCTAGCACTTCCTAATACAGCAAAAAAAAATAATAACCTGCGCCCTGGTACACAAAGGCGGTAAAGAAAAGATCTAAAGTGGGACTATACATCTGCAACCCAGTTGTCGGGTTCTTTGTCCGGCATAACCCCCGCAGAGGTTAGCGTGGCTTCCCCCACACTCGAAGTAATTCATCAGGCTATCTTATCTCACAGGGAAGAAATGCACCAAGACAGCCGGAAAGCGCAGGCAGCTATGAGGAAAATCCAAGGGGTTGTCAGGAAGCTTTCTAAAGCCTGTGTTAACATAGGGGAAAGGGGGACTAACCTCGAGGCGAGAATTGTCTCTATAGAATCAGAGGCTCCAAAAGCATCGACCCAGGTTGAAGCTCAAGGCTCTCAAATTGAAGATATCCAATGGAAGCTCGAGGAGTTTGAGAACAGACAAAGGAGGAACAACCTCAGGGGGCTGGGGATTCCGGAGGGGTTGGAAAGGTCTGACCCCAGGTCTTACATAATCAAGCTATTTAAGTCCTTGTTTCCCGAGATGTCAGACTGGAATTGGGCAGCATAAGTTCAAAGAGCTCATCATCTCCCCTTTAAGCCACGGATGCAAGCAAGAGAAGGGTCCAAGCCACGGGCGATACTAGTGTTCTTTGGCAATTTCCTCCTTCGCCAGGCAATGTCAGACAAGGCTAGACCGGAATCTAAGTTCTTCGTGCGCCCAGATTTCTGCCACTCTACGGTGGAAAGACGCTGGAGGTTAAGGCAGCTCATAAAACCTTTTCAGGAGAAAAACATCCAGATTTATCGGATTAACCCAGCGCAACTCAAAGTGATCCATAAGGAGCAGACCCGCTACTTCTCGTCTGAAATAAAAGCAAGGGAGTATCTGGACGCTGTGGACAAATAAAGTAATTCGGGGGGGAAGAAAAATGAAGGAGAGGTATTTTGGTAGTATAAGTTTCCCCTGGTCAAAGTGGTACGAGCTCTTTTTCCAAATGGCAAGATGTCTAAAAAAAATAATGTGTATATAGTTAGGAGAAGTATCGAGTAGGGGAAGTTAGTGTGGGAAAGGAGAAGGGTATTGACATGAACGAGAGGTACTAGACCTATGAAATAAAAGGATTATTGGGGTAATATAAGCTATTGACAGAATAGGAGTAGCCATCTTGATAATGCTGCAAACATCCTATGCACAGACCAAGGTCTGAGCGTCTCATTGGGGAAGCGGGCGAGCACAATGGAAGGGAGGGAGGAGGGGCGGGCAGGCAGAGGGTCAGGGGGCTAGCAAGGGGGGGCAGGTGGGGTGGGTCACGGGGTGGAAAAAGAAATACTCAGCATTATTTTCTAACTTGGTTGAAGATCTTGAACATAAAACAGTTGAAATATGTGAGCAATAAGGGATGGAGCAATTCTTTAGAGAAAAATGGGGAAGCTTATGATGTGTACAGCTAATGTAGGGGGCTTAAATCACTGGAGGAAGAGGCAACGGTTGGGGGAATTTGTAAGGTCAAACTGTATAGATGTGGTTTGTTTATAGGAGACCCATTTACCGTGGGCAAAAAGGAATTTATTGAATATAAGAGCATATGATTTGCTGGCCTGTTCCTCCCAAACATCTGCTATGTAAGTGTCTAGCCTGCACACCTTTACTTTAGTGAGTCCTATTTTATCTTTATAAACTGGTTTAAATCTTTATCGGGAGCTTCCCAGTTGAAGTTTGTGCCCACAACCTGGTCTGCTAACTGCGCTGTAGAGACCTAGACTAAACTAGGTCTGCTCGGAGCTCACCTTGTAAGTCCCTAGGGTTTCAGGTGATTTTATTAACAAAGTGAAAAACGTAGTCCCCTTTTTTTTGGATGAAATGAGGTGCGGTAAACAAATGATTTGGTCAAAAAGTATTTAGTGTTGCATCAAGTCTATAGTTGTAATATAATCATTACAAATTTGGTGAACAATGTTTGGTAATGCACTTGTCAAATTTGTCAAATAGTACATAAACATTAGCATCATGTTTAACCAAGGTTCATTGTACAAATGTGAAAAAAAAAGAAAGAAAACATCCCTATGCATTTCGGGTTAAATAGAACCCTTCTTCAGGGGAATACAAAGTACAAGAATTTCAATGTTATAATCTTGGCTTCTCTGGTAGTTTTCACGTCAGTTCCGTATTTGGGCACTACAAAGTAAATTACTTAACATTATTACAAAATATGAATACATTATATCTACATAGGATTAACACTGTCTTGAAAGGATATAAAGATTAAAAAGAGTTACTCAAAAGAAGTTTAGAGAAGATCAACAGAAAGTCCATGTGTTAAAAGATGGTAAAAAGAGAGTGCACCACCAATTGGATTAGTGAGGTCACCCAGGGCATGAATAATCTAAGTATCAAACTGGTCCCATATACTGTGTTTTCTTATCCTATTCGTGAGCATGAAAGTCGTTTTTGTTAGTAGAAGACCGGTAGAAACCAAATATGTGGAGACCCATTCAAAAAATGTCCACTAGGTGTATAAAGAAAGTTTCCCGCTATGACTTACCCTGTCCGTAAAACTATTGAGCTCGACCGTATCTTTTAAGTGGCAACAGTTATACCCCCATCTGAAAGTAACAAGTGAAACCTGAGTACATAAATGAACGCGGTAATCAACTGAAGAGCGATGCTAGACCGGCATCTATGTGCGCTTACCTAGTGCGTTTACTCTCTCCCCGCTTATGAAGGTCACTTTCCCCGTGCCGGCTCTCAAATGTAAAAAGTCCCAATCACTGAAACAAACAATAGTGTAGTCTAAGTTCTCCACAGTCACATAACGTTATACTGTGCTGTTTTGCCGCCACTCCATTAGTGCCTACCTTACTCGCTCAGCGTGCGTTGAACTCTAGCCTGCCAATTACTTCCGGTCACAACATCCGGTTCCTAACAACTACGCTTCTTATGCGGAAATGGAAATTGAACTTCCAAAACTTTACTCATGAAAAACGCCAGTGCTATACAGCCAGTGGAGGTGTCCATATTCCTCTGTTATTGAATGACCCTGTCTATGAAACGATCCCTGTAAAAACGATATTATCCTGTCCAGATATTTACATATTAAACAGATAATCGAAGTCAACATAAGGGTGAGAGTGAGATAGAAAAGCCAAACTTAAAAGTGAAAGTTGAATATTTACAAGAGGAATTGAAAGAAGATAGAGAGATAGTGTTAACCCTGTACAATATATTGAAGTAAGCTGAAAGCATATATTCAAGCAATGTCTTGCTTCTTCTGCTCTGCAAATGCATAACTATATGTTTACCAATGAAAGACCGATATTTCTCAATGTTTGTTCATGATATAACATCTCTTACAATTTAGTTACAACAGGAGATGCGCTAAATATCACTTACAAATATGAAGAAAAAATCTTAATCACATAATTGTTGCATGCATCCTATTGTGAAAATTATCGAATTTAACACAGAGACACTGCTGACATGATAGAATTCAGCTCATAGAAAGATTCAGCATTATCCACATTGCCACAGGTTTAGTGAATCTTTATAGAAAACATAGCATTTCATACTGGTCGTTAAGCCCACCCGGAATAAGGGTGCCCCGTTTTTTAATCCAAAATGTCTCCCTGCATGTATTCATATTTTGTAATAATGTTAAGTAATTTACTTTGTAGTGCCCAAATACGGAACTGACGTGAAAACTACCAGAGAAGCCAAGATTATAACATTGAAATTCTTGTACTTTGTATTCCCCTGAAGAAGGGTTCCATTTAACCCGAAATGCATAGGGATGTTTTCTTTCTTTTTTTTCACATTTGTACAATGAACCTTGGTTAAACATGATGCTAATGTTTATGTACTATTTGACAAGTGCATTACCAAACATTGTTCACCAAATTTGTAATGATTATATTACAACTATTGACTTGATGCAACACTAAATACTTTTTGACCAAATCATTTGTTTACCGCACCTCATTTCATCGAAAAAAAAGGGGACTAAATTTTTCACTTTGTTAATAAAATCACCTGAAACCCTAGGGACTTACAGGGTGACCTCCCAAACATCTACCATCAGTGACGTAGCAATACTGGCCAAGGTTGCCCTGGTTGGGGTAAAACGCAAAATAACAGATACCCTTAGAAGGTGGGCTGTGGTGGAACTTGGAATGGGAATTACTGTGTGCACCATATATGGGTCTAACCAAGACGACCCTGAGATCTTTGATCAACTTGAAGTAGAGGTGACGATGTGGCCGAGGCCAATGATATTGTGCGGAGATTTCAATATCTGTGCTGACCTTGTTAATAATAATGTCTACGCAGGCCGTAAGCCTAAGGTATACCGAGCCTTGAAATCTTTAATCAACTCGCATAGGCTGGTTGATGTTCGGGGAAACAAAGAACCCAACAAGGCTGGATTTACGTATTTTTCCTGTCCGCATAAAAAGTATGCTAAACTGGATTATTTTCCAATATCTGCAACTGAAATAAAAAGAGCCATGATTGAAAAATTGCCGAAAGCAGTCTCTGACCATAATCCACTAGTGTAACAGTTGGATATGGATGCCCTAAATAAGAGATACTCAAAGTGGACCTTTGATGGGAAGATATTGGTTAACCTAAAATATTCAGAATATATGAGGAATTAGGCCCAAGACTATTTCGACATGAATCGGTATAGTGCGTCCCGGAATACAGTTTGGGACACATTTAAAGCCTCCCTTAGAGGGGAAACGATTAGTTTTACTGCCACGTTAAGGAAAGAGGCACGGATCGAAAATGATAGACTATTGAGAGAGCTATCGATTGCAGAAGAACAACATACTGAATATATAGGCCAGGGAAAAGAGGCCTCTGAGATCCAGCACAGGATTGTGATCATTAAATCCGAGCTGCATAAATGGTTAGCTCAGAAAGCCGCAGATGAATATCAGTCACATAGGGGCAAGGTTTACGAGACAGGAGAACAGGCTGGTAAACTCTTAGCACTCCGTATTAGACAGGGAAGTACTAGGAATTTAATAGCAGACATACGGGAGGGGGATCAGGTGTACACTGAGCCTGATGATATACTCAAGGTCTTTAAGGACTTTTATCACAAGCTGTATGAAGAGGAGATTCACACAGAAGCTTATAGTATGGAAGATGAGGGAGGGGGTCTCCAGGTGGACAGTCAGGCAAAGGAAGAATAGAGAAAGACTTTTCGATGCAGGAAGTCACTGAAGCCGTGCAATAAATGACATTAGGAAAGGCAGCGGGCCCGATAGTATTCTGCTGGACGCTTATAAATGTATCCAGAGAGAGATCGCCCCCAAAATGCTGGACTTATTTAACGGTATATTGTATAAGGGTGAAATTCCAGAATCCTGGAAGGAAACCAATATTGTAGTGTTCCACAAAAAAGGGAAACCAAAAGATAACCCAGCATCTTATCGTCCAATATCCCTCATCAATGCAGATACTAAAGTTTATTCAAAGGTGCTGGCGAAAAGGGTGGGAAGGGTCATTGGCGGTTTGGTCTCCCCGTGGCAGCATGGGTTTATCCCAGGGCGTGGGACAACTGATCATATAACGCGGGCCATTGCACTTTTTGACGCACAGGCAGGCACGGGGAGACGGATGGTCCTTCTCGACGCGGAAAAAACCTTCGATCGAGTCACTTGGAGGTATTTGTGGGGGATATTGGAACGAAGGGGGTTTCGCCACAGAATAATCAAGGCTATGAAGGCAATGTACTTGGAGTCAAAGGCCAGAATTCAATTAATGGGAGGTAGCTCGGATAAGATATTTATTTCTAGAGGGACACGACAGCCTGTCCCTGTTCACCAATACTCTTCGCTCTATATATCAACCCACTGATAGAAAGAATATTAAGCTGTCATGACAACAAGCCAATAGTTATTAATGGTTTTGAGACCAAGCTGCTGGCCTACGCGGATGACCTAGCCATAATCACTCCGTATCCTGTTAGGGCTATGAGAGCAGTCACGGAGATCGCTATCGAATTTGGGCAGAGGTCTGGCTATCTGCTGAATGAAAGTAAGACGCAGATAGTCTGCACTAATAATATAAAAATTAATGATTTGAGATGCACAGAAAGTGCAGTCTATTTTGGAGTCAGAATAAGTTCTGCAACCGACACAATAATAAAGGTTAATTTTGACCCGCTGTTGAAGTCTATCTCAGCGGACCTAAAAAGAATAGACACCTTGCATTTGTCTATAATAGGGAGGGGCAATGTATTAAAAATGACTATGCTCCCCAAAATATTGTATCTGCTCCAATCTATTCAATTTATGATCGATGAAGCAGTAATGAAATCAATAGAGTCAATTTTTATGAATTTTATATGGCAGTATGGGAAAGTCAGACGTGCAATGAAATGCCTGTCTCTCCCGCAGGAAAGGGGAGGGCTTGCGATCCTGAATGTTTGATTTTATCACTGGGCCTGCCTGCTAAGTCAGATGGCAATATTATTTGACTGTGCAAGAAGCCCAACGGTTATGATACCAAATAGCCATAGTCTACCATCCATATATGAGTTGATGCTGGGCAGAGAAGCCATAGGGCTTTTGCTCCATAGAACAGAAAGGCGGTATTATAAAAAAATGTGGTATAAGATAATGGATAGCGCCTGGGAGGTTTGGAAGATGATGCAAAGAATGCTGGCAATTCCAAAAATAAACAATTATACTCCTCTATGGAAGTCAAGCGCATTTCCACAACTGATTTATGACAGGAAGGGTAGAACTTGGGAGCAACAAGGAGTCAGAAAAATAAGCGCTATTTTTTAAGGGGATCAACTGTTGGGATTCAATACCATGCAGCAAAAATGTGGTATTCAGGCAAATCAAGGTTTCAAATATCTACAAATCTATAATATACTTTTGGGTAGTAGACCACGGATCTCTTCAATAGGTAGAATTAATATGATTGAATACTTAATAGGGGCGGGACAAAAATTAAATTGATATATAGCTCTTTATTGCTGAGTGTGCAAGATAATTTAGAAAAATTTGAGGCCTCTTGGGTAATTAAATTAAATGATCCGGACGTAGACTTGTACAGAGCGCTGCATTTAGCAGGGAAAGTATTCCGGTCTACTAATCTAAGGGCCCAACATTATAAAACGCCTTTTAATCTTTATTTCACACTGGCCAAACTGTATGATTGGGGAAAGAGGGAGGATGATAAATGTCCAAGGTGTGGAGAAGGGCCGGCTGATCTGATACACATGTACCATCACTGTGATAAATTAGGCCCAATTCTAGGAGAGATCGGGGTCTTCTGGGAGGGGCTGCTAGGAGTTAAGATCGACCCATCCCCTACCCTAATGTTAATAGGTATTGATAGTAATTTGGGCCTCAGAAAGGAGGATGAAGCCTTTGTTTTTATATGTGTGGCAGTCCTTCAGATACTTTTAGCGGCAGGCTGGAAGAACCCCCGAGCCCCTACCTTTCAGATGTGGCTTGCCCCACTCCTAGGGATTCATAATTTAGAATCCTCCCTATATATCAGGAGAGGTAGGAAGATGAGGGAGTTGGGACTGAGTACCTGAGCCCCATCAAAGGATGGAGGGATGGTGTCCAGAGCCCTTCTACGATTGGAATTATGGAAGTGGGGTAAGAGGCAGGTTGAAGTTGACATATCTAGCTGCTAGGATAAATGTTGATTTGCTTAGGTTCATAATTTATTGAATGCTTAAGTTTATATATGTTATCTCCTGAAGGGAGCTTCCCTATGTAGAAGGCTGTTATTAGTATTAATGGATTTGCAAGATTAACTACTTGCTTTTGATGGTCTCTTATCCTGTTTTATCTTGTATTAATTAATTATTTCTTAAGTATTAGGAAACAATATTCGTGTTTTATGTATTTGTGGGCCTTTACATTTTATAATCTGTTTATTCCAATTTTTTTATCAGAATGAATTGTAAAATGTATTTAATATTGATGTGCCGGGTATTTATTAAAAGTTTATACATATTTAACAAAAAAAAGCAAAAATTGGCACTCTTTAATTGAGTTTAATTGTGCCTTGTCTAGAACTGTAGTGCCCACATAGCAGTTGTGTTGAAGCTCCAGAAACCTTGTTTTATTTGACTCAATGTAGTTTTTACATGACCTTGCACGGTTTTCTAACCACTTAGTACGGTAAATAGAGAGGCTTCATGTATGTTACTTTATATGTGTGTGTGTGCGTGAGTGTGTGTGTGAGTATATATATATATATGTGTGTGTGTATATATGTGCGTCTGTATATATATATATAAATATATATATATATACACACACATTAACATATATATTGAAGAGCATATGGGAGATTCAGGAATCGTGAGGCACCCTCAAATCTATAATAGTTGGTTTGGATGAATTAGGATCCAATTTTAAGTGATGATGGCATTCAGATTAAAAGATCCATATACGGTCATCATATGTACATTGCAGCTACATATGATAGGCACAACCACATATACTCAGGCACTTCCATCCTATGCCTAGAATGGCCCTCCGGTAGTAAGTGTTGTTGGCTCATACAGGACAGAGCAGCCTCACATGACTAGATGCAGACCCATATTCTGAGAGACATCCATCATACACCAGATGCATTCACCCTTGCCCAGATATAGTAATCATTTACAAGGTGCGGACATCATAAGGGTGCTTCTAACACATAAGCTAGGAACAGTTCTATGTGCCCAAGAACTATAATGCCCAGGTGCTCTCATCTTATGTCACATATTGCAGAAAGGAGGAGTGAATGATTCTGTTTGTTATTGCTGATTTAAAGGGAGGAAATGAGTAGCATTTGAGCTGGCCGTTTCAAAGTATGTGGCTACTTAGACAGATGAGCTGAGTTTAAGAGCTGGTGGCAATAGATGGATGAGGGTCAAGAAGTTCAAGAATAACTTTATTTCGGTTCCAAGAACCATTAAAGTTTACAATAAAAATATCACGGTTTATAAAACAATTACAATGAATAGGTTTAAAAACAATTCATGAAAATTCTAGGAAAATGAAATTCTTAACATACAGTAATTAAGTTGTGGCAGCGTAGCGTGATGTTACACAATTCATAAACTTCCAAAGGCTTATGATTCTAAATCTACAGTGAACAGTTTGCAATAGCATTAAAATAAAGCCATATGTAATATGTAAGCTCTTACTCGTAGCGTTTTCTAATAGCCATAGAAACCATTATATAATTGGCTACTGCAATGCAAATATCAGGGGTAGCCCATGAGTTCAAAAGGTTAAAACCATCAATATATGTACAGGGTGGATTTTCCTCAATAATGGAACTAAATATTTATTCCTCGCTATTTTATATAAGGTGCAAAATAGAATAACGTACATAGTGCTTTGATTTGTAAAGTTGTCACACGGACAAGGCAAGATCTTATCAACCCACCCTCTCTGACGAGGAAATGTAACTAGAAAGTGCACAGTGCGTAAACAAAATCTAGTTAAGAAAAATGTAGTCTGCAAATCATTAGTAAAAGTTAGATAATATGGCAATGGGACAAGGGAAATTTGTGGCTGCCCCGTCTCATCTTGTTCTGAATAAAGTATGTTGACCATAGAATAAAATACCTCTTTAATAATGGTTTTAGCATTCGGTGCAATAGTTTCAGGGTTATCATAAAAGTGCCACAATCCTATCTCACAATATTTGTCCCTCAGGAAACGGAACCATGGTATTTTTAAAGCATTGGCCAAACTTTGGCAGTCTATAATTACTTCACGTGAAAATGTTAGTTCTTGAGACAGCCACATTTTTGTCCATAAAAACAAAGGAGCGCTAATTATTAAGTGTGGGTGGTAAATTCTGCTCCGCTCGCGGAATTGGCAAAATTTCAGCAATTCCGTGTTCTGTGCGGAACGAGGAAAAATCCGCGAAGCGGGAATTTGTGAGCATGATGACTGAGTAGAGGTATTGCACAAAACGGGGGCATCTTCTTGGATAAATATGCGGGACAGGATTCATTCTGGCACGATGCTCCTGTCACAAAAATTAAACCTCAACAGAAAGCACTCACAGATATAAATAAACCAGGTGCCCGGGCTGAGCTGAAGCTCAAATTCAGTAACGCATTATAATCAGCAAAATAAATTGGTGAGCACGGTCGAGGCTAGGCAGGTGTGCTTTCTCCCCATATCTACCGTCAACAATTTGCTGTAAACCTTGATGGAGGTCTTTGTATCCATGAGTTTCTCAAGCGCAATCCACGTGTAGTTCCTGTGACAAGGAGGTCTTTTCTCCTCATCTGCTGCTCTGATTGGTTTCTGACCCTTTATAAACAAGAGGCATGAGAACTTGCATAGAAGCCCCACCCCACACACACTAGCGGTATGCAACGTCTTCCTGCCCTTTCCCCACTATGATGGACAGATCCCTCAAGGGACCCAGGTGCCTTTCGGCGCGGTGGCAAAGTTACAGACACACATGGTCACTGGAGACAACTCTTTTGGCCCTTTACGCAGCTGTAGTTAGTAAAATCACTATACATTTCCCTAACGAGGTAGCACTTACTGATTAGCCAGTAGTACTCCAGTTAAGTAGAGGCATTGCACAAAACGGTGGCATCTTCTTGGATAAATATATGCTGGCCAGGATTCATTCTGGCACGATACTCCTGTCACAAAAATATATTCTGCGAGCTTGTGGAGTTTTTTTACTGTTTCGCAGAACTTTGCGTAGCGCGACTGTGCAAATTCCGCCCACCCCTCCTAATTATGCGATCCTCTATAAATTCTAGTCACAGTTCCTTGTGACATATATGGGTGGGGCACTATTCAGGGTCATCAATAGCCTTTTCATAAATTTATTTTCCAATATTTGTAGCTGACGGCTTTTATGATGTCCCCACACCCCTGCCCCATATGTTGCAAAAGAGAGGCATTTAGCTTTATTCAGGGTAATTAATTCCCTCACGGGCTTATGACCTATTTTGCATGCAAAACGAAATAGCCCATCCACAGCCCTGGATGTATGATGGTCTCTCGCTATAACAAGTGGGTCCCAGTTCCACTTGTTACTAAAGGAAGTCCCCCAAGTACTTGAAATTATCCTTCTTTTCTATTCTCCTACCCCCTACGACAAAGTTCTTGGATTTTGTGGTCTTCAGAAAACGTACCATAATATATGATTTAATAAAAATTTACTTTTAGGTCAAGAGAGGACATAACATCAGTAAAAATATCGAGGGATTTCTGAAGGCTATTAGTTGTTATTGCCACTAACACTGTGTTGTCTGCATAACACAACAAAGGAACAGATTTGCAACCATTTTTTGGAAAATCAAGCTCCCTGTTTAATAGAGAGCCCTCCAAACCATTTGTGTATATTAAGAACAGGGAAGGGACTAAAATGCACCCTTGCTGTACACCCTCTGTTGAGGCTATTAGACTAGTTTTTCCCCCCTTGGCTGCCATATCTTATGGCGACTGTTGTATTAAAATGTAACATGCGGAGGAGGGATACCAGTGCTTCTTCTACACCCATGCTATCCAGCATTGCCCACAATTTATCCTGATTAACGGTATAGAAGGCATTAGACAAATCCATGAAGGCCAGGTGGATAGAACCTCTTCTGGCCCTCACATATTTGTTAATAACCAGGGACAAATAAAGGCACTGCTCAGTCGTGCACAGCCCCCGCCTGAAGCCATATTGTGTTTTAGCTATGACTCCTGTGGTAGTTGCCCAGGTCTCCAGAAGGACAAGGAGGACTCTACCTACGACCTTAGCTATGGCCTCAATAAGAGAAATTGGCCTATAAAAAGCTGGGTCACTTCTCTTGCCCTTTTTAAAAACAGGGACCACTGAAGCCTCCTTTCAGGATGCAGGTATGGGTTCAATAATAACTGCCTTAAAGGTCTTCATCAACAAAGGAGCCCACAGATAAGAATTGCTTTTAAAAAGTTCAAGTGGCACCCCATCCAGGCCTGGTGCTTTTAGGTGGGATGAAGCAAAACCACAGGGGACGATGGACGGAGTGTTGAACATTGCAAGCAATCACCCCAATCAACTGATCTGGGTTTAATCCATCATCATTCTTTAGCTCACTCCGCCACCCCAGTTCAGACATGGCCATATGCAAATCAGTCTGACCCTGTGCCTCATGGGAACAGTCAAGCCCGAACTGCCAAACCATGTATTCCCTGGACCGGAAGCAAGCATACTGGGACCGGTTTCGGGTTCATAACCCTCATCAGCCAGGCGATCTTGAATCCAGTGGCAAAGTGAGCAAGGGACCCACGACTGGGCATACCCTGCCAACTTAGGGTGAACAAAGGCACAGGGTCAGACTGATTTGCATATCGCCATGTCTAGAACTGGGGTTGCGGAGTGAGCTAAAGAATGATGATGGATTAAACCCAGATCAGTTGACTGGGGGTGAGTCCATCATCCCCTTTGGTTTTGCTTTTTTCTCCCTAAGTTGGCAGGGTATGCCCAGACGTGGGTCCCTTGCTCACTGTGCCACTGGATTCAAGCTAGCCTGGCTGATGACGGCTGACTAGCCAGAAACCGGTCCCAGGTCCAGGGAAGACATGACTTGGCAGTTTGGGCTGGACTGTTCCCCTGAACTGTTGTCTGAACTGGGGTGACCGAGTGAGCTAAAGAATGATGATGGGTTAAACCCAGATCAGTTGACTGGGTGTGAGTGCTTGCAATGTTCAACACTCTGTCCATCATCCCCTTTGGTTTTGCTTTCAGGCAGGATGCCTGTGTTAACGCCTCCTCAACCTCGGATACTGTAATGGATAGACTAAATTGAGTGGCTATGGATAAATCCACAGTCAGATCCCTTGTAGGCTCCTCTACCTTCTGGTACTGTGGGTTAAAATGCCCTGGAAGTGAGCCACCCAAGCATCTCTCAGGATCAGTCAATCCATCTGCCTAACTTCTTCAGTAAATAATGGGCGGTTGATAATTTCCCAAGTGTTTTTTAGTATCTTTCTTGGCTCCCGCTCTCTCCAGGTTTCCCATGCTGAGCTTCTCAATTCTGCTTTTCTATCCTCAATTGCGATTTTATATTTGTGCCTTGCGGCTTTAACCAGATCTCTATTGCGGGGAGTAGCGTGGAGTGCCAATTTTAGGTCCTTGTGGACCCTAGAGCAATCTGAATTAAACCACCCGGTCTCCTGTGGTTCCCTATGCTGGACGCTTGGCTATCTTGGAGCCCAATGACCCAAACTCCTAGACGACATCCTCTGGGGAAGAATCTAACTGCAAATACCCCATTATTGACTGTCAATTTCCTTTGATAATATCTTCCTCAAATGTAAGGGGATAGATCTTACCCCAGTTTAATTTAACTCCTTTATTCGGATGGTAGTGAAACGGGCGTTCATCGCCCTCCCCCCCCTCGGTCATTAAGTTGAGACAGACGATAAGGGGGTTATGATCACTTGCACAATGAGGTTCCACTATGAAATCGCGAACAAACATGGCGAACTTTCTGGATATTAGCATAAGATCAATAAAACGGGCCCTACCACAGCCAACATATTTGGGATACTGTAATAAAAAGTCACTTACCAAGCTATTCATAAAGCCTAAATCGTTCTCTACAAGAATAGAATTTAATACTTCGCCCTGGGGAAAAAGAATGAAGTGAGGCTGGGGCTGACCCTCAGTATCTACCAGCCCACACACACATTTGGAGCTTTTCTTACAAAATGTGCAATTAAAATCCCCTGCCCAAGGATGCATAATGACTGCCACTTCCCGGTGACTTGAGTGGTTTCATTTTGTAGAGACTCAATAACCTGATAGGTATTTTGATCAAAGATGTTGTGGTACCAGTTCAACAGTAGTATTCTGACCTTGGTTAAATTGGAGATCATGAGTAGTTGGTACTAGGGCGATGTGCTTAAACAGCTGGCTTTTATAAATACATATTTTACTGATATGAACACCGCAATCCCTCCCTTGGCCCTCCCCATAGCTGAAGGTGATGCAGGAACAGAAAAAGAATGATAACCGTAAAGCGTGGTATCATTTCTAAACCAATGTTTCCTGAAGGCAAATGATATCAAAGCCTCTGACTTCCCCTAGCCAGTCCTCCTTCATTATTTTAGAGCGGATTTCTGCAATATTCCACCAAATGATTTTAAAGGGCAGGGAAGGGTTTCCCTGGTTTACTATGCCCTCAGCTATATTAGTGGGTGCATAAGACATAGTGCACACTGTAGGGGCAAGCCCTTCTTCTACGGGTTCTACATCAACTGCGGCACTCCCTGGGTTGTTGCATCCCTGGGCTGTGCCTCCCCCCTCGCTGCCTCACTAGGATAGTCTTGCAGTTAATCAATGTCAGTAAGACCTTAGAGGATTTCAAAGCAATTCGAATGCATGAGAGATAATTGCTGTGGTAGAGCATAAGTTCTTAAACCTGTGGGGGCAGCCCTTGGCACAGGCTATTCCCCTATAAGGTGGGTAAAAAAATCCCAGCCAGTTGTCCCTTATGGGTTTGTTCTCCCCAAGTGTGTCATTAAGACGTGTCCGGAGTGTTAGAAAGGCGATCCCGGGGGAGGCATAAGATGTCTGACTGACCACCCCTAGGTCCACCCCTCCGTCGAGAAGTAGCCGAGCGTTATCGAGAGGCCTCCTGGGTGAGGGTCCTCTCCTAGGATCGTACAGCAGGGTAACCACAACACTACAAACGGACACCACACAAGAGGTTAAGTTCTTAGGCTTTATCCAGAATAAAGGTTGCTGGGTCTCAGCGGTATATACAGGCAGATCGAGGGATCTGTAGAGTCTCGTAAAAGGGACAGGGTAGCGGGACAGTCTCGGTATGGATACAGGAAGGGATACCCTGCGCACAGCTCTCAATCCTCGAGCCGGGGATTCCGAGAGGTCGAGCCGCGGCAGCGCCAGCAGGACTCGACAGGTGGTCTTAACGGAGAGGAGGCCGCGGCAGCGCCAGCAGGCTCTCAAGATGGTTCAGCCGCGGCAGCGCCAGCAGGCTCTCAAGATGGTTCAGCCGCGGCAGCGCCAGCAGGCTCTCAGGTGGTTCAGCCGCGGCAGCGCCAGCAGGCTCCTAGGATGGTACAGCAAAGGTGGGCCACGGCAGCGCCAGCAGGCTCTCAGGGTCTCTTCAGGTTACAGGCAATGAGTTCTTTTGGTGTTGGCCGTGACAGCGTCAGCAGGGCTTCCAGTCCAGGATACAACTGGCGTCCTACTCCGGGGCTGGCCCAGATATAGGACTGGAGTCCTTTGATGTCCGGACCCTCGCGCCTGGGGGTCAGAGGGGCCGGGATGATGGTGTCCAGACCCCCAGCAGGGGGGTGGAGCCAGCGCCCAGGGAGGCCGGAGGGCGATCGAAACCAGGCGTCCGGGGACGGCTGGAGGGCCATCGAACCTCCCTTTTCTCCGGGATCTGTCGAGTGGCCACTCGACCACCTGGGTGGATCTTGGTGCCTCAATGTCTGGGCTTCGCTGGACCTGGGCCGGGGCCGAGGCCACGTGGTCGGGACGTGGTGGGCCCAAGATGGAGTCGGGCGCGGCCTCGTGCTTAGGTCGTGAGGGGCCCATGATGGAGCCAGGCCGGTAGTGGGG
The DNA here is from genome assembly GCF_964261635.1 of Lissotriton helveticus. NCBI lineage: Eukaryota > Metazoa > Chordata > Amphibia > Caudata > Salamandridae > Lissotriton > Lissotriton helveticus. The sequence goes on from NC_136068.1 coordinate 1,015,657,143, forward strand.
GTCCGGGATGGTGACCGGACCAACAATGTTGGGGCGTGCAGTGCCGGGCAAAAGGGCTGCCCGATGCTGGGTGGAGGGCCGATGTCGTCCTGGGCCCGCCATGCGGGAGGGGTAGGACCACGCCATGAGGCCGGGTCCAACACGCATCCCCCCCAGCGGAAGGCAGGGGAGAGTCACCCATCTTCTTGGGGATTCTCCTCGCCGAGGCGGAAGAATCGGGACAGGCCGTCAGCATTGGCGTGGTCGTTGCCGGGGCGATGCTCCACCGTGAAGTCCATCCCTTGCAGGGAGATGGACCATCGCAACAGTTTCGGGTTTTCTCCCCGCATCTGCATCAACCACCGCAGGGGCCGGTGGTCGGTCTGGACCCGGAAGTGGGTGCCGAAGAGGTAGGGCCGGAGCTTCTTTAGTGCCCACACGACGGCGAAGGCTTCCCTCTCGATGGTGCTCCAGCGCTGTTCTCTGGCCAGCAGCCGCCGGCTGATGAGGGCAACGGGAAGGTCGATTCCCTCAGGGTTCACTTGTGAGAGGACCGTCCCAATGCCGTGCTCCGAGGCGTCGGTTTGGACCACAAACTCTCGGCTGTAGTCGGGGGCCTGGAGCACAGGGGCGGTGCACATGGCAGTCTTTAGAGCCTCGAAGGCTGTTTGGCACTCTGGGGTCCAGCTCACCTTCTGGGGTAGCCTTTTGGAGGTCAGTTCTGTGAGGGGCCCCACAATGCTTCCATAGTCTTTTATGAAGCGCCGATAGTATCCTGTGAGCCCCAGGAAGGCTCGGACGTCTGTTTGGGTGATCGGGGGCTCCCAGGCCCGGATGGCGTCAATCTTTGGCTGGAGGGGAGCCACCAGGCCGCTCCCCACTTGGTGTCCCAGATACGTCACGGACCCTTGGCCGATCTGGCACTTGCTGGCCTTTATTGTTAGTCCGGCCCGTCGGACTGCCGACAGGACCTCCCGGAGGTGGGTCAGGTGCTCACCCCAGTGGCGGCTGTACACCGCAATGTCATCTAGATAGGCGGCGCTGAATTCTTCTAGTCCGGCCAGTACCCGGTTCACGAGTCTCTGGAAGGTGGCCGGGGCGTTTTTCATGCCGAAGGGCATCACTTTGAAGTGGTAGTGGCCATCAGGGGTCGAGAAGGCCGATCGCTCTTGTGCTCCAGGGGTGAGGCCGATCTGCCAATACCCCACTGTGAGGTCGAAGATGCTGAGATATTTGGCGGCCCCCAGGCGATCGATCAGTTCATCCGCCCGGGGGATGGGATGGGCGTCGGTCCGGGTGACTGCATTCAGCCCCCGGTAGTCAACACAGAATCGGAGCTCCGAGGGTGTGCCAGGGACGGTGGCTTTAGGGACCAGGACAACAGGACTGGCCCAGGGACTGTCGGAGGGTTCGACTACCCCCAGAGCTAGCATCTTGGCCACTTCGGATTGAATGCAGGCCCGAACTCGGTCGGGCACTCGGAAAGCTCGGTGTCTTACAGGCGGGTTGTCTCCGGTGTCCACATCGTGGACACACCACTGGGTGACTCCAGGGGTGAGGGAAAATAGGTCTGCAAATTGCCCCAGCAGCTCCCGGAAGTCTTGGTGCTGTTCTGGGGTCAGGGTAGAGGAGAGTGTGACCCCTTCGATGGAGCCGTCTTTCTCGGTGATGCTCATGAGATCTGGTACGGGTTCGGAGTCGTCTTCAGCTCCGTCATCGGTCGCTAGCAGCAGACTTAGTTCAGTGCGGGCGAAGTGTGGCTTGAGCCGGTTAGCGTACAGAACCCGGAGGGGGTTCCGGGGGGATTCCAGGTCCACCAGGTAAGTGACGGGGCTCTTGCGCTCCACCACTTTTAAGGGCCCCGTCCATTTGTCCTGGAGGGCGCAAGGTTCAACCGGGTACATGACCCAGACTTGCTGGCCCGGCGCGAATTCGATGGATGAGGCGTTCTGGTCATACCAGCGTTTCATCTCCTCCTGACTGGCCTCGAGGTTGGCCTCGGCAAGTTCCCGGAACTTCCGTGTCTGGTTGCGGAGTGTCAGGAGGTACTGGTAGACATCTGGTGGGGCACCCCGGACAGCCGTCTCCCAGCCTTCTTTGACCAGGCTGAGGGGGCCTCGGACCGGGTGCCCATACAATAGTTCGAAGGGGCTGAACCCCAGGGACTTCTGGGGTACCTCTCGATACGCAAACAGGAGGCAGGGTAGCAGGACGTCCCATCTGCGTCGCAGTGGCTCATCTAAGCCGTTGATCATCCCCTTCAGTGTTCAGTTAAACCGTTCTACAAGTCCATTTCCTGGGGGTGATACGGGGTGGTGAACTTATATGTGACCCCGCACTGTTGCCACAGGGATCGCATATGCTTGGAGATAAAGTTTGTACCCCGATCACTCACGACTTCGCGGGGGAAACCGACTCTGGAGAAGATCCCCATCAGGGCTCGGCCTACTACTGGGGCCGTGATGGTTCGGAGGGGAATGGCCTCAGGATAGCGGGTGGCATGGTCCACCAGAACGAGGATGAAGCGGTGCCCCTGAGAGGTGCGGGGGTCCAAGGGCCCCACGATGTCGATCCCCACTCTCTCGAAGGGGGTGGTGACCACAGGAAAGGGCTGGAGTGGGGCCTTGACTTTTTCCCCGCTCTTCCCGCTGGCTTGACACGTCGGACAGGATCGGCAGTGGTTGTGCACATCGTTGCGCATCTTCGGCCAGTAAAAATGGGTCACCAGGCAGCTGTAAGTTTTATCCTGCCCCAGGTGCCCGGCGAGGGGCACGTCGTGTGCCAAGTTCAAGAGGAAGTCTCTGAAACGGAGGGGAACGACCAGTACTCGGCTGGCCCCTAGTTCGGCAACTTTCTGCTCGCTGTAGAGAAGGTCATGGTCCCAGTGGGACCCCGAGGGGCCTCCAGCGGCTTGAGTGGCGGCTTGTTGTCGGATTCCCTCGAGGGAGGGACAGGTTTTCTGTTCCTGCCGGAATTGTTCGCGGGTGGGGCCACCTTCTTGGCGCCATTGAGCTAGTTCTGGAAAGTGGCCGAGCTCGGTGAGGTCGTCATGGTTGGGCCCCTGGGGGCCAGGTTCAGGGTCGGCGTCCTCGGGGACGGCGGCCGGTGGCGGTGCGGGCCACTCTGGTTCCTCGGTCGGAGCATCCTCCGGTGGGGCGAAGGCTCGGGCGGACATGGAGCGGGTGGTCGCACAGACCCACTCTGGAAGGCCTAGCATCCCCAGATGTTCTCTCCGCTCGACACTGGCCCAGGGGGAACTTTCCAGGTCGTTCCCGAGGAGGCAGTCCACGGGGGCATCGTCCCGGACGGTCACCTTCAGCATACCCGACACCCCTCCCCATTCGAAGGGGATGCGGGCCATCTGGCACAAACTCTCGGAGTTGTCCGCCGTCCGCACCGGGCACATGATATTGGGGAGAATTTGTTCTGGGGTCACCAAGTGGCGTCGGACCGCTGTTATGCTGGCCCCAGTGTCTCGGAGGGCTTCGGCCCGGCGGCCGTTGATGGTGACCCATTGGCGATATTTCTGGGTGTTGCCTGGAATTGGGTCTCGGGGGACCATGTCTCGATCACCCAGGCATGCCAAGATCATGGCGGCGGGCTCCCACTCGGCCTGTTCGTGGTCGTTGTCGTCTTCCTCGCCTCTTTCTTCCCCCAGGGCGGCGGCCGCGATCTGGCGGTTGGGAGGACCGGTGGTGCCGGGTCGCTGGTTCATCGGGCAGAGGGGGTCATTCGCGTAGTGACCCTGTCGCTGGCATCTGTGGCATGTCACATTCGGACGGGGCCCGGGTCGGGCTAGGGGAACCCCCCTTCGGCCCAGGGCTGGTGAAGTGGAGGTAGGGGAGGACCCCGTGGGGGTGTCTCGTCCCCTGCTCTGGCCTCCTCCGCCACCCTGTGGTCGGTGGATCCCCGGGGATCCCCGGCCGTAGTCTCCCATCGGACTCCGGGGGACTCGGGTGCTCACCCATCTATCCGCCTCGACAGCGAGTTTTCGGGGCTCAGTCAGTTTGCTGTCGAGGAGGTGCTGCCGGAGTTCGATGAAGCAGTTGTTGGACAGATGTTCCCATATAATGAGGTCGACCAACTGCTGGTAGGTGGTGACCTTGCTGCCTTTGATCCACCCCTCGAAGGCTCTGCTGTTGTGGTGTAGGGTTCAAATCAGGCCTACATACTCTGCTAAACTCTCGAACGCCTTAGTATAGAAGTTGGCACGGACACTGGAAAAGGTAAAAGACAAGTTTATTAAGACCCCATGGGGTGGTGATACATTCCTACAGCACCCTTCGGCAATGTAAGAAGTAGCACACCGAACATCGGTGCGCGACCTCTTTTTATATAGTTTAATAGCAATAAAAAGATAGGCGGTTACAAGTTACACATTTTAGGTACATATAAGGTCATTTTTGGAACACAGCCAGCACGTGGGAGGAGTTCAACGGCACTGGTCAGTTAGTGTGAACATTCCTAAAGAGTGACCAGTTGATGCATAGTGCGCATGTGCGCTTGACCAGTACTAAAAATAGCCTGTTGCCGAGCAGAATAGTGACCATGGGTATCGAGAAAGGACGAAAGGGCACACTGACCACGAGGCAGCGTTTTCATAGGAAACGGAAGTCAGAGGGATTCAAAATGGCCCCCGTTCGTTTTGGTCAAGTTAACAGAAAAGACCGTGTAGCTGTGCTAAACGCTAACTCAGGAGCTGCCAAAACACGACAGACGGCCCTTTTAGCGTTTAGCAAAAGCTACCTCATAGTGGACGTAGTCAGAATGTTCATCCTCAATGTTAATAGCCATTATTTTCAATACTTCATCATTGATCAGTTTCTCTTGCTTATCAATAGCTCGTTTGGACGGAATACAGGCTGTGATACATACAGAACATAATGTAGGGCCACATTGAATACATAGACAAAGGAAAAATAGTACTCCAATAAAAACACAGAGAATCGTTAATAATTTCCAACCCCAAGTACTAAGCAGGGTCCAGAACCAACCAGAAAAGGTCCATGTTCCATTTTCTGGGTGGATCTCAGCAGCTATCTTATGTAATTTTGTAATCGAATCATATACAGAAGGTGAGTTATCTGGTACGTACACGCAACAACTACTTCCGATGACGCGGCATGCTCCACCTCTATCAGCTAGTATCACATCTAGAACCATTCGATTCTGGAGCGCCACAATTCTGGTAATTTGCAATTCCTCAGTAATATTCCGTAAAGCGGAGGCAGTTTCGTTAGCGACTGCTTCCACCACACGCGTAAGCCGCCTTATCTTCCTGCTATTCAGTGCAGCTCCTACGAATGAGAATAACCCCAAATTGAAATCTACATATTGTTGTAAAGTGGTATCAGTCTGGTCTATTTCATCAAGATCTACTGTTCGTTTGACCCTGTTTAGGATGAAATCATGGTACAGAACGTAATCATTGTGGTACATGGGAGGAGCAATAAATACAGGTGGTAATACAAAAGCTATATAACACGTTCCCAACCATCCCAATGGTAGACGATGGTATCCCTTATTTCCACAAATGAAATATGTGTTATGTGAAGCTACAAATGCAATTCCAATTGGTGTATCAAAGGTAAGTGTAATATTACATTTACTGCGGCCTACAGGGATTGTACCTTTATTTCTAATACACAAATCTGCTTTTGTATCAATGACTGTTATCATATGCGAGCTCGTCACATTTATAAGTCTTTGATTCGTATATACACGAGGTGTAGAAACATTGTCCGGACGGTACTCTTCCCATTCAAACTTAGTTCCTTCAGCGTGTGGATAGCCGTCTTTGTCGTTATAACATATTTTATTCAACCGAAAAAGTAGTCCACCTTTCGTTGGCCATCGCAGAGTAAAAAGAAGAGTGTACCAAGCATGACAAGAACCATTATGAGAAAACGGGAGAGGAATGAGTGGTGTTCCTCCCTTCTTCTGATGTCCGGGCAACATTCCACATACCCAACAATTGGACGTGTTGGTCATGTTATGAGTATGATGCAAAATCTTAATAAAGCTGTTATTCAAATAAGTCTGCCTATGTCTTTCTTCGTGAAAAGGCAGAGTGAAATAAAAATGTTCAGATGGACTTGGAGTGGTGGGCAGCAAATGTTCTCGTACAGGAAACAACAGTTCTATATTCCAAGCTAATACTGCGATCACCACTACGGTCAAGACAAACAAAACAACACCAAGAATTCTCCCTCTTCGTGTCGAAGGAGATGCCATAGTTCACAAAACAATACTCTTCAAGAAAACAACACTAAGCGGGAAAAATAAAAACGATGGTTCTGAACCGAGGCTGCCGTTGATTTGTTCTCCGGGATTCAAGACGGGTGTCGCTACACTGGGCAGAACTGATCCCCCCCCCTTGATATTCCCGGCTTCCGTTTCACAAACCTCAGAGCGGTTACCAACCAGTTTCAAAAACACAAAAGGAATCTTATTTCCTGGGGCGTAGATTGTACTTCACTTTATCAGAAACAACGTGGTCCGGGAAGGCTCCCTCCAATTCATCAGGCGTGACAGCTGGGCTCTTTTCTGTATCCAAAATCTTTCTGTAGTCGGATAGCACCACAGGGCTCACCAGATCCGGAGAGACACGTCGGCAGTGCGTTGAATGTATCCACCGCTTCTTGTTAGTGACTCTCACAGCAGTTCGCGTAGCCAGCAGCACTTGCTCAGGGCCATGCCATCTCGGTTCCAAACTGCTGGATCGTTCAAATACTTTGACCATCACGTGGTCCCCAGGGCGGAGATCGTGAGCCTCACCAGTGGAGTTATCAGGGAGCGCCTCTCGAACCTGTTGATGGATAGAAAGCAAATCATTTGTTAATCGTGCCAGATAATCGTTCATCATTATACAAGGCATATCATGTATCAAACGAGGTTTTGGAACTCCCCAAATATTCATAGGCCTTCCAAACACCACTTCGTAGGGTGTGAGGCCAGATCGAGAATGTGGCACTGACCGAATGGACAGCAATGCCAGAGGCAAAGCGTCCGGCCATTTCAGAGATGTAGATGCCACTATCTTTGCTAGCTTCAGCTTCAGAGTTGCATTGTATCGTTCTACTAAACCTGCTGATTGCGGATGAAAGACAGCATGGAATCGTTGCTTGATTCCCAATCCTTTCAGGACGTATTCCACTACTTTTCCAATGAAATGAGGGCCATTATCACTCCACATAAGTTTACAAACACCGTAGCGCGGGAAGTACTCCTTGAGTAACACCTTAGCTGTTGTCAATGCTGTATTGTCTTTCGTAGGGTAAGCCTCAATCCATTTGCTGAAGGCACACACCACTACTAGGACATACTTGAGATTATTACAGCGTTCCAGCTGGATGTAATCCATTTGTAGTACTTCGAATGGTGCAGTAGGTGGAACAAACCCTCCTTTAGGAGTATGAGTCCCTTGTCCAGGATTGTGCTGCAAACATATCAGACAGGTCTGCACTACTCTCTTAGCCGTGCTAGCAATGTCAGCATTTTCCCAAACTCGTGTAAGCAATTTAGTAATTGCGAGAGCTCCAATGTGTGCCAGCCCGTGTGTCATTTGCACCATTGTTTGTAAATAGGCCATGGGTAGTTTCCATCTCTCCATATCTTTACTACGCCAGCAACCCTCATCATCCAATACTCCTTCAGTGGCCCATTTCATACGTTCTGCCTCAGATGCTGACTTCTGTATATCTAGTATTTCTTCTCTAGCATCATGCCACCGCTCAGCTTGTGACTTCACCACATACATGGGGAAATTATTTTGCAGCATAGCGGTCTCTCTCGCAATGCGGTCTGCGAAAGCATTGCCTTGCCCTATTTTGTCCGTCACCTTTTTGTGTGCACTACACTTGACTATTGCAACTTTCTTTGGGCATAACAGTGCATTCAGGAGATCGCGTACCAACTCTCCATGCATGATGTGTACTCCGTGTGAAGTCAGGAATCCTCGTTCCTTCCAAAGTAGGCCAAAATCATGCACTACTCCAAAAGCGTAACGACTATCCGTGTAAATGTTCACACATAGCTCAGCACTTAACTCACATGCTTTCGTTAAGGCTATCAATTCAGCTGCTTGAGCCGATTTCTGGGGTATTCGTGCTGCTTCTACCACGGTCTTAAGTGTCGTGATCGCATAAGCTGCGGAAGTCGTACCATCTGGTAACCTCACACACGATCCATCAACCCACAGTTCCCCATCTACATCTGGAAATGGCGTATCCTGTAAATCGATACGACCCTTTGTCTGTTCCTCAGTCAGAAAAACACAATCATGTTGTTCTTCCTTCTGGGTCTCAGCAACAGGATCCGGCAGTAAAGTAGCAGGATTTAGTGTCGCACATCGCTTTAGTGTGATGTGCGGCGCCAACAATGTTAGCTCATATCCTGTCAAACGGGCACTGGTTAGATGCTGCGTTTTTGTTTGATTCAGTAACGCATCTACCGCATGGGGAACTAGCACCAACAATTTGTGTGACAAAACTATTCCCTCACTTTGTCGTATCGCAACTGCTGTTGCTGCAACTGCTCGAAAACATCCAGGCAATCCTCGAGCCACAGGGTCGAGTACCGCCGAGAAGTATGCACAAGGCCTCTGTTTGTCTCCGTGTGTCTGCACTAACATTGACAATGCGCACCCATCCTTCTCGTGTACATATAATGTAAAAATCTTCGTGTAATCAGGTGTACCCAACACTGGTGCAGAACAAAGAGCTTGTCTCAATTGCTCAAAAGCATTCTGACATTCATCCGTCCATTCAATGGGAATCGGTGTATCTTTAGACAACAATGCCAACAATGGTTTAACGATATGTGAAAAACCCAATATCCATTGCCTACAAAAAGACGTCAAACCTATAAAGGCGCGAACATCCTTCTGAGTGCGAGGGACTGGAGTATCTAGGATTGCTTGAATTCGATCTGGTGTCAATGCACGGCCCTCCTTAGACAAAAGATGACCGAGGTAGGTCACCTTTGGTCTACAATATTGTAGCTTTTTCTTCGAAACTTTATGATTATGTTTGGCCAGGAAGGAAAGCAAAGAAAAGGTACTCTTCTCACATTGTTCTGGCGTGTCTGCAGCAAGTAAGATATCGTCTACATATTGAATGAGAACCACTCCCTCTTGTAAGTCAAAGGAATCAAGCTGTCTTTTTAATGCCTGACTATAAATGCTAGGACTTTCAGTATAGCCTTGAGGAATTCGACAGAATCTGTACGATTTATTATTTAATGTAAAGCCGAATAGATATCGACTGTCAGGATGTACAGGGATCGAAAAGAAGGCATTCTTCAAATCGATGACTGTAAAAGTAGTTGCCGTCGATGGAACCAACGTAAGCAACGTGGTGATGTCAGACACCACCGGGTACTGAGGCACTACTATCTTGTTTATTTCCCTCAAATCAATAATGAAACGGTAAACCTTAGCATCTGTATCTCTTTTAAGAATCAGTAAAATTGGGCTATTGCAAACATTGTAGGGGACTTCCTCAACTACTCCTGCCAAAATCAAATCGTTCACAATGTGCATCAAAGCAAGTTCTCCTTCTCTGGAAATCTTATATTGTGGGACACGTGGTAGAGATACTCCCTCCTTTACAGTAATACGTACTGGAGGGATTAACATCTGCCCCACATCCGTGTCAGAAGTGGCCCACAACGTGTTTGGTAAGGAGGCCAATACTTCAGATTCATGGAGAAAACACACTCGCTCAAAGTCTGGGTAATTCTCATTCAACACAACTCGCACTCCTTCTGGGGCACAGCGAATAGTAGCTCGAAAGTGTTTTAACATATCGAGTCCAATAATATTATCTGGTGTATTTGGAGACAACAAAAAGGGACATGGGGCAGCAAATTTATCAACATGAAATGCAACTGGTTGAGACAATGGGCTAGAAGTAGGTGTTCCATCGAACCCTATTGCTGTAATTACCTCGCCAGACAGGGGAGCCCTTGGAACCAAGTATTTGGACAAAGCGCTACGAGTAGCTCCTGTATCGACCAGAAATTGATCAGTGGAACCCAGAACATGTGCTTCTATGTATGGACCCCTTTGATCAACTGGTACCTCAACCGATTCCACACCCCATCCTACGCAATCCTATGCATAATGCTCATCCCGTGGTTCAGCAGGACCACCCTCATTTATCTGATATTGATTGCGGTTATCAAACGTATTATAATCAGACTGACCACGACCCCTTGCTCCATATCCTCCACGATCATTCGTACCATAGCCTCCTCGATCATTCGTGCCATAACCTCCTCTTGATCCTCCATAATAATTCCTAGACCTTCCACTTCCTCGTCCCCTCAAATTACGCTGCTCTCGAAACACCGGACAGTCTGCAATCCAATGCCCAAACTGTTTGCAGTATGCACATTGATTCACAGAAATGTCAGAACGAGGGGGAGGAGCATTACTGTATGATCCTCGCCCTCCTCTGTTATTTCCTCTCGTAGCCTGAACCTGGGCTAACATTACCTTCGTCTTCAAATCCTTTGCTTTCTTTTCACTACTTTCTTTTGCCTCTAATTCCTGTCTTTCATAATATTGAGCCATAGTCAATAAAGAAGCAGGGGTTGCTGTGGTCCATGAACTTTCACTCGCTTTCAATCGTTTCGCAATCTCCGGTAGGAGATTAGCCACATACTTATCAACGAATAAATGCCTGCCAGTATCTTCTGTCAATAATTGACCACTGTAATCATGGAACGCTTCCTCGAAGCGAGAGAAAAAATCGGAAACTGATTCATCCGCTTTCTGCTTACAAGAGGCTAATATAGTCCAATCAATCTTTTTAGCGGGAGCAAGAGTCTTTAGTTTTGTTAGTATGGCCCCTGGAAGGTCTAATATTAATTGACACGGCTTACATGCTGGTTCTCTATCTAAATCAGCCTGAACAAGATCTTTCCAAGTGGCCCCGAGAGTCGTGAGGTCATCAAACCTACGAATCGCTCTCCACATATCAGGGGGCAATATCAACCCGAAAAATAGATCAATATCAACTAACGTCATGATACATGAAGAAATTGCACTTGCAACATTTTCATAAAAAGCCGCAGGGTTTTTACGGGGATCAGGTAAAGCATTCTTAAGCGCCATGACATCTGCTCTATTCCAAGGCGTATAAACCCAATTATATACAAAATACCCTTTCGCGTCTTTGGATCTTTTATCATCATCTGTGCCATCCCCTTTATGAGGGACATATAAAGGCGCAGCTTCTCGCATAGGTCTAACATTAATCGCAGCGATCTTATCTGTTTCAAAGATAGGGCATTCTTTGGATATCCCCGTCGCTCCGGACGTAGACGAATTCTTCGACTTTTCCAACTCCCGTAGTCGTGTCGCCTCATTACGCAGTTCAATCAAACGCTTGAAGAAGTCGTCCGCATCTGAAAGAACAAAAAGACCTTTACGAAAATTCTCACGACCCTTGGATATCTCCTTTGGTTCTAACTCGAGAGAATATTTTCTATACCGCTCAACAACTTCATCTCCAAAATGATCTAAAAAATACAGTCGTTCCTTATCAGGCCACTGTTCCATTTGATCAGTAACGTCAGAAACAGTAACAGTATTAATATTTAGTTTTCGTGCAAATGAACGTAATTCCGCAGCTCGTTCCGTATGTAACCTGGTACGCTGTGTTCGATCACTATCCTCGTCCGAGTCCTCGTTCGGAGCCGTAGGTACGACGTACGGAGGCGGACAACGATCTAGTAATGAAAAATCATCTGTTTCATTAGTAAGGACTGGATAAAGAGGACGCCTGATGGGGAATTGACCATTAACCTGTAAATTGCGTTCTCGTCTCTCCCTCACTTTCTTTTCCTGTAATTCCTTCTCCTGTAGCTGTAAAGCTTTGTCATGTGCAGCCTTCCGCTGCACTTTCTCCGCCAAGGCTTCCTCACGCTTCGCTCGTTCACGCACCTCTTTCTCCCACATACGCACACAATCAAACATATCTTGTCTAGACCTTCGCTGAAACAAACACTGCTCTACATACTGTACCTTTCGAAGGTCAAACGACCCATATAGCGGCCACTGTAATTCACGATCAGTCTTAGTATACTTATGCCATAATGTACTATACATTATAGGTGGAATACCGAATTTGACATACATTTCACGATTTGGAGTCCCCTCTGGGGGAGCCGGCTGCTTTTCACTTAATCGATAATTGGTACCATTTTCAGAACAGCACATCCTACGGAGTGTGCTAAAAACAGGCATGTTCCAAAAAGTACCACGAAAATGTGATACTACAAAAATGTCACCTAACGCGGTGTACCGTTCAAATCAAATAAATCAGAGAAATATCCCTACATGCCTGCCTATGTGAGGTGCACTTCACATATTCAAATTCAAATTCAAAGATTCAAAACGTCAGCTAACAAATTTCAAATTCAAATTCAAAGTTTCAAAAAGCCACAGTAAGTGTCAGTAGACTACCTCACCGCTCAAAAGCTTACCAAATATTTTCAAACGCCCAAAGTCCAACTGCCAAGTTCTGTGGTCAAATCAGCCAAAACGGCCCATCACGACAATCCAAGATCAGAATCTCAGTCGAGGACCGGCACCACCTGGAAGGTCAGATCGGAAGGAAGGGAAAACACACCGTGGGTGCCAAGACTCGGGTCACTCAGTGGCAGCGTACGCGTCCATGGCGAGTTTCCTGACCTTCGTCACGACCTCTCCTTCGGGCATCCGAGTCGCCGATGAGTCCCTTCGTGGTCGCCAATTGTGGTGTAGGGTTCAAATCAGGCCTACATACTCTGCTAAACTCTCGAACGCCTTAGTATAGAAGTTGGCACGGACACTGGAAAAGGTAAAAGACAAGTTTATTAAGACCCCATGGGGTGGTGATACATTCCTACAGCACCCTTCGGCAATGTAAGAAGTAGCACACCGAACATCGGTGCGCGACCTCTTTTTATATAGTTTAATAGCAATAAAAAGATAGGCGGTTACAAGTTACACATTTTAGGTACATATAAGGTCATTTTTGGAACACAGCCAGCACGTGGGAGGAGTTCAACGGCACTGGTCAGTTAGTGTGAACATTCCTAAAGAGTGACCAGTTGATGCATAGTGCGCATGTGCGCTTGACCAGTACTAAAAATAGCCTGTTGCCGAGCAGAATAGTGACCATGGGTATCGAGAAAGGACGAAAGGGCACACTGACCACGAGGCAGCGTTTTCATAGGAAACGGAAGTCAGAGGGATTCAAAATGGCCCCCGTTCGTTTTGGTCAAGTTAACAGAAAAGACCGTGTAGCTGTGCTAAACGCTAACTCAGGAGCTGCCAAAACACGACAGAGTAAAAGTTCACGTATTCCACCCAAGTGGTACCGGGGATGTTTTTTACAGTCTCGGAATCGCTGCCGGTACATCTCGGGGGTGAGTCCATAGCGAGTGAGGAGAGCGGTTTTCATGTGCTCGTACGAGGTCATCTCGGCGTCGGGGAGCTCTAGCAGGGCATCTCTCCCCTCATTGACGAACTTTCCCCACAGGCCGGCGCACCAGTCCTTGAGGGGTACTCGATGTGCGGTCATGGCGACCTCGTAGGCTTTGAACCACTGTTGGATGTCGTCGTTCTTGTAATATTCCTTGACGACATCCTTGGGTATGTGCACCTTTGTGTCCAAGGGCGGGGGCGAGGTCTTGCCCCCGGAGGCGTTGGCATCATTCGTTTTGGCCTGGAGTTCTAGTTCTTTTAGGCCGCGCTCATGCTCGAGCATGAGTCTCTTTTCATCGAGGTTTCTTTGTCTTCTCTTCTCTTCCAGGTCTCCTCCTAGCCGTAGTTGCTCGAGTGCGATTTTCCTTTCCGCCAGCTGTAGTTCTCCATCCAACCGGAGTCGGGCGAGCTCCAACTCGTGGAGCCGGTTCCTCTCTCGCTCTCGAGCGTCTTCGTGGGGGCTCGTGCCTGGATTGGCGGGTCTCTCCCCCGCTGGGGTCGTGTCGGTCTCCAGGCGTCCGCTCGGGCCCGGGTTGTCTTCATTCCGGGGTGGTGTCTCATCGGCGTCCACCCATGCTTGTAGGGCTGATTTAAAGTCTTCCTTGGTGCTTAGCCCAGTGGTAGCGATGCCCAGATATTTGCAGAATTGTTTTAATTCTTTGTGACTGTTCTCTTCCATTTTTTCTTTCTGGAATTCCGTAGTCGGTCTTGTCTCTTGCGTAGTCATGGTCGTGGTGTGTTTTTCTCGGTAGTGAGTGAATCACCCTTTGTACGATCTGCGTCGGCTCGGATCCCGTCGCTTGCCACCAATGTTAGAAAGGCGATCCCGGGGGAGGCAGAAGATGTCTGACTGACCACCCCTAGGTCCACCCCTCCGTCGAGAAGTAGCCGAGCGTTATCGAGAGGCCTCCTGGGTGAGGGTCCTCTCCTAGGATCGTACAGCAGGGTAACCACAACACTACAAACGGACACCACACAAGAGGTTAAGTTCTTAGGCTTTATCCAGAATAAAGGTTGCTGGGTCTCAGCGGTATATACAGGCAGTTCGAGGGATCTGTAGAGTCTCGTAAAAGGGACAGGGTAGCGGGACAGTCTCGGTTTGGATACAGGAAGGGATACCCTGCACACAGCTCTCAATCCTCGAGCCGGGGGTTCCGAGAGGTCGAGCCGCGGCAGCGCCAGCAGGACTCGACAGGTGGTCTTAACGGAGAGGAGGCCGCGGCAGCGCCAGCAGGCTCTCAAGATGGTTCAGCCGCGGCAGCGCCAGCAGGCTCTCAGGTGGTTCAGCCGTGGCAGCGCCAGCAGGCTCCTAGGATGGTACAAATGAGTTCTTCTGGTGTTGGCCGTGACAGCGTCAGCAGGGCTTCCAGTCCAGGATACAACTGGCGTCCTACTCCGGGGCTGGCCCAGATATAGGACTGGAGTGCTTTGATGTCCGGACCCTCGCGCCTGGGGGTCAGAGGGGCCGGGATGATGCTGTCCAGACCCCCAGCAGGGGGGTGGAGCCAGCGCCCAGGGAGGCCGGAGGGCGATCGAAACCAGGCGTCCGGGGACGGCTGGAGGGCCATCGAACCTCCCTTTTCTCCGGGATCTGTCGAGTGGCCACTCGACCACCTGGGTGGATCTTGGTGCCTCAATGTCTGGGCTTCGCTGGACCTGGGCCGGGGCCGAGGCCACGTGGTCGGGACGTGGTGGGCCCAAGATGGAGTCGGGCGCGGCCTCGTGCTTAGGTCGTGAGGGGCCCATGATGGAGCCAGGCCGGTAGTGGGGGTCCGGGATGGTGACCGGACCAACAATGTTGGGGCGTGCAGTGCCGGGCAAAAGGGCTGCCCGATGCTGGGTGGAGGGCCGATGTCGTCCTGGGCCCGCCATGTGGGAGGGGTAGGACCACGCCATGAGGCCGGGTCCAACACGGAGGAAACACACATACCTAGTGTCCCTAAAATTAAGGACCACGCAATCCCCCTTGACAGATTTTGTCCTGCTGCCCAGCCAACTCACCCGCCTGGTCATAATAATGTTATCAAACTAGTTTGCCTGGGGCGATATTTTACTACTGCACTTGTAAGGTGATTTGTTGATAAGGCTATGGCAGCTTTCTTGGCGGCCAGCAGGGAGATAGGGAACTCCGCTAAGTACCAGAGGATAGGGGGTGCAATCTGGTGGTAAATTCAATATGTCTTTTGCACCTTCTCACCTAGGAGGTACATTTACTGGGTGATTTAAATTTGGATTAAACTGTTGCCGACCATCCCCAATTGGCAATTCATGCCTACGGAAATGAGGGTCAAAGGCTTCTTCTGCATTAAAACCGCACACAGAAATATTATTTGTATTTCGGATAGAAGCTGTAGGGGCAGAGTCGCAATGGACAGTCAGTCAGACGGTCAAATGGACAAGTGCATTAGTATACCATCCGCCTGGGGGCAATAAGAAGGAGTTTAGTATAGCTCTTCTGGACAGACTGGCTCCCCATGTCCTGACTGCAAAAAAAATTCTACTCGTAGGGGACTTTACCCATCATTTAGAGATGTCTTCCAACTTAGACTCTGCTAATCTAGTTGCCATGATGGACACTCTGGGGCTATCGCTTAGAACTATTGGCCCCACCCATAGTGCAGGCCATACCCTGGATGCCATTTTTTCCAATATACCGGACCTGAGTACTGAACCTCCTCAGGTACTTGATTGGACAGATCATATGGCACTAAGCTTCTCGATACCGGCTGCCCACTTAGTGCAGCGGGTACAAGGTCAGCAGAGTTTCCGAAGACCTTGGTTGAGAGTAACCACTGCCGCTTTCAGTCAAATCTATAGAGATCCCCCGCCTAATGTGGATGCGGACCCCAACTTGGCCTGGAAAGGATTGGAGGGAGCAATTCAGGCAGCTATAGACATTATAGCTCCATTAAAAAGAGCCTTTATCCAGAAGAGGGTAGCCCCGGCTCCCTGGTATTCGGATACACTTAGGAAGGAGAAGTCCAGGTGTAGAATTCTCGAGAGGAAATGGAGAAAATCAAAGAGGAAACAAGATGAACAGCTATACCGCAAAGCACATAGAGATTATTTAAATAGCTGTTACTCAGCAAGGAGGTTCCATCTGAGTACACGCATTGCGGAGGCCAAGAATTCCTCTAGTGAATTGTATAAGATATTGAAGGAATTCACTAATCCGAAGGCGAATAAAGCGGCACCTCCCCCCACACAGGAACTGTGTGATGACCTAGCTAGGCACTTTACCGATAAAATCGATCTGATCCATCAGTCCTTTGATACTACCAGGGAGGAACAGGGAGAGGGGGATGTTCCTAAAGAACCCCGGCTGGTAGAGGACTCTCCTTGTGGGTTGGACTGTTTTGTTCCCATAACCGGAGAACAAGTAAGAATTCTATTAAGTCAGGTAAAATCGGGCTCGCCTTTTGATCCTGTACCACCGACAGTGATGTCAACACTTAGCCCCATCCTAGCTGATGCACTCTCCAAAATGTATAACATCTCGCTGGAGACAGCCACATTCCCAGATGTGTGGAAAAGAGCGCGGGTCAAGCCTCTCCTACAGAAGGCGACGGCGGACCCGTCTGAATTACAGAATTACAGACCCATCTCACTCCTTCCCTGTTGTAAGAAGGTTCTGGAAACTTGGTAAACCAACAGCTGTCCCAGTATCTGGAACACAACCATCTTTTAGACCCCTCTCAATCTGGCTTCAGTGCATCTCACAGCACGGAAGCTGCACTGCTGGAAGTGGCAGACTCCATCAGAATGACACTTGATAGAGGGACTCCAGTGATCCTTGTCCTCCTCGATCTGTCTCCCATCGGATATTGCTGGACAGATTGAGGAGGATCGGGGTGAGGGGTAAAGCTCTTGACTGGATCCAGAGTTTTCGATCGGGACGGACACAGAGTATCCAGATGGGGTCATTTGTATCCCAGACAGCAGGGGTAGACAGGGGTGTTCCGCAGGGCTCAGTGCTGAGCCCGACCCTGTTTAATGCCTATGTGACACCCTTGGCAGATATCATCAGAAGTTATGGGTTTAAAACCATCTCATACACGGATGACACATAGATAATTGTTCCCATTGAGGAGGATATCATGTCAACTCAAGGGAAATTTAGAAGCTGCATGTCTAGTATCGCTGTCTGGATGAGGAGGAATTATTTGCAACTGAACTCCTCAAAAACTGAAATCCTGCTTTTTGGGAAAGCGGAGACAATATGGTCCCCCGAGTGGTGGCCACCCGAGTTAGGGAAGGCCCCTCCACCCAGGAGTTGGGCCAAGAATCTGGGTGTTAGGATAGATGATCAACTATCCATGGAGGAACAGGTTAAGATAGTATCCGGTTTGTGCTTCGGCACTATGATGAGGATGCTAAGAAAAATCTTCCCCTGGATTCCTCTGTTGGTAAGGAAAACTCTTGTCCAGTCACTCGTGGTGAGTCGGCTGGACTACGGCAACGCGCTGCTGATGGGGGCCAGGGAGGACTTATTAATGTGCCTACAGGTGGTGCAGAACACCGCAGCCCGTCTGGCCTTAAATAAGCCAGCACGGACTCCGTCCGCCCCCTTACTGAAGCAGCTTCACTGGCTCCCGGTGAAGAAACGAGCCATTTTTAAGATGCTTGTTGTCATCTTTAAATCATTACTGGGGAAAGGACCTGTTTATCTGAGCAATAAACGTAGGCGAAATCTACCGGCCCGACAACTGAGATCCAGTAATGCCAACCTTCTGTGTTCACAGAAGATACAGAGGGCAAGACTGGGTGGTAGAGCCTTTTGTCATCTGGCCCGAGACATTGGAACAAATTACCAGCAAATATTAGGGCTTGTAATGAACTACCCAGGTTTAAAAAATTGTTGAAAACATGGCTGTTTTAGCTGGCTGTGTCCCCCTCACCTTTCCTTCACAGCGCCGAGAGATCCCTTCGGGGATGATTCGCTTGCGCTCAATAAGTCCGCAAAGTAAAGTAAAGTAATGATAGTGCAGGGCATTGCTGCACAAAAGTCATGGTCAAGAAAATCATCTTAGCCACCATTATTACTGCAAACTATGTTATATTCTAATGCTAGGATCACTAGATAGCGCCATTGGAGACCAGTGTTGGTGAAACAAATTAAGCTAATGGAATGATGAGGAGATCTCTATTAAGGAATGTGCAGAGGACAAAGTATTAAATTAGATGGTATCCTCCCCAATAAACGGACCAAGACAACTAGCAGACATCAGGAAATGCCCTAAACACCTACGTCACATCGCAGTCCAACCCTGATTATAAGATGTTTCTGTTGCCCATTGCGCAGCGGTAGTCTGAGGAATCAGTAGACACATTCCAGGAGTAAATCTGTGAGCTACGTAGCACCTACAAGGATTATGTTACGTCATAATTAATCGAGGGGTGATGCTCATCTAGACTTTCATAATGATTCTTGAAGGAACATAAACCTGCTTGGCATGCTGGCACTGTGAAAGGCCTAAATACTATCCCAAGCCCAAGCAGCACACATAGAGGTGACATTGTCTCTATCATGATGAAACAAGAGGTCCCTGAGCAGTTCGTTAGCATAGGACATCGAGAGGGCACTGGACTATCCAGGAAAGACCAGAAGACTACTAAGGGCCATATTTAGATCTTGGCGGATGGGTTACTCCATCACAACTGTGAAGTACATCTAGTCAAGCAAAATAAAAATCTCATTATATCCTATGGGATTAATATTTAATCGGATGGGATATCTGTCACCGTTGTGAGAGAGTAACACGTCCACCAAGTTCTAAATCAGGCCCTAAGTCATGTGGCTACAGTGTCGACTCTCTGTCTCACAGGCTTGAATGCACTGCAAAGGTGAAGTAGTGTTCCAAGTGTGGAACAGACAACCACTTTGTAGATGTGTGTTGCACTGGTCAGTATGCATACTTCCGAAAGCCACAATAGGAATTGTCCAATCATGACAGGCCCAGGTAATGAAATGCCCATTACTTCACTGGTGATGAGTGTTCAAAATCCGAGAATAGCATATTTAAAGTGCCAAGTTTCAATATAAGGTTTTGAGCAAAACTGAAGACAGATAGCAAAAAACAACAGCAAAAAGAAAAGAGGTACAGGAGATATCTGCAGAAGTAATAGAAGGGGGTGGAGATATTAAAGATAGGCAGGTGTTAGAGTCTTTTTATGTATAGAGTCTATTCCAGTATTTCTCAGTTCTGTGTAAGGAATTTATATGAGGGATTCAAAGGCTGGCAGTTGCTGCCTGTGGTACTCGAGTGCAGGCGAGTGCAGTATCCTTCATAGTGAACTGTTAATAATGTACTTGTCTTATTGCAAGGTTCTCCTTTCATTAGGATTGCGAAAACACAAACAGCAAGGAGAGCAAGATTGGACAGAGGACCGGCAGACTAGAAAGTACCAGCTTGAGGATTAGGATATTATCTGCTTGAATCGTAATCAGACATCCATTACTAGATACTGGAGTTGTTATCCTGGAGTGTGTCGGTGAACATAAGTGTTGTGAGAATTTTTAGGAAAGTTTGAAGACTCTTGTAGGTTATGTGCAGACGAAAAGTGGAGCAATGAGATGGGGGTAAGAAATTGTCAAGGCAAGGGGTGCCGAAGTAAGGCACTGGAACAGGAAAGAATATGATTTAGGATAAATTGCAAATTACCTGTAGAAAAGATCCACTATCCCAAAAGAAGATATTATGGTGAAAAGGAGAATTCTCTCAATTTATTGATTAGCCATTCTGATTTTGCACCACAATGGCCCTAAATACCAATGTATTGCTATTACAGTGTTCATGGATTAGGATTAGGCACATGAAGGCTGTGTGCGCCTGATCCGAGAAGCTGTCATCTACATTAGGCTTAGGCATGAGAGTGATGATCTAGCGGTGTTCCCCCTTTTCCCGTGTAGCCACAGGAAAGGCTTGAGTGTCCTGTCCTTGTTTTCGTTGTTTCATTGACACCACTTTCTTCTTTTTCACAGCGATCGTTCGACGAACCTGGCCAGGTCCGACTTCAAGCCATGTACGACTATGAGACACAGAATTCCCAGCAACTGATGCTGCAGCGCAATGAAGAGTACCTGCTGCTGGACTGCACGGATCTGCACTGGTGGAGGGTGCAGGATAAGAATGGGTAGGAAGTAGGGGAGAGGAGCTGAGAGGCAACTAAGTAGCTTGAAGAGAAGTGGGGAGGTCCAAACTGAGCATCAGGGAGGGGTTACAGCATCTAGCATGCCCAAAAAATACCATGGAAGTCTACCTAATGCCTGGGCCAAAAGAATAATTCTTGGAAAGCCCGCAATTAGCCTTAGAAGTACCCCTTGTGTCAGGACCATCACTACTTATAACATTCATAGGAAGGCTTCCTGTACCATGGTCGCCATGATGCCTATGATGCCCGGAGTATGACATGGAGAACCTTATGTCAGCAAAGGTGGAGTAGGAAACATTAGGTGTCACCAGTTGTGGCCACCAGATGTCTTGTTGGGTGACTGCAAAAAGACACAAATACCTGGTTTCAAAGGCACCTCTTTTCAGGCTATATAATTTTAAAACGTAGGCGAGGATCTACAGACTGTAGATTCCACACAATCCTCTTTTTTCTTGCTATGAGGTATTCGCCAAACGTTTTCCGCCTTTACTTAAAAAAGGTTTTACAAAAGACAGTCCCCAAATTATTAAATATATTTCCTTCAACTTATCACAGTGTGACAAAGGACCCCAAAGGTTTCAAGATAGACAGAAAAAAGTGTGAATGGCAAAATGACCCCTCACGTGCACACCACCAATGGGTTCATTGGTTGGTACTCACCTGTTGTGCCCACTTTTATCATCATCGGTGGTCATTTTGTCTAGAGAAAGAAATAGGTGTCCAAAAGAAAAGAAAAACCTTGGTGCAGTGAAGTTCTCCACCCACGGTTACTAACAACCTATGGAAAACTCAACATGTCTATGGAAACCTATAAAGAATGCCTCCTAACTCAATGCATGATTTACGTTGCAAAGTCTAATGTTGCAAAACTCACACAAACACAGGTTTGCTGACTAGACTGGTCAATAACATTGGAAGAGATAATCTCAGGAATAACCAGAATACAACTGAGCAAAGTGCCCGATCTAGATGATTTCACTCCGACCTTTTATAAAGCTTTTTGTCATGCATTGGCTGCAATCCTGAATAGGTTATTCAAATTTGCAGTCAACACAATGACAAAGACTATGCTTGAGGCATCCATCACAGTGATACCAAAAGAAGGTAAAGATTGGTTGCATTGCACCTCCTATAAGTCAATATCTCTCCTCAGCATGGATGCAAAAATGTTCCCAGGTAACCCAACACATAGGCTGAACCCTCTCATGCTGGGATTAATAGATACCAACCAATCTGCTTTTATCACAGGCACGAGATGTATTGATAATGATAAGAAGATTCGACTATGTTTTATAGATGAAGCCAATGACAGAGAGGGTTCCGAACAACAAAGGTGTTTGCTAAGTTAAAATAAGAAGGGACATACATAAACTTACCATGTACGCAGATGATGTTCTGGCGCAAACTTAAACTTACTGATCTTGTGGCCTTCCTGTTGGCATTAATGTAGGAGATGGGGAAGTTGCAAGAGGCCTCTGGGTTTAGCCTGAATTTACAAAAATTCTAAATACTGAATCTGACTGCTCCCAAAGCCCAGAAAATCTTGCTACAGAAACAGTTTCCAATTTTCTGCCACATAATCGAATACATAGTCCAAATAGGAGAGACTGCAGAAGGCGCGTCTACATAACACTCACCATTGCAGTGAAGACACCAAGAACTACAGACTTGTCATATTCAAGGGCTGTCCTGTTTTGGGATAATCGTGCCAGTTAAATGTACCACGCTCCGTAAGATACTATTTATCTTCCACTCACTTCCACTTTGTGTCCCTCCGATCATACTTAGGAAGCTACAAAGGGCTATAAACTACTTTATTTGGGTGGGGAAAAACCCAGAGCAGCAAAGAAAGTGTCATATCAACACCAGGGAGGGCGGACTTAAGTCGGTCACTAAGAATTCTGATATTGTGGCATGTCAAGTGCCGCAGTTGCGCTACATAGTTGAGTGGAGCCAACTGGAATCTGAAAAAGCTGGTGCTTTATTGATCAAATCAATGTAGGTATGCACATTTGGAAGGCCCCTTGGCATCCAAAGAAACAGAGAGGATTGGGTCCCTACTCCTCTCATGAGACAAAAGCTACTCTGCTGGTTTGGGATAAAGTGGCAGAGAGAAGGACGCTCACCCCCTTCCTTTCACCGCTGACACCAATAATGGACAACACAGACTTCACTAAAGCGTTCATAGATTTATTCTAGAAGTGGGTTCTAAAAGAAAAGGGTTCCTCTTGGCCTTAAAAGTGATTATCCCTTTTGATCTGCTCAAAAAGACTATGATACTCTCAAATTCAGCATTGGGTCTCTCACATATCTATTAAACCCCAAGCAAGCAGTCCCCTAAGGGACTTCACAAATGCCTCATTACTAAGGATGAGAACAAATGTCTTCTTTCTGACACTATTAAATTGTTGACATGCACATCACATCTAGAAAGACCCCAGGTCAGAAGGGATGGGAGAAAAACTGTGGAGGACCCTCTCTAACAGAGAGTGCAAGGGGAGGTCATTCATAGAACTGGAGTCACCTGGAGCAGAGAAGCTGGTATTTCTGGTAATGGACATCAGTGCAACCACACAAATGTGACCTGGGGAACCTAGTGCTGGTTGGAGGAATTGTGGGAGCCCCAGCACTCTCCATCCCCTACTTGGGCACTGTCCTTAATTGACAAGACACTGGGATGCAGTTCAAAATGTTGTAGGCGCTAGTTCTGATACCTTAATTACCATGCTTCCATCTTACACCACCCTGGATATCTCTACAGAAAGACATTTCCCCCTCACTGGCCTAAAAGCAGGCTGATGACACTGTTCCTATGTGCATCAAACAAGTCGTTACATCACTCTGGGGAACTGACAAGTGTCCTAACATAGATTCAGGTGATATTGTTTGTGGATGGACAATCTATGAATGGAGAAACTCAATGGCACTGAACCTTACAGCAACAGTTTTTGAGAAATGCTGGGCTCCCTTTCTTAGTTTCTACTCAGAGGAATTCCTCAAGGGTGCCGGCCCAACATTCATTAGAATCTTGGGGCTATCCCTACAAAGCCAGGCAATGTAGGCGGTAGTATACAGGTGGTAGCGGACCTCATGGGCGATCTTCTTCAGACCCCCGCTGTTACGGGACACTGTAGGGATACACCTAGACATCTACTCCAAGGACTATAATATTAGTGGGCAAGAGAAATTAATTTGGCGCGATCTCCAAGAATAAAAGGAGAGGGGAGGGAAAGGGAGGTTATATAGTTGTTTCAGCTTTTCTATATAGTAGAATTTTTTTTTGCCAGCCTGAGGTTGCAGGCAGGAATATGTGTATCTCATCTACCTTCATATCACAGAATTGATCATTAATGAAAACCTTTTTACTAAGTGGCAGACTCCCATTTGCTACCTGGTCCATCATTGGATTGCTTCTTAGTGGGGACATTGCCAACATATTCTGTGGAGTTAGAGAGGGAAGCAGGTAAAAGGGCGGTTATGGCACATAGGTAAAGCTAACACTTTAACACTGAAAAAACGTGCCTAACACACCTTTAAAAAATGTACTTATCGGAAGTGTCCGTACTGCTACCTCCTCTCCCGAAACGACTCCTCCAAGATGGAATGGAATGGAATGGAATGGAATGGAATGGAAAGAGGATTTATATAGCGCGATGGCTACCCAGCGGCGTCCCAGCGCTGCCGAGGAAGGTAGGTTGAGCTGGAAAGGCTAGATTTGATGGAGCTGAGGGAAGATTTAAGTAGAAGGTTTATTGAAAAGCCAGGTTTTAAGAAGCTTTCGGAAAGTAAGTAGATTGGATTCTGATCTGATTGGGAGGGGGAGAGAGTTCCAGATCTTGGCCAGATTGTAGGAGAGCGATCGGCCTCCACATCTGGCTCTTCGGATGCGAGGTACTAAAGTGAGGTGGGAGGTCGCGGATCTGAGGGGGCGATTGGGAAGATAGGCTTTCACCAGGGGGTGATTGATGGAGGGGCCTGTTCCCCAGTAGGAGCGATGTGCAATGCACATGCTCTTGAATTCGATTCTAGCTCTCACCGGGAGCCAGTGGAGATCCTTCAATCTGGCTTTGACAGAGATTCGGCGAGGGATGTCGAGAAGGATTCTTGCTGCGCAGTTTTGAATAATTTGAAGTCTATTGAGTGTGGACTGTGGGCCCCCAAGGTATAGGGCGTTATCACAGTCAAGACGGGATAGAATTAGTCCTTGGACCATGATCCGTCTTGAGTGAAACGGGAGAAGAGGGAGAATTTTTCGAAGTAGCCTCATTAGCCCGAAGCAGGTGGCGGCGAGCTTGGTAGCTTGGTGGTTGAATGTAAGAGTTTGGTCAATCCATATGCCTAAACTCTTGATTTGTTCCTTGGGTTGTGGGGGGCTGCCTAAACAGAGGGGCCAGATGGAATCAATGGATTTCATTATGTTATTTCCATGGAGCATTACCTCTGTTTTATCCCCGTTTAGTTTTAGACAGGAGCCTGACATCCAGGCGGCGACAGCTTCCAAGCATTTGTGTAAGCTGTGGTGGGAATTGAGAGGAGGGTCCAGCGCTGCCACTAGCTGTGTGTCGTCCGCATAGGTGAAAATTTTCACACCAAAGGGGCGGACGACATCAGCTAGAGGGCTAAGATAAACATTAAAAAGGGTGGGACTCAGGGAGGAGCCCTGAGGCACTCCGCAGTTAAGGTGTTTACTGGAGGAGGTAAAGTCCCTCTCAAATACTTGGAAGGATCTGTCCGTGAGAAAGGATCTCATCCAGGTGAGTGCTGTTCCTGAGATTCCTATCATGCCAAGGCGGTGGAGTAGAATATTGTGATTTACAGTGTCGAAGGCACTGGTTGTGTATGAAGATAATAAACAGACTCCTGTTTGCTTCTAGTCTGTTTACAATAGCCACAGTAAATGATCTATGAGGAGTCAGAAATGGGAGCAGGAAGTAGCCCAGGAACTAAACAGAAATACAACTTTAAAAGTCTATAAAAGACTACATTTTCTGAATGTTTCTAAATGTTTAAGGTTACAGAACAAATTCCTCACAAAACACAACATTCAAACACCCAAATTTTAACATGCTGATTAGGAAATAAGGAAAGAACCACACCTAAAAGAGAGGAAATGTCGCCTTATGGGCCTTAACGTTAGGAGAGCTAAAAATGTGTATGGTCCCTTTAAGGCCAAAAGAGTTTCCTGATTAGTGAGTCTGGTCGTTTTTTAGAGGTGTTTGTTGTAGAGGTTCGTTTATATAAAAGATGACGCTGAACCCAAATTATGTTTATGCAGAGGATTTATTGTCCCGAGCGCTGGGAGCTCGACCTATTCTCTAAGTGCGAGCGTCAATCTAAAATGGCCGCCTGCACATTCCCAGCATGCCTTGGGTCGCGCTCTGGAAGACTAGAGCGCAGCACCACATATCTCCCCCCTTTGCAAGGATGGGAAAGGACAGGAAGGGGGGGACAAAGGAAATTATATGTACATATGGAACAGTCTTACTTGGTCTTCATGTCAAAGTCCTCAAATCTCTTCGGCATCTTGACCAGTCTTTCCAGTCTGGAGCGTGAGTGTGTTGGGGTAATGTTCCCCCGTTGGTCACTCACTGGGAGTCCTTTTTCTCCAGCCTCGCTGGGCTGCTTCCCCTTTCCTCTTCCGTTGGTATTTGGACTCAGTGGCACGGAGTGCGATCTGTCTCCTTCCTTCCATATCTTCCCACTTCATGAGTCTGTTGCATCTTGCCATCTTATCTTGTGACCATATTTTCCCATCACTCAGTAGTGCTGACCGGGCATATGGCTTCACTACTTGTAATGGTGAGCTAAACTTACTGTCGCGTTTCTTCTTTAGCACTGCTTGTTTTACTCTCACCCACTCGCCTTTCTCTAGGTTCACTTCCTTGACGTTGTGTCTTTTGTTGTAATACTCAGTGTATACTTCTTGTGCTTAGTCCATGTTGCGACGTACCACAGCACGGGACCACTTGCTTTGGACAATGAGTTGTTTCCATGCTAGATTGTCTCTCGTGAAGGGGTCACGTCCATGTAAAACTTTGAATGGACTATACCCTGTGTTTGCTGGGGTGATGCGATAGGCCCATATCATCCTTTTTAGTTCTTTCTCCCAGTCTTGTCCGGGGCTTATCGCTGCCTGCACCAAACCCCTAATTACCCGATTGAACCTCTCCGCTAGTCCATTTCCAGCCGGGTGGTACACTGGGGTGTGTTTGACTTTAATCCCATATCTATCCATGAATGCGTTCCATTTTGCCGAGGTGAACTGTGGCCCATTGTCGCAGGTAACTATTTTTGGGATCCCTTCACTTAAGAATGTGGATGTGAGGAAGGATAACACTGCCTCTGAATCGGCTACTTCACATACTTCTACCTCTGGCCATTTGGAGTACTTATCCACCAGCACTATTGCATATATGCGTTCTCCATTGGCATCCAGAAAGGGACCCAGGATGTCCACTGAAAGTACTTACCATGGACTGGAAGGACACGCAAACTTTCCTAATGGGGGGCGTAATAGAACTTGTGTTTTTATCTGCCTTGTTGCATTGGTCACACATCCTGACGTGCCTTTCCACTTGACTGTCCATTGCCGGCCACCAGTACGCTTGCTTTGTCCTTGCTTTGGTTTTCATTATTCTTAAGTGCCCTTCATGCAGAATGGTAAGGAGATGACTTATTAACGGCAGGGGAGTGACTACCTTGTCCCCTCTTAGCAGGAACACCGGGTTGTCACCTATGGATAATTCCTCCCGGACTTCCCAGAACGTCCTCAAATTGCTGTCCAGGTGTTTCTTGTCCAGCCATCCCTGCATCACGTACTTCTTTACCACCTTCAGTGTCTCATCGCTGGCGTACGCCTCCTCCCATTCTTGTGCACTTATCGCTCCTTCGTGGTCTTGTGTGATTGCGACCATGTAATCTTCCCCCTCCGAGGGCTCTTAGCTCGATGCTGGTTCTCTTGCTGCTGCTCTGCTTAAGAAATCAGCCTCCTTGTTCTTGGAGCCAGGGAGGTACTCCACCTCGTATACATGGTCTAGTAGCCTCAGGGTCATCTTCGCTATGCGGGGTGTCGCATGTGCATGTCCGCAAGAGGTTAGGACTCTTACCAATGGTTTGTGATCTGTGCGAAGCAAGAACTTCGAACCCCACAAGAACTGTCTGAACCGCTCCACAGCCCAGATTGCTGCCAACATTTCCTTTTCGATCACGCTGAATTTTTCTTCGTTGGGTGCCAGTGACCTTGAGGCAAAACTGCTTGTGGTGATTTCTCCTCCCTGAGACCTTTTCGCTAGCACCGCACCAAGTCCCTTGTCGCTAGCGTCCGTGGTCAATATGGATAGGGCCGTCTGGTCGAACCCATTGAGAGGCACAGCAGCGCAGATGTCCTGTTTTAATAGATCAAATTCTGTTTGCTCATCTTCTGTCCACTTGAAGATTGTCTTCTCCTTCAGGAGTTGTCGCAGGTGGTGTGTTTTGGATGCGAAGTGGGGAACAAATTTGCTGTAAAACTCGGCCATTCCTAGGAAGGAACGGACATCTTCCTTCTGTTTGGGTAGGGGAGCTTCTTTGATGGCTGCTACGTTGGCTCTTTTCGGCTCTATCCCCCTTTCGCTGATCTCGTGCCCCAGGTACGTCACTGATCTTACTCCGAATTTGCATTTCTCCAACTCCGCAGTAAGTCCATTTTGTCTTTAGGAAAACAGGGGACCCCTATAATTACAGCTAGCTATAACATAGGGAAATAAACTAATGTAAGGAAATTATAGCTAGAAAAGGATATCTACCACAATTTTAGACAAAAATGCCTCTCTTGCTAGTAGAATATATAGGTCTCTAAATAGGACACCCTATATCGACAATGTACACACTAGAAAAAGATAAAATGATATATTTATTGATTTATTTTCAAGTATAAAGTTTATGTTTCATATTTCTTTTCATGATTTGAGGTTACATATAAAATTCACATTGATCATTTCATGAGATAAATTTTGACAATCAGCATAAATATATACAAATGCAAATGATAGACGAGGCGTTGATTCAGGCCGTGCGGCAGATGTCTACAACGCGCGTTTCGGCATACACGCCTTCATCAGGTAGCCGTCTATTGCACAAAGTAGCCTATTCTCGGTGTAAGTAAAGATGTACTATGGCTTCAAGTGTATCTCTTGATTAATTTTGAAACTGCGTTGAAGTTGACCGCGTTGGATATGTGCAGCCTTGCTTGACACAATAGTTGCGGATGGGCGTTGGCGTCTCAGCTCAGTGTAGGTGAGGGACAAAAACTATAGCAGACCGGCGTTACTGTTCTAGACAAAAGTAATTAGAGACTTAAAAGGATTCACGGTCGCCACGTAGTAGCAGAAAAGGTGGGGCACGATAAACAAAGTTGTTCCAGCCCAGAATTGGCCGGTAGAGTTCTCCTGAAAATGGGAGAAACCGATACAGGAATCCTCCCGCCAGGACGTCGCAGGCTGCGGGTCAGCTCTGATACTAACGTTCTGAGTCCATTTTGTGCCAGTATAGACGGGACTGCATTGAGTTTGGCACCGTGGTCTGCTTTAGACCTTCCCATAATGAGGATGTCGTCCTGGAAGTATTGTACTTCTTCAGCCTTCTGGAATAATCGGTGCATGAGCTTTTGGAATACTTCTGCTGCATACGCAAGGCCAAACGGCATCCTTAGGAACTTGTAGCATCCAAAAGGCATGATGAACGATGTCAGGTGGTTGCACAAAGAGTGCAGGGTGATTTGGTGGTATACTGATGTGAGGTCCACCATGGAGAACCACTTGACTCCCTTTGTTTTGGCTAGCATTTCATTTATCTGGGGTAGTGGGAATTTGTCCATCACTATGTTCTTGTTGAGTTCTCTCAAGTCAACGCAGAGGCGTACCTTCCCATTTGGTTTTTGTGCGACCACCAGCGGCGCAAGCCACTCAGCACTTTCGATTGCTTCGATGACACCGTTTCTTTCCAGGCGTTGTAGTTCTTCCTGTACTGCCTCTCTGCTCCTTAAGGGAATGTTGCAAACTTTGTGGCTTACTGGTTTGGTTCCAGCCTTGATGCAAATTTTGTGCGTGAATTTAGTTAGCCGACCTATTGTCCCTTTGAATACTTCTGGATATTCCTTCTTCCACACGTTTTCTTCGTATGCCTAGGCTCTGTCTGTGATTAATACTTGAGTTGCTCCACCTGGGTTGAGTTGAATCCTGAGGGCTCCTTGGCCCATCCACCCTAGCACGGAAGGTCCTTTCTCCGGAACGTATAATTTTCCCTCTGCTGTTCGCCCCTTGAACTCGAACATCAATGGGCAATACCCTACCATGGGTATAGGTTCGCCTGTGAACATGACGGGGTGTATGTCAGTGGGAACCAGGGTAGCTCCCACTCTGGGCCCAAAGTCTCGCTCCCATATGGTTTGTTGAATTATGGTGTACGGGGAGCCTGAATCTGCCACCATGTTCACCTGTACACCTCCAATTGACATCTGTAACGTCGGCTTCCTAGATCTAGTGCAGTCCACTCCCAAGACTAGGTCGTCCACGCATAGGACCTCATCTTCTTCCTCGCCTTCGGGGACTTCTTCGTCTCTGTCTGACTCCAGGGTGACGTACTTCACTTCTGATATTCTGTGTTTGCGCCGTTATACCTTTTCGTAATGTCCCATTATTCCGCAGTAGGAACACTTGGCTCTGAAGGCTGGACATCCTTTGACGGTGATTGAATATGTCGGGCTGCCACATCTGTTGCAGGTATTTCTGCTTTCTCCTTGTGGTCTTTGGGGCTTCGTGAACCTCTGAGGATATTTCTTCTGGTACCTTGTTCCTGGTGGTATTTGTTGCTGCATCGCTTCTTGTTTATTTTTATCTGATACTTTGTACACCGGGGTCTTGATGATGTTCTCTCTTTTCGCCGCTTCTGCGCACCTCTTGGACAGTTCTGCCTTCTTCACGAGTGCTACGACCTCTTTGAGGGGTGCGTCTCCGTTGACCCATAGCTTTTCTTGGATCACTGTGTTAGCCGTGTGCATTATGATCTGATCTCTGATGAGCTCATCATGCAGTGTGCCGAACTTGCATGTCACTGCTAGCTTCTGTAGTGCCGCTACGTATTCATGAATTGATTCTCCTCTGCTTTGTTTTCTTTGGAAAAAATTGCATCTGTCTATTGCGGTGCATACTAATGGGCGATAATGTGAATCCAAATCCTCTAGAGCGTGTTGGAACTCGTCCGTCTCATTTGGAAGTCTGGTCTTCTTCACCAGATTTTCATATACTCTGATTCCTTATGGGCCTAGGTTGTGCAAGAGTATCTTCTTTCTCCTTGAGTTGAAGAAGGCTCCTTCACCTTCTTCCTCCAGTGCGGACAAGTAATTCAGGAAATAGCGCTTCCAGCCTTCCCATGGCATAGATGGATCACCCATTTTGGGCAAGAAGGGGACTAGCTTTGTGAGGGAGGACGACTGCGCGTACATCATGCTCGCGTTGTGTTGTTGTGGGACCGGTTGTGCTGCGACTCCTGGCGGGCTCCCTGGGGCTTGTCTCTCCCTGGACACGCTAGCCTGCGCGGATGAGGGGTTGCTTTCCCCTTCCCGGTTAGGGCCTTGGACCTCCAGTGCTTCGCTCCCTTGGGGTGTAGTGCTTGCCCCTTGTGTGGACGTACTGGTGCCTGCAAGGTTGTGTTACTCTTTTGGATGTATTCCCCCTCGCCTCTCCTGGGCTTTGTGTGAGAGGCAGCGTCTCCTGCTCCTTCCTCACAGTGTGGTTCACACCAGGGCTTGCTGGTGCTGGCTGATGGGTTTTCCCCAGCCCCTTGATGGTGCCCTTTGAACACCCAACCCCACTTGCACTGTCCACAAGGTGCCTTACTTGATGCCACTTGTGCTGCTCGATCTTGTGCTTGCCAGCCTTTCCTTCAGATGTAGTGCAAACCTCCTTAGCAGGGAGAGGCCCAGCGCCGCAGCGCGATGTTCCTGACCTCGGTAGTGCTCTCCCTCCACATGTTGCGATCTCTTCCACTGCCGCGCTCGGGACGCTTTACTGGGTGCTCGTTGGTTCTGGATGCGCCGTGAAACGGTGTCCGCGGTGCCTCTTACGCCTTGTCGCCAATTTGTAGAGGTTTGTTTATATAAAAGATGACGCTGAACCCAAATTATGTTTATGGAGAGGATTTATTCTCCTGAGCGCTGGGAGCTCGACCTATTCTCTAAGTGTGAGCGGCGATCTGAAATGGCCACCCACATGTTCCCAGCATGCCTTGGGTCGTGCTCTGGAAGACTAGAGCGCAATATCACATTTGTCTCAAAAAGGTTATCTTTTTGACTTTACTTGCCAAATTTCTACCCTGGTGAATATATCAAAACCTCTATCTACATTTTAATATGCATTTTTTGCCATGCCTTCACTGTTCATGAAGTGCACTTGTGGAGGGAGGATGAAAACAACTCCAGACCCTCACCAGTATGTGTGGTCTGTCTTCCAGCATCTCACTCGATGAAATGGTGTGAAGCCTGTACAGAAATGTCAAAATAACATTCAAGGACAGAGGAGGTACCCAAGCCAGGAGAAAGCTAGAGGACTGCATAACCAATGGGGCCAGAAAGGAAGGACCTGGACCACCGGGCATGATGTAGCTTCAGCTGCAACTATGGCCATCATTACAAAGGACTCCTGAAGAGGGCGGTTCAGGGAAAGGAAGAAAAGAGAAGAAAGGAGACAAAAAGCAGGCCCTGCCACTCCTGAAATTGGAAGTCCCATTTGATATTATTCATTTTAATGTTGGTGTAAGTTGGTGCTTGTTTGCCATCAAGCACATGATCCTCTTAGATGCTGAAGCTTCATCGTCATGTAGCATGTCCAGAAAATTCTCGACTTCAAGGAATTTCACATTTGTCTACTCATTGTCGCCTACACAACTGGCATTAGACCACTCCACGTGGTACCACTCCACACGGCATCGACTGATGCCGAGACACTTGATGTTGATTCATTTATCAGCCTCCCAGGAACCCACAACATGGAGGAACAAGGTGAAAATGTCACCTACTCCTGTTGAGCTTCTTGTGCTTTCTGCTCCATCAGGCTTTATCATTCCCTCAAATATCCTGTCCATGTTGCATCGAAACCTCTTTAATTGCCTCCTCTACATACACTGAAGTTGGTGCTAGTGTTCAGGGTGAGGTCCATGTTGAAACAAACCTCTTTCTCTGCGACATTCAACCATGCCTGCACACCTAATACCTACCAAGCAGATCCCTCTTCCTCCTCCGCTATGACCAGTGGATGCAAATTTATAGCATCTGCTTATCAACCACAGACAGAAGAGAACTTCCTCTCTGTTCCCACGAGAAATCTAGAGGATGAGATGATAATAATACTTCATCTGTACGTAAAATTCTGGGCTTTCTACCCTTATTTTTATCTCTAGAGCAATTAGGTGTTCCAGGGCCCCCTCACACTGCAGATAATGCTTCTCATGTATATGAATATCAATATGGATCCTACGATGCATAAACGTTTGTTACCTGCAATGTCCCTTGCTGCATCCTGTCAATAGTGAAGCACCCTACCAGTGCAACAGTAGATTGCCTGGTAGGATAGGACCAATATACCTGTTGTCAAAGATGCAACTGTGCAGTTATAAAATCACTCATCACCATGAGGGAGCTTGAATGTCTGCATGCACATCACCCTTGAACGTCTGCATGCACATCACCCTTGAACGTTTGCATGCACATCACCCTTGAACGTCTGCACGCACATCACCCTTGAACGTTTGCACGCACATCACCCGTGAACGTTTGCACGCACTTCACCCATGAACGTTTGCACGCACATCACCCGTGAATGTTTGGATGCACATCGCCCTTGAACGTTTGCACACACATCACCCGTGAACGTTTACATGCACATCACCCTTCAACGCCTGCATGCACATCACCCTTGAACGTTTGCACGCACATCACCTTTAAACGTTTGCATGCACATCACCCTTGAATGTCCACACGCACATCACCCTTGAACGTCTGGACGCACATCACCTTTAAATGTCTGCATGCACATCACCCTTGAACGTCTGCATGCACATCACCCTTGAATGTCTGCATGCACATCACCCTTGAACGTCTGGACGCACTTCACCCTTGAACGTCTGCATGCACATCATCACCCTTGAATATCTGCACGCACATCACCCTTGAAAGTCTGCGTACACATCTCTGCAAATGCGCTGCACTGCACTGCAGCTGGATTCTTGGCTTTGGGGCACGTGCAAAGTTATACACGTGCCATGGTGGCAGTCAGGAGTTCTAAAGTTGCCATGTAAGTTTGTTTGAAGCATGGGAATGGAGCAATATGGCAATTCATCATTGACCTTTCATTCAGCACATTTTCATTGACCAATATTTTGCAGCTTCAATGCTGTCAGTCTCACTGCATGTGTAGGGCTGTCAGGGTTTGCAGTGTGTGTGTGCATATTAATATTACTGTTTGTGTGTGCTTATGCAGATATGTGTGGCTGTTTGCGAATGCGTGTTTGTCTATCTACACGTGTCAGGTAGCTACGCTCTGGCGTCTTGTTGCAGTTATATATTCAAAAAGGAGCTTTAGAGGGAAGAGAAACACAGGTCGCCCTCCACTCAACAGTCAATCAAAACACAAAGACCTTGTTTCAAAGGCATCTCTTTTCAGACTATATAATTTTAAAACGTAGGTGACAGACTGTAGATTCCATACAATCCTTTTTTTACTTGCTATGAGGTATTCGCCAAACGTTTTCTGCCTGTACTTAAAAAAGGTTTTACAAAAGACAGTCCCCAAATTATTAAATGTATTTCCTTCAACTTATCACGGTGTGAAAAAGAACCCCAAAGGTTTCAAGATAGACAGAAAAAAGTGTGAATGGTAAAATGACCCCTCACGTGTGCACCACCAACGGGTTCACTGGTTGGTACTCACCAGTTGTGCCCACTTTTATCATCATCGGTGATCATTTTGTCTAGAAAAAGAAACAGGTGTCCAAAAGAAAAGAAAAACCTCGGTGCAGTGAAGTGAACAGGTCACATCTCACGATGTAACCATAAGTGATTAAGATTGAAAAATACACTACAGTAGCAACCACTTTATTATTCACAAAGTGTATTTTTTCAAATTAAAAACCGGTTGCTATTCATGCACTGGAAACCGTATGCATGCACGCTCGCGCATGCGCATTTGAAATGCGCATGCGTGGGCATGCGCACACGCACAGTTTTCTTATCAGTATTTCTAATGGCGAAGAAGAGGAGAAAAGCAGCCCTGGGATGACGTGGTTAAAAGATAAGTCTTTTTAACTTGCTTTATGTACTTTTAAGTTATATATTAATGGGGGTGGTGGCGGGCAGTGTAACGGAGTTACGCCGAGTTCTACGGAGTTTGTTGCCAACTCCGTGGCACTCAGCGTAGCCCCGCTTTGGGAACTCCGCCCAGGGATAGTTGTTAGTGTCATCATTAAAAACTCTACTTTGTGACAGTTTCACTGCTGCAATTCTTTCCTTGGTGATTTTAGCCCTCAACTTGCACACCGGCATTGTATCAGCTTTGTTTCCAACAGCAGATAACATTTTCTTTATCTGAGTAATGTGTATTCCGCAGTGACCATGTTGAGTAATTTAACCTGTGGACTCAGGGTCCTTAGCTCACACACCATTTCCACTGCCCCTGACCTTTTGTGCTTTATTTCTAAGGCTCTGAATTTAATTGTGAGCTCTTCTTTTTTCTCTATATATTTATCCCGACCTCTATAGCTATCAGAGTACCTCTGATCACTGTTTTTAAGGCCTCCCAAAGTATTCTGACAGTGACAACTCCCTTTATTGATTTCAGCCAGTAACTGGTCAATCACTTCTTGGATCTCTTTCTATCATCCTAATTTTGGAGAAGGGCATGCCTCAATATCCCTCTATTAATTAGTCCAACATTTCCTGGGACTTCTAGTGTGATTTGAATGAGGGGACTTGTGGTATGATTTGGCTGTAGGCATGGTCTGTGAGCATTAAGGGCTGTATACTGGATTCACAACCAAACAGAACAGCTTGGATGTGCCTAGGAAGAGGTGCAGCCTGGTGTTGGTACGATGGGATACCGAATAGTATATCAAGTTGTGTCGGTTTGGATCCCCTATATGCGTCTGAATGTCCTCAGTGGGCAGCACCTGGATATACAAACTACGATCCCTGCATAGTATTTACCCCTGGATGGAAACGGGGCTGCTCGCATGGCTGAATTTGGTCAAAGCCGGTTGCTTCAACCTTTTGATGACTTAATGGATAGGGTGGGGCTTCCTGCTGTCAGCTTTCTCTTGTACTTTGCCTTAAAACATCAGCTTTCCCTGCTCTGGAACAGAACCCCCCACGCACTGACAACATATCTCATATTACAGACCTTGCTGGTACGTGGTGGGGCCAGAACAGCAGTGACGTTTTCTTTATAGTGTATGGCAGGGCAACGCCTATGTGCCTTGAAATGTCAATGAAAGCCTGATATAGGTCCCACATTGACAGACACCCAGTGTGAACACTGTCTATCAATGGTCAAGAGTATCTCCCTCAATACATGCCTCAAACTCTTTCAATTTACTTATCTACACCTAACATACCTGACTCCCGCTCGGCTAACCCGCATGTGCCCAGGTGTCACTCATATGTGCCTGAGATGCTCAGAAGTGATTTCTGTCACATGGTGAGGGTATACCGGCAACTGTAGTGTACTGGGAGGCCACGACAATACACTTTACAGAGATAGAGGGCAGGCAGACATCCACAGAGATCACACATTGCTTGTTAGGACCGACGAAACACCCTAATCCACCAAAAACAAGCATTACTAGACCTCACCCTCATACTTGCCAAAAAGCACATAGAGATGACCTGGAAATCCCTCATGGCCCCTCCACTTGTGACCTGGCTTAGGGGCCTGAAGAGAGGAATATATGCTGAACTGGACGCTCATGCCAAGAACACCCACAGTAATGCAAGTGCCATTCAGCCAATGCAATGGAAGGAGTATCGGAATGGCGTTGAGGCCAAATCGGGCAAAAGACCACGGTATCTCAAACCATATGAAATGTGTTCTTAATGTAACCTGTACGAGCCCTGTTCAATAGCGTACTGGTGAATCTCAGTTGTTCACGTACCCGACCTTGACACACCCCATGTACCTCAGCCTCCCCATCCATAAGTAGGTTATCCTGAGTGGTTAGAGGCGTAGATAACCCCTCTCTTTTCGCCAGACATGTTATGGTTTTTATATTTTCTCTTTTATGATTGTTAACTTGTAAACCCCCTAAGAATTCCCTCTCTTTGGGCATATATCACAATATTTTACAGCGTATTGTGCGTTGGGACAAAGAGATGTCGCCTCTGTACTGAATGAACATGTTATATTGGGAAGCTATTGTAAAGTTGTCCAAACTGAGACATTGCCAAAAACAAGATTAAAATACCTTCCTATCAAACCCATGTTATTAGCTGATTATAAAATCTTGGTTTGCACTTTGCACCTCCCACAATATATTTTTCCAGGCCTAGATTGGGTGCATATTCTTTGGCTATTGCGAATGAGAAAGCACCTCATATGAATCTTAATGCCATTTCCTCCTGTTCTCTTCCATATATTTCTACCGGATTATGCAGGAAAAGTTGCTTGCTAGGCAGGTGGCCACTTATTGTTTCTTCTTGGGGCCTTAGGACAGGAAATCAACTGGGAGATATATTTTAGCCTAAACCAGTCCTATTCCAGCAAGTGCATTTCTTGCAATAAACAGATATCAGCCCCAGTGTCAAGCAAGATGGACAGCTCTGCCAATCTTAGCTGGCACATATAGGCCCCTGGCATTAAAGCTAGTGATTTTAATTGTGAACATGTCTCTGTCTTTAAAGCCATGCCTCCTAGTCATTTCCCTTTCTCACTGTATCTATCCCTCCGTGATGTGGAGCAAGTGTTAGGAAGCATTTTAGTGGGTTTAGTTACCCCTTCATTCAGTGGAGCATCTCTGAGATCACCCCCCAAAATAATAGAACTCCTCATAATTTCCTCAGCTTCAAAACCCACCCTGTGAAGTATATCTGGAACACTTAAAGAGACCAGCCGGGAATAAGAGATCCCACGTTTGGTAATTAGCACCCCATTGGAGGTCTCACACCCACGCCAGAACCTCCGCTGCCATGAAGATGCATGAAAGAATCACCCCCCCCTACTTTCTTGTTTTTTTGTTTTTTTATTGAGCAGAGCAGAGAGCCAGAAAAATAACATAGCATTGATCATCAGGGAGGAATAATATTCATATTTCCACAATTAGCTCATATATCATACATCCATAACACCTATACCCTATGTTCCATTAAAAGCTGAGACCCTCCAGACCAGAATATATACATCTTTACAAAAGTGGAAACAAGCATTTACAATGCAATGGTCTCGTCTTTGTTAAAGTTAGAGCTATTGGCATTGCTCATGACATTATTTTTTGTTTTTAAAACATATAAATAAATGGCATTGTCATT
Source organism: Lissotriton helveticus (assembly GCF_964261635.1). Classification (NCBI taxonomy): domain Eukaryota; kingdom Metazoa; phylum Chordata; class Amphibia; order Caudata; family Salamandridae; genus Lissotriton; species Lissotriton helveticus. Next base: position 1,015,695,296 of record NC_136068.1, read on the forward strand.
TACAATGCCAATAGCTTAATCTCTCGCAAATGCGAGACCTATTGCATTTGCACACACACACAGAGCCACACGCACCTACCCACACACACAGAGCCACACGCACCCACCCACACACAAAGAGCCACACACACAGAGCCACACACACAGAGCCACACACACACACAGAGCCACACACACACACACAGACAGAGCCACACACACATACACAGACAGAGCCACACCCACACACACACAGACAGAGCCACACAGACAGAGTCACACACACACACAGACAGAGCCACACACACAGACAGAGCCACACACACACAGACAGAGCCACACACACACACACACACACAGAGCCACACACACACACACACAGAGCCACACACACACACAGAGCCCCACACACACAGAGCCCAACACACACAGAGCCCAACACACACACACACACACAGAGCCCAACACACACACACAGCCAAACACACACACACAGAGCCCAACTCACACACACACACACACAGAGCCACACACACACACAGATAGCCACACGCACACACACAGCCACACACACACACACACACACACAGAGCCACACACACACAGAGCCACACTCACACACAGAGCCACACACACACACACAGAACCACACACACACACACACACAGAGCCACACACACAGAGCCACACACCCTCACCCAGGGGAGTCTCCTTATTTACAAATGGGTTATTTGAGGCCCCCACCAACTCCCAGAGCTTACCCGTTGCTTCCCTCAGTCTAGGTCAGCCACACACCCATCTCTGCCCAGTAACGCCCCAGGGAACAGAGGCAAGAAAAAACGATCACAAGCAGGGAACAGAGGCAAGAAAAAACGATCACAAGCAGGGAACAGAGGCAAGAAAAATGAGCACAAGCAGGGAACAGAGGCAAGAAAAATGAGCACAAGCAGGGAACAGAAGCAAGAAAAGCGAAAAATACCAGCCGGCTTCCCACTGCTGCTGCTCCTCCTCTGCTGGTGCCTGAGCCCACTGTGCGCCACATTGGTGCTGGCCGTGCCCGCCTTGGCTTGGCTGGCGCTGGGCGGCCGGCGCCGGACGGAGCACCCCATTGACCCCCAGGGCCATGCGGTCTTCATCACGGGCTGTGATTCCGGCTTCGGGACCCTGCTCGCGCGCTGACTGCGTCTCCTCCGGCTCCTCAGCACTCTCTCCTTGGGAGGCATGAAGGGGGTCCCGAATCCTGGGGGCTCGGGGGAAACAACATGCTGCATGCTTTTCCGCAAATGGGGCACCTTCAAGGGCCGATGTTCCCTCCCCCGCATGTACCTTTCTGGAGGGCTCTCCACTCGCCCGATCCGTCCCGCCTCCACAGCCTCCCAGGGGATGGGGGGGTCGCTGCAGTGCCTCACAGCTCGCCGATCATCATGGCGGGCCGCTCACCCCTACCGCTGCGGCGGAACATCAGGTGGCAGGTCCCGTCAGGCACTGGAAGCGGTGGTGTCTCTGCGCCGAGGTCTCCTCTCGGCTAACGGACCGATGCAGCCAAGAGGGCAGCAGCCACCATCTTAGCTCGTTCTAAAAGAGTGAATCGAGCGAGAAAATAGTGGAACAGAGACTGCCAACAGCCTCCTGGGAAACTCACTTTTCACACAGGGGTTCCCTGAGCTAGAGGGAATTAGGAGAGAGGTGGGGGAATACTCACTCGTGGCTGGATCAGAACTGAGTTTTGTTGTACAGCAGCCTCAGTACGGGCTTGCTATGGTCCTGGCGATATTCCTTGGTTTTTGCTACGATTGCCTTCAGCGTTTCACACGTACTCGCACAACCACCACTCCACACATGCAGGATTTGTAAACCGACCCCCTGCTTATTTGCCATTGGGATTTCCCGTCAGTTTCCAAGGTTCTTCCTGGCCTTTCTTGGAGCTGGCTTGCACCCTCACCTCTCCCGATAACTTGTGATTATGTTTATATCTTGATAGCTCATGCCACCCCCCCATCATTTGTTATGTCTGCCCCACCCCCATCGTTTTATGTAATCGTGTCCCGCAATATATCGCTTGTATTTTCCAGCTCCCCACGCCCGCCGTGATATTACCATGTTCCAATCTCCAGCGCTGGTTTCCCAGTGTATTTCCAATGCCTCCCACCCCTTCAGAATCCTTCAACATTTTTTCAATGAATTCAGCTCCCTTGCCCCCAAAGCCAGCAAAGCGAGCTCCGGCAGGAAAGTGGACCAATCGGAGGCCAAAGGGCCATCACTAGAGGGCAGATACTTACCCTCGGTAGATGGCAGCAAAGCGAGCTCCGGCAGGAGAGCGGACCACGCCATGACACCACCATGTTTCTCCGAGGTCCAGCAGAAATGGCTCGGAGAAATGGCCCGTCATTTTCCGACTGGGGGGCGTGTTTTTCTTTCTCTTCTCTTCCCATTGGCTGGAATGTAAAATTCCAGCCAATGGGAAGAGGAGAGAAAGAACCTAAAGAACACACCCCCGAATCCGAAAAAGATGGGGCTTAAATGGACAGACGCCCCTCTTCTCCAATGGCTGCTCTCCGTTTAGGAAGCCAGCCAATGGAGAAGAGGGGCAGGCTCAAGCCCCTCTCTGGAAAACATAAAATCTCGCCAGCGAGACTGCGCAAGCGCAGCCTTCGCAGGCCGAGACCTAAAAATGAGACAGAACAAACAGAACTTCACACCATACGTTCATATATATTAAAGCATTAATGAATTACCCCTTCACATCTAAAAACTACCTAAAGTGACTGGTGCCAGATAATTATCAAAAATACAAATAAAACAGTAGTTCAATGATTCCTTTTTCCCATTTGGCAGATCTTGGCAATATCACTATAGTACAAAACCCTTATTTGCCATTAAAAGTATTGTGCATTAAAGTACTTAATTTTCTAAAGTGCAAAACGTGCCAAAGTGCTAAAGATCTTGTGGTTCAGCCAAGTTGTCAAAAAGCTTCCAAACCATTAAAAACCTTTTTGTTGCCCCAACCCGTTTGGCATATGCTTCCTCTAATCTCCTTATTCTTACCATTTTATTTACCCATTTAAGATAAAATGGAGCCTCCTCCAGACTCCAGTTCTGTAGGATTAGTGAACGTGCTACTGTAGAGCAAATTGAAATATACATCTCTTCAGTTCTGGTCAGTTCTGACCTACCTTCGGTAAGACCAAAGAGAGCCACCTCTGCTTCGGGGTGAATGTTTTTTTTAATTGACTGGCTTACTGCTGAAAAAATATTTTCCCAAATGGTCTCATGCTTTGGGCATTTAAAAAACGTATGGACCCAGTCTCCCTCACATTGGGAGAGGCATCGAAAGCATTTATTATCAACTTCCGGATAACATTTATTTAATTTTTCTGGAGTATGATAAGACAGCCCTCTCGAAAGGAAGGCCGTCCTTTTAAAGTTAGCCGCTCTTAGGGCCTTACTTCCTAATTGGGCTATTGCCTGCCAATCCTCCTGAGAGAAAACACAATCCCGGGTTATTTTTGCCAAAAAATTGGTCAACCAAGAGAACTGCCTTATGTTTCATAAGTAAGGAGTACCAATTTCCCACTCCCATCAGATTTTGTTTGAATAATGCATTCACAATGGGAGTTGGAGCCCCACATTCCGAGAATATATATTTTTTAACAAAATTTATAATCTGTATATATTCTAAGAACCCTGGCTTCATTGGGCACCCTACCCTGCTTATTACTTCTTCCCAGGGAATTATTTTATTACCGATGAGGAACTGGTCCAAATACTCAAAGCCAATATATTTCCATATCTTAACATGGCTTGAATGATTATGTAGGCCAAACACCTTACATTCATCTAGTTTCAGAAAGGCAAATCCGGAAACATTGGCTTGTTTAAATCAAAATTGAAGTCGATTAGAGTAGTCCCGTACCGTCTTATAGCAGGACTTTTACGTTAGTTGAGATTTTTTTTTTTAAATGTGGGGATCTGTGTGCCAGACTCAACAATCATCTTCTTAAAAAAAAATATATCCATCTGAACGTTTGGTTCCAACAGTCGTGCCGTATGGTCCAATAATGAAGCTTCATAGTATGTGCGGATGTTTGGTAGGGTTAAGCCCCCCTGATTAGTCTCTAATTGTAGTAGAGACAATTTGACCCTAGCCATATTTTTATTCCAGACAAATTCCCTGAACATAGTGTTGATTTCCTTAAAATATTTGGCATTGATTTTTAAGGGAACATTAACAAACAAAAATATTAATAAAGGAAGAATTGACATTTTTAGGAGAGCAACGCACCCAATTATTGTCAAAGGCAAAAGGGACCAATTATCTAATAAAGTTTTAATTTTGATTAGCCCGGCAGTATAGTTTAAGTGATATAATTGGTCGACATGGGGTGAGACCTTAATGCCCAGGTATCTGATTGGCTCATCTTTTTGAGCCTGGGTTCTTAAAATCGTGGGTAGTCAGTCGTAATTCGAATTAAGTAGTAACACGCCTGTTTTCTTTTGGTTAATCTTATAGCCTCCTATCTGTTCAAACTTGCTAAATTCTAGGAGAGCTTCTTCCACATTCTGTTTTTCCAGGGACAGATACATGATAATGTCGCCCGCAAATTTTTTTACTTTTGATATCCCTTCACTTGGAGCTCCTATCAGGGCGTTTCCCCGAATTCCTACCGCAAGGGGTTCAATGAAAAAAGTAAAGAAAAGAGGGGACATCGGGCACCCCTTCCTTGTACCGCGGTTTATTTCCACGGTCCCTACTAAATCTCCATTGACTATCACCCGAGCTTGAGCACCTTGGTAGATATTTTTTAGCATATTTAGCACTTGAGCCAGAAAACCAAATTTACCTAAACCAAAAAAAAGTGCATCCCAATTAACAAGGTCAAATGCTTTTTCAGCATCGACCATAGTAACAAGAGTAGGTATTTTATTAATAGTTGCGTAATCAAGTGCTTGAATTAAAAAATGAGTATTTGTAGACATGTACCTCCCAGCAACGAACCTGGTTTGATCACAGTGGATAAGCTCCTGGGCAATCTGCATAAAGCATTGTGCCCAGATTTTCATTATATTTTAAAATCGGCATTAAGGAGACTAATAGGCCTGTAGGAATTTACATCTTTCCCATCTTTACCCGTTTTTACAAAACTAACCTATATAGATTCCTTGAAGTTTGCGGGAATACTTCCACCTTGGATGATATTATTAAAAAGATTTACTAAGAACGGACCAGCTCTTTAGAGAAAGTTTTAAAAAACTCTATAGGAAAGCCATCAGCTCTGCAGGCTTTTGCTTCTGAGATAGACTTAATAACCCTTAGAATCTCTTCTTCGGAAATATCTAACAAAAGCCGTCCCGCCCTAGACCCTGATAGGGAGGGAAGCTCAACTCCGTCATAGTAATTGCTGATTTGGCTTGCTCCAGCCTTATATTTAGTTGTATAAAGCTGAGAGTAGTGATCCAAGAAAACTTGAGCTATCTCCTCTTTATCTGTTACAGACACACTGGTTTTGGGATCTATAATTTCTGTAATAATAGATGCCTCCTGTTTAGTTTTTACAGTCCCAGCGAGCAGCTTACCTATCATCTGACTCTCCTCGTAGGCCCACTGTAGATAAGTTCTCGAACTTGCAATCTCTTCCAGAATGAAAAACTCTTTTAACTCAAGTTTAGCCCTATCTAACTTTGCTTTAGCATCCCCTCGACCTGCGGACTGTGTATATCTGAACTGTGTGGCTTCTATTACGGCCTGCTGGAGTTTAAGGATTTTCTCTTTTCTTGATTTAACCTGAGAGGTGGCCAAGGTAATCATTCGCCCACGAAGGGCAGCCTTGAATGCCCTCCAGACAGAAAAAAATTCTGCTGTATTCAAATGAATCTTAAACAATTCCACAATCCATTCTTTGGTATCTAACACCCATTGATGATCCTATAAAAGAAGCCGATCCATCTGCCACCTGGATCTTGGCCTCTTGTTCACCCCAATTTATATACCCAGTTTAATTAGAGAGTGGTCAGAAAATGGATTGCTTTCTATATCAGCGGTTGTACAACCCAGGGATTGTGAAATTAGAAAAAAATCAATTTGAGAGGCGTATGAAATTGACTGGAGTAGAATGAGAATTCTGCTTTAGATTGATTGGCAATTCGCCAGGGATCAAACAGAATATGCTCCTGTTTTAAGGCCTTAATCGCCTTTTTAGTTTTAGGTTTAAGTTCTTTTTTGCCTTTATTCGAGGTATCTTTTTGTAGGTCCAGGATGAAAATTAAATCTCCTCCAATATTCAATTTTCCTGGGTATCCCTCTTACTAGATCACTAATTTTACACAGGGCAGTTGTATCATCCACTATAGGGCCGTAATAATGAATAAAATGCAAACTTGTACCATTAAATTTAGTCTCGACCCATATCCATCTCCCCTGAGGATCTCGCTCCACCTGGCAAAACTCCCTACAAAAATAAATCGCTACTCCTCGCTTTGCCAAGCCCGCAGAAGCGAAAAAAGCATGCGAGTACATTCTTGGAAGAAATATTGTAGGCAAATTAGTTTTTAAGTGTGTCTCCTGTAAAAAAAGTACTTGAGGTGCAAACGAGGCTATCCATCTAATAAGGGCTCCATATTTTTGTTTGTTCAAGATGCCATTCACGTTGAGTGAAAAAATATTACATTTACTTGTCAGTACCGGCTACAAAAAAAACGTTGCTTATTCCTGCCTCTTTTTCCAATCCAAGCCCTGCTACTGTTCATTTTGCAAATGCTTACTCCCCCTACACCCTTCCCACCGCAAGATGGAAAGCTCCACCCCCTGACATGTGGAAAAACCCCTCCAATCCACGCTGTCCACATTTCACCCCTCCCATCTTTTTCCCTGGGTGTCATGAATTTACACCCTGGGTGACCCCCCTGCCCCCTGCCCCCCATTAAAAAGTGGAAAAAAGGAGAAAAAAACCAATAAAAGTCAGTCTGCGGGCATAACATACTAACAAGGAAAACCTATTCTGCTTTTGTAGCCTGCCGATAGGTGCATTCCCTAGCCCACCCGGTTTGTAACTCTAAGAGGGGGCATCTTATATAAAACCATTACCACTGGCTATTTTCTATGCATTTTTGTGTTTACACACTGGGCCCTGCTGAAGAATATAGATAAATATAAGGGACCCTCCTTTTTTTTCTTTTTCTTTATGCCCAGGACTGCTTTGAAAGGTGTCAACAGTCCCGAAAAAATTGTCTTAAATACACTCGCGATACCATTCGTATCAGAAATGTTTAAGATTTCATTTAGCATTTCTGCGAAGTGTAGGGGGCAATTTGCTGATAAAAGGTTATGAATCTCTGCCGTTGTCCTTGCAACTTGGAGATCATACTTTTCTTTTGATGACGTCAAGTGCACTGGCGTCTGTAGAAGAACAGACTTCATTCTGCTTAAAGTATCAATTCGAATAGAAGAGATTTTCAGACTGGGCCAAATTTTTCCCTCCCTGTCTGGAGTGTCGTTGGGATACAATACTTGCTCACAGCAAGTGACCCTGGACGTTACGCTCACGAGATAAGCTTTTCCTGGCACCAGGCCACAACATCTGTGGTCCACTATTAGAATGTAGCTCCCGTTAGAAAGCCGTCTAAAGAATGGCTCTATTCGAGTTGTAGGTGTGCCAAGCTGGTGACATGAAAGGTTATTTGAAGTCCCCTCACAGGCCCCATGCAAATTTATGCCCTGACACAGAAGTATACCACTTAGTGATTTTTCACAATTATCACCACTAAGAAATACATTCTGTCCTTTTTCACTATAACATGTGTGAGTGTAAGGTAATTTCCAGGATGACTTGATGTATCCTTTACCCAACCTTTCATACTGGCCTGCCTGTATATACTGTTGGCAGTATCGAAATTGGAAAGTCGTTATCGGAATAGTTATTATCCCGTGTATTATCCATTCAATGACAGGTCGTTCTGACATTGTCAATGGTAATCTCTCAAGTTTTTCAATGCTCAGAATTGTATATTCTGCTCCCTTTTGTGCCAAGCTGATTTGTGTATCAGTAAGGTTAAAGTTAGAGAACAGTGACGTTGTGTTGATTAAACGCCAAGGCACGTAGCCTGAACGCAGATTTTGTAACGTCCAGCCAAGCTGTACAATAGAACGCAATTGGGACTGGCCATCTTGTAACATTAGCATGTCCTGCTCTATTATATCGATTGCAGATGATTCAATACTGTCCAGTGAATATATTCTGGAAGACAGAGTCATTAACCCATTGTCCACAACAGAAAGTGATTTTTCCAAATTGATACGGTCAATTTCCTGTATTTTCTCCGCTGTTTTAATTTGAGTTTCTTTCCAAACTTCGTTATAAGCTGCATATATAGAGGCCGCTATGAAACGTTTTTGACGCTGTTTGCGTGGTCCCATAATGAAATCACGCAAGTCAGCACCTTCTTTAAGTAAAGTCAAGTGTTGCTTAATGTCTGCCAGTGTGGATGTATGTAGCCATTCGAGGCATAGTTTACCCACACTGTATGTTGTTACAATCCCTGGATGTTGTCGCTGGGAGTATCTAGGGTCTGGCCTGGTCAATTTGAACCCCTGTATTTTGTTCAGGAATCTATCTTGACAGTTATTTGTGTCTGTGGGCCAGATCAACCATTTCTTCCAATCAGGATGTGTTCTGTTTTGGTTAAAAATATGGGCTACGTCTATCTCAACATTTGTAGTGCTATTACTATCAGGTGATGGCTTTGGAATAGACGGTTTGTTTAAGTCTTTAATTTTGGCTAGGACAAGACAGGTTGTTTGTTGAATTGTGTCATTCAAAAATATAATTTGTTCTGGGATCATGCAGGCTCTGAATAATGATTCTATACCTTGGACTTGCCAGTCTTTAGTACCCCAGATTGTTTTCGTTTCAATGTTATTATTTCAAAAATCAAAACCAAATGTATTCATTTTTTCAAAAAACGATTCTGAATAGATTAATTTTGTATTTGTTAGCATGGTTTTCATTCCTGTCTTATTTAACAATTTGAAATAAAATGTTTCTGCTTCACTTGTGTTAAACCCTGAGAAGTATGGGAATTTCTCATAGAATGTTTTTGAACTACCTTTTGGTGGAGTTGCACAATGTTCCCATTGATTATAATTTAAAACATTTCTAGGCTGAGCAGATTTATGCAAATAATGGTTACCATAGTGGTTGTAGCAGTACATCTGATCATAATTTGATGAACCCTGTAAATAATCGGGGGCGTGGCTTGACTGCCGAGCGGAATGGCTGCCTGAAAGCGCAGCTCCGCCGATCGAGTAAATTAATCCGGCAATAATCCGTTTCTGAAGACGCTGGGGCTCGGATCTCGTGCCCCTTGAGCCAGCGGGGTATCCCCACATCGACCTGCGACAGCCTTGCTGCAGTGCGACTACGCTTCGGGGGCGACCTGTCCCCCTTCCCTGTGGACGCTGCGAGGCCCGCTGTGGAGTGGCGCGCCGGGATCTCGCGTTGCCGCTACCCGACCGGAAGTGGCTGCCATCCCGGCCCCGCGCGAGCAACCTGAGCCGCTTGGATCATGGACTGGTGGCTCTGACAGCGCCGTCTGGCTGACGGACACATTGAAACGGAGGCTGGCGATAGCGGCTCCATACACCGCAGCTCCGGACACCGTGACCGAGGAACCCAGGGAAATTGAGGCGAACAGAAAGAGGAGGGAGAGGCTGCGGACCTCGCAGCCGCGACTAAACAGTGAGTGGGGCTCTGTCTGCACTGCCCGGTCGCGGCTGTCTCTAGTAACGGGAATAGCGCCCTGGGGCGCGGACCACTCGCTGCTCCGTCTGGGCGAACGGCGCCGCCAGCCACAACACTAGAGAATTTGGGCGCGAACCGCCATTTTGTCCTGGTGCCTGTGCCACCTGCATAGCGGAACGTAGGGGGCAACTGAGTCGGGACAATAGTCGCGCTTTGCTTCACCATATCAGCACACCATTGCCAAACTGTCGCGGACTTGTGAGACTCTGCACGGGGACACTGGGAGGTGCTCTTCCCGACTGGGGAGGCCACTTGCAAAGCCATAACGCGCCGCCTACATCTTGGACTATACCGTGCCGGCACCACGCCCGCTGCCAGACGAAGTGCCTGGACTGGCTGACGCGAGTGGAGGAGGGGTGGACTCGGGAAATTGTTGGTGGTCGCGCCGTAATCAGCTGTCATCATGGGCAAACCGGACACGAGACAGCCCAAACTCGCGTTCGATAAGACGACCAAGAAACCACAGAGCCAAGATGTACCGGAGCAGGAATCACAAGGAGAAGCCCGGCCCGTACTGCCAGCAGACGACATCAAAGCCATGTTCCAAGATCTCAAATCAAGTCTACAAGGCATAGATGGTAAGATGGACGCGTTGGCTGCTAGGATGGACAGCATGACAAGAAGACTGGACAAGCAAGAAGGAGTGGTCGGGGTGTTAGAAACACGTGTGACGGAGACGGAGGAATGCCAGTCGGACCTAGACAAAAAGCTGCGAGGTATGGACAAAGTGCTGTCCCTGATCCAAATGAAGAATGAGGATTTGGAAGCGAGGTCCAGAAGGAATAACGTTCGCATCACGGGAGTGGCAGAATCGACAGACATTGTAAATATGGAACGCTACATTGAACAGATGATGAAGGACCTCTTTGGAGAAGGACTGTCCTCAATGTTCCTGGTGGAGAGGGCGCATCGTACGTTGGGACCGGTTCCAAAACCGGGAGCCCCACCTCGACCCATCCTGGCCCGGATCCTCAACTATAGAGATAGGGACTCGATACTGCGACTGGCACGAGGCATGGCGGAGATACAATACAAGGGCAACCGGATAGCAATGTACCCTGATTTCACGCTTCAAGTACAATTAGCGAGGAGGGAATTTCTGCCTGCGAAAAAGGTGTTTCAGCAAATTGGCACGAAATACTCCCTAATTTACCCGGCGAAACTGAGGGTGCAGGGCCCGGGCAAACCCACATTCTTCACAGATGCGAAAGCGGCATTGAAGTTTGCCAAACAGCTTGCCAAGGAACAGAAGGGACAGCGGGAGGTGGAGGAGCGGAGGGACACTGCACAGCTAAGTGATGTTGAATAATGCACAGTACCTTTATGTCTAACGTTGATGGGGACTTTTCCAGTAAGGGACGGGGCTTGACAGGAAGGAACCGACCAAGCACACAACAGCCATGTACTAAGGCGCTGGCCGCTTGAGTGGGGGATATATTAATGTTTGCTCATTGTTTGCGATCTTTGATACTGGAACACTGCTGCTCCGCTTGGTTTGAGGGGCGGGGGGCCCTGTAGCGCATAGTGTCCAGCCTGCGCTCGATCGCCCTGCCAAAAGTACAGGGTTAGATGGCACATACCTGCGTACCCCAGGGGATGACTCCCACAATATGTTTCGACCATCTACTATTGTTGTTACTTTGTCTTGTTGGGATGGTACGGGAGGGGATGACTGCACGACCTAATTGGGGGGTTGGAGCGGGTGGTAGGGGTGGGATGGGGACTGGTTATGTTTGGTTTGTATTGTTAACCTACGAAAACGCTATGTTGAAACTGTCACCGAAGATCAATTACATGAGAGTCACTGACACCGACGCGACGTGCTTGCGGGAGGGATGGATGTGGTTGCCTTTCCAAATGAATGTGGAGTGGGGCCCACTGTGTCTTGGGCGGACTATACTGGGCGCACTACTGATCAGATTGTACACACATTTCTTGGTATTGCTATGGCAGATGCTGGTGGCTTAAGGTCTAGGGAACCTACAACTCCTGATACGCACGGCGCTATGGCATCGATAACATGCCTATCATGGAATGTGAGAGGAATGAATGACAGAAGGAAAGCGAGATTGGTGCATGCCTATTTAGCTAGGAAAAATGTGGATATCTGCATGCTTCAAGAAACACATTTACATACCACTGATGCTCCACAACTCAAACACACTAGATGGGGGGAGGTGGTGCATGCCCCATACTCGAATTATGCCAGGGGGGTGGCGGTTTTGATCCGAAGAGGCCTGCACTGGGTGACACATCGGGTGCTGAGAGACGGGGACGGAAGGTACACATTAATCCTGGGAGTGTTGTGTGGCATCCAGGTACTGCTTGTGAATGTCTATGGCCCGAATGACGATAATCCTGATTTTTATGAGCAGCTATGGGATAAAATGCGTCAATTCAACAATGCAGCGATACTGTGGGCGGGTGATTTCAACGTAGTACTGTCTGACGCTAAGGATCGACAGGGCACTGCCCGGGAGCACCACCCAAAGGCGGCTGTGGCCCTGGGAGGCATTATCCTGGAAGCATCCCTGGTAGACTCCTAGAGGCTATTACACCCTCACACGCAGGCGGGCACTTGCATTACGGCCCACAGGGCCGCATGGTCGAGACTTGACTACTGGCTGCTATCCAGGGAACTGCATGCTTCAGTTTTGACGGCGGTGCACTTGCCGAGATCGCTGTCAGACCACGCTCCGGTGGAAATAACCTTAGCTACCCCAGCGCAATACGCACAGCCGTTTAGCTGGCAATTTCCATCGCAGGCCTTACTTGACCAGGTGTTTAAAGAAGAGCTGAGAGATAAACTAGAAGAGTTCTTTGCGCTCATTGATGGGACTGTAGACTCGCCAGGTACACTCTGGGAGGCCTGCAAAGTGGTGACGAGAGGACATTGTATGGCGCTTAAAACTGGAGTACTAAGATCCATAAGAACTACACTAGCTGCGCTCGAAAAAAGACTTGGCAGGTCTAGAGGTCGAGCTCATTAGCTCACCTACGGCTGCGACCCAGGCGGCCTTCAGGGCGAAACTCACCCAATATCAAGAAGAGGCTGAGAGGGAGGTGAAATTCCTACACAAATACGCTCAGGCTAGGAGATATGGGGAGGGAGACCGCCCTGGGAGGACGCTTGCCGCAATGCTTAGAAAACCTAGAGGTGCGGAATATATTTTGGAACTGACCACCGAAACTGGCGTCACAGCACGGACGCCGGGAGATCTCCTGAAAACTATGGAAGAGTACTATGAGATGCTGTACACCTCCAGGGTGCAGCCAGCGGACGAGGTGATTATGGACTACCTAGACACAGTGGCGCTGGCGTGGTTCAACAATGGAGCACGCGAATATATGGATTTGCCGATAACGCAGGAAGACATCCGTGTAACCATAGCTGGCATGCCCTCGGGCAAGGCGCCTGGCCCTGATGGCCTCACGGCATCTTTCTATAAAGAATATGCGGACATCTTGGTCCCCAGGTTACACAAGATGTATATGGAAGCGATTGAGGCTGGAAGCCTCCCCCCGTCGCTTCGTGAAGCCATGATAATTACGCTCCTAAAACCGGGCAAAGACCCCACATGTCCTGATTCGTATAGGCCGCTGTCCCTCATAAACCTAGATGCCAAGATATATGCTAAATTGCTAGCGGAGAGACTGAAACCTATGATACCACAAATAGCGCTATCGGATCAATCGGGATTTGTGACGGGTAGGTCCACATCACATAACCTGCGCACATTATTTGGACTGCTGCATTACCTAGATCCGAAGGTACAGGCCGCAGCTGCTTTGTTGGATGCCACTAAGGCATTCGACTCACTTGAGTGGAAGTTTTTACAAGCACTGTTCACTAGAATGGGGTTCAGCAGGCTATTCATTCAGAAAATGTGCGTTCTTTACAATTGCCCAACGGCAAGAGTGAAGGTAAACGGACAAGTCTCACAGCCTATAGGGATCACTAGAGGGACCAGGCAGGGCTGCCCATTATCACCGCTGCTCTTTGACATCGCCACAGAGCCACTGGCGGCGAGATTGAGACAACATAACACCCAGAGAATCATAGGTTTTACCTCTAGGGGGTTATTGGTGTCCCTTTACGCGGATGACATAACCATCTTTATGCAAAACCCAGCGGATAATTTTGACCCCCTCATGAGGGAAATAGTGCGATACAGTGGCTTGACAGGTATAAACGTTAACTGGTCTAAATCCACACTGTTGCCGCTTACGGACGGCACAGCGCGCTGTCATACCGAATTCCCCATCACCTGGGTTGCAGGGGAAGTAAAATACCTAGGGATACACATAAGCCGCTCCATACAAGATCTGTGGCTCTTAAACTATGGCACCACGGTGGATTGGCTAGAGACCAAAGTGAAAAAGTGGATCACCCTGCCGCTGTCACTGACGGGGCATATAACAATAACCAAAATGGTCATACTGCCTAAATTCTTATATCTGTTTGCGAACATACCACTGCCACTTACGCTAACCTTCTTCAAGCGCATACGCTCCGCCCTGCTTGAACTAGTGTGGGCGGGCAGACAGCCCAGAGTGCAGTGGAAAGTACTGACGCTTCCTTTTCGTCAGGGTGGTCTGGCGGCCCCGGACTTCGAGCTCTATGCTTACTGCGCCCAGGCCCAGTACCTGCACTTCTGGCAACACCCAATCCCATATCAGCCTCACGTGGCGATTCAGCAGGATGTATCGGCACCTACACCATTGACCACGACGCTATACCACAAATACAAACGGTCGCCAGAAGATGTGAACACGGTGGAAACGGTGCGATGGGCCTTGCAGAACATCGCGAAGCGGGCAGACATTACTGAACTGTACGCCCCGTCCATGCCGCTAAGCGGAAATCCCTTATTGGGTCCTTTGAGGGATGCGGCGATCTCTGGAAGGGCACGAAAGTGCGGCCTGTTGGTTGCCGGCGACCTATACCCAGACGACACATTTGTAGAACTGGGGGAAATCTGCGAATCGGAGGTCCCTACGGCTTCCGAACTGCTGCTCTACTACCAACTGCGAGTGGCGTGTAAGGCCAGGTACCCGATGTTCCCTGCAGTACCGCCGTCACTTTCAGCGCTGGAAGACATGCTGACAAACAGCTCTCCGAAAAAACTGATCACCCGGATCTATAAAATTACACAAGACACGGCACCGTGGATACGGCCTCATTCGAAATCTCAGTGGGATGCAGAGGCGGGAATAAACATAACTGACAAACAATGGACGTTCTGCTGCACTCAATTAGAAAACCTGTCGCCTAACTATAGACTGCGACTAATACACTTTAATTTTCTGCATAGAACGTACCGCACGCCTGCGCAACTCTTTAAAATAGGATTACTGGCTGAGTCTCGGTGTTGGAGATGCGGTGCAGAAGATGCAGATTTCTTTCACCTCACGTGGAGCTGCACGCAAATGCAGCACTACTGGGTAGAGATCTTTTCAAAACTGGGACAAATAATAGGAGAAACGATGCTTCCTGACCCGCTGGTGGCCCTACTGGGATTTGTAGCCGGCGTACCCAATGCCTCAAGGAAATTAGCTGCCCTGTTACTCCTCTTGGCAAAAAGGCAAATTGCGCTACATTGGAAGCGTCAAAATGCTCCAAAGGCGGAACATTGGATTCAGTCGGCGCTATACTGTCGAGATCAACTGACCACGTATGGGGAGCTGCTACCACTGAGATCTAGGCCTGCTGACGTCTGGCAGCCCCTGACGGCCTGGCTGGCTGGAAGAGAGACGGATGAATAGTAGATAGTATGGAACTGAGAGCGACTGGTGATGGGTGATTGATGACACATGGGATTTGGAGAGCTAAGGGGTTGGTCTACGAGGAACAGGATGGACAAAGAGGCGACTGTACACGGATGGACATTGGACAAGGGCCTGTGAATAGACGACTTGACGACTGGAATTGAGTGGTTTGCCTGCTGGGTTGATCCCCCCCCACGCTGCCCCCCCTCCCCCCTTCATACACATTCCACCACGTCCTCCTCCCCACACTCGACGTAAACTACTGCCAAATGGCCCTGGTGTAGATGACGAAGTACTCTTCATAGTGACAAATTGTAAATGACAAAACTCAAAGCGTTATTGGTTTAGTTTATACAGTTCTTACACATTAATGCTACATGATCTGTACAACTATATGCGTTGTGTGACCGCAAAATGTGGTCCAATTGGAATTACAGATGCTGCCTGCCTCTGGGTTGTTGGCTAAATAGTGGTGTACTGGCTTAAAACACAGAATAAAAGTTTATAACCCATAAAAAAAACAAAAAAACAAAAAAAAACCCCTGTAAATAATCATGTTCTGTAAATTTTGCTGACATAACTAAGTCTGACATCATATCATTAATACTTTCAAAGTCCCAATCATCAGAGAATGTACTCGGTTTTACAAAGTCACTTAATGAAACCTTAAATTGATGAGGATACTTCAAGAGTTCGACCGGGCCATATATATCGTAATCTGTTTTGTCCCATGCTACCCCACCGGGTAATGGATTGGCTGTGAAGTTCACTGAAGAAAGTTCTCTTTTCTCGATGTGTGAAGACTTGTGTGGCTTTAGGACCAGGTTGATGTTCTGGCTTGCTGTGTCCATTGTATTTTCCCTCAATGAAGTGTCCCAAGCATAGTACCATGATGAGCCAAAGCAGGAGGAAAAGTACACCTAGCACCACCCAAAATTCAATCCATGGGGAAATCAGATAGGTCTCCTTTAGTTGATGAAAAAGTGTTTTAGCCTTGTCTTTAAAAGTTGTTGTTGATGTTGGCTGTTCCTCAGGTTCGCTCGGATCCTCAGAAAAGTCATCGAAGTTGATGAAGTAGCCTGACGCAGTTCTGTCAATTATTGGAATTGCTTCTGGATTTTCCTTTGTTTTATTAGTATAGTCTGTGGCTACATCATTGTAGACAGGTGTTTCTTGACGAATTGTTACAATTTGGGTTTCAAGAGGCATAAGTTCCATGGCTTTGTTGCATAGTCCTTGTTGATTCACTGTAGGTTTATCAAATGTGATTAGTCTCTCAGTTTGAACCTCTTGATTTGTAGCAAACTTTGGTGTTCTGCTACTTCTTGGGAGTCCACTTGGCCTATTACTTATTATTGGCCACATGATTGTGGTTTAACCAGGTCGATTGATACAACTCGGTTCTCCTTTTTACCAGCAAGGGGCGGTAGTAGAACTGATCTTGTTCCGTTGACAGCTAAGACAGGTACTGCTTTTCTGTAAGAAGGCCCAAATTCCTTCTTCACCGCGATTTTCTCTCTGACCAGATCCCCAATCTTTGGAATCCAGACAGGCCTTGCTGGGACAGGTGGTTTCTCTTCAGTGGCTGTTGGCTGTTGTTTCAACTTTATGTTGCTCAGGTCTTTTCTTGTTTCATTTAAGTCCTGTAAAATAGCCAAACGATCTTTGATATCAAAGCATTTTCTTTCTACCACTGAAGTTTCACTATCGAGGTCCTGGATATGCATTCTAGTCCCGAACAATAGTTCGTACGGACTAAAACCTTTTAGAGAATTTCTTGGCAGATTATTAAGACTACGTTGGACACTTATTAAATGTTTGACCCACCCAACACCCGAACCTAATACCTTTGCCGTTATAGATTGCTTTATGTCTCGGTTTTTTCTTTCCACAAGCCCGTTTCCCTCAGGATGGAAGGGACAAGAATACCGCAATGCAATGCCCATGCTGGTCATGGCCTCCTTATAAGCTCGAGAGCTAAAAGCAGGACCTTGATCAGAGTGTAGCATGCCAATTGCGTATGTGCCGATAAAGACTCGCAAATCTTTTATAACAGTTCTGGCGTCAGCCGAGCGCTGGGGCCACATCCAAATGAATCTCGTGCAGGAGTCCACTGCGACCATGATGTATTTATAGTTGCCATCCCTTTGTAAGGGACCACAGTGGTCCAAGTAAACACACGCTAATGGTTTATCTGAGAACAGAAGGGGCGTCTGTGCTGGTCTTTTTACCGTTGAAACTTTCATTTTTTGGCATATTTCACAATCTAGAACATAGTTCCTAGTTTGTCTTCTCATTTGTGGCCACCAATATCTCTGTTTTAATAATGATACTGTGGCCGAGACACCAGCGTGTGCAGAGGCGAGCCCTTCATGTGCCGCTATAATTAGTCCTAACCTATGTTCCATGTTTGGAATTGCCCTATCCCCCACTCCAGGGATTCGAGCAAATGGAATGTTATTCCCATCAGTTATGTATGAGTACTTTACTGGAAAGCCTTTCGGGAGTGTTTTTATCGCATTATTTACTGTAGCACTGACAGCTTGTAATATGTCGCTGTCTATTTTTGTTTTTGACCGGGTGATGGCAGCTACGGAAGCCGTTTGCACAGCTGCCTTCGCGGCCTCATCAGCCAATGAATTCCCTGCAACGTGAACGCCATCACGTTGATGACTGAGTGTATGTATCACGTGAGTCTTTTGTAGTTCCTTTTGTAAAAGAACTACTTGTTCCCAAAGCGTTTTATGCTTGATTGTGCCACCCTTTGCATCTTTGAAACCATTTAGAACCCAATTCTGCAAGTATTCATTATAAGACTGAACACAATAATACGAATCGCACACTATCAGTGTGGGGAATTCGCGATCAGTATTTTCAAGCGCCATCTTAAAAGCCAGTAGTTCAGCTCGCTGAGCTGTACAATCTCCTAGAGTTTGTGTTTTAATGACCAGTGGTCTAAATTTTCCTTCGTGCCAACGACCTTTAACAATCGCGCACGCAGCACTGTAAGCTTGTTTACCCCCAACTGTGCTGATCCGTCTGTATATATTATACAGCCGTAGTGTTCAAGGGGCAGGATTTCGGTCGGCAGAGGACATTCAAATTCATATTGGAGAAGATCTTGTGTTTTTAAATTAGGATCAAATTCGTAGACCACGTCTGTTGCAGCAAGAGAATTAACCCATTGGATCCATCTAGGATGCAGCGCTTTAGCATTTGGAATGCTTGCCTTTGTTACCGCTTCTAGGGCTGGTACTGGTGTAACGATGATTATTCATTTACCTTGTGCTAGGGCTCTTTCTTTTGCTACCGCAGTCTGAACCGCAGTTAGAATTTTTTCAGTTGAGCTAAATTTAATTTCAGCTTTTGTGTACAAATGTGATTTGTATGCTATTGGTACCGTTTCTCCCTCATTAGAGGTCAGGTATGTGAATCCGCATCTTCCTGGGATGACTCGGATTACAAGGTTGCGAGTGTTATCGCGTGTTTGCAGTTTTGTTTTAGCTAACATGTCTGTTTGCAATGATCTCAAAATTTCTGTGTGTTTTTGAGTCCAATTGATTGTTTTAAAATCTGGTTTTATTAGTTCATAGAGAGGCTTAACCCTCTCTGCATAATTTAGAATGTATGTTCTTCCGAAATTCAGGAAACCTAGAATTGATTGTAAGTTTTTCAGCATTCTTGGTGCTTGGATTACGGCACATTTCTCTAAGAAATTGTCTGCCAGGCTTTTGCCTTCACTTGATAATTCATATCCTAAAAACAGGACAGTTAGACGGGCAATTCGTGATTTTTTAAAGTTGAATTTGTAACCCTCTGCTGTGAACCCAAGTATTATGATGTTCACTCTTTTTAAGTGAGTATCCAAGTCGTCATCTGTTAGATAGATGTCATCGACATAAGATAATGCCTCATCATCATACATTTGTAGTAACTCTGTTACTCTCGCTGAGAATAATCCTGGGCTGTTCTTGAACCCCTGGGGGAGTCGACAACATTTTTCTGCGAGCCCATTATTGAGAAAGCGGTCAAATACCTGCTTTCAGGTGCTATGTTTTGACAAAAGAATCCATTAGAGATGTCTAATGTTGTTTTGTATTTTTTGCGCACAATGTTATTCATTAGTGCTGCACTATGTGAGTTTTGTACTGCAAAAGTTTTGCAACATGAGTTAAGGTGTCTAGTCTAAAACTAGACGATATGAATCGTCTGGCTTGGAGACAGGAAACAAAGGGTTATTCATTTGAGAGGTGCATGTTTCAATCACCCCCTGGTATTCAAGTTGATCTAAGATCTCCCTGACCTGTTTTTTAGCTTCTTGCTTAATTGGGTACTGCCTTTGTGCAGTTGGTTGATTTTTTAACTGGATTTTGTGAGGAGGAGAGTCCTCATCCCATCCAACATGGTTTTTATATAATGCAGGAGCTTGGGCTACTGCCCACTTTCTTGCAAGTGTATATTTTTTATATATTGGAATGTGATTTGAGAAGGCAGGCATAATCATTTCTTCGCCATGAGGGCACTCCCTGACAAACTCCGGTGGCCAGTCTTTTTCAGCTAAAAGGATGTCATAGCCTTTTGAGAGGTTATCCCAAAATAGACCCCTTATTATCCTAGTCGTATCTCCCTCTATACGTAATGTTATTTCGTATATTTCATGAGGTTTGCTAACTCTGGTATCTGCAGTTTCCACCTGAATGTATTCATTCGTATCCACTGTCTCCAGATGATTCATTAGGATGCTCACTTCTGCTGCGCTGTCTAGCATTGTCTGAGCCCACTCTCCGTTTTTCAGCTGTGTCCTCAGGATCCTCGGCATGTTTGACTATTTTAATGCTGGCTACCTTCTTTTTTGGAAATTGTAGTTTTTTACTTTGATGAGCAGGTTCCTTGTCTTTGGACTTGACTTGCTCTTCCCTGTGTTCTGACCGTCCTCTTCTTTCCGATTTCTGCGAGGAAGTCTGAAAAGATCGAGAGGGACGTGTATCAATATCTTGATTAAGCCTGGGCGGCCAGCTACGCTCCGTGCACGGAGTGCACGGAGTGCCGCCTCCTACGCATTTTGCGTAGCCGGCGTAGCCAGGCGGCACTACGCGCGCTCCGCAGACGGAGCGTAGCCGGCCGCCACCCGCCTCCCTCCCGCCCTCCCTAAATACATAAATAAATGTATAAAAAGCTTTTTAAAACACTTACCTTGTCTGCCGCGTCCCCAGGGCTCCCTCTCGCCGTCCCGCGATGCGCGCCGCCATTTCGGATCCTAATGCGCATGCGCGGGCGGCCGCGCATGCGCATTTCTCGTGAGGAATGCGCATGCGCGGCCGCCCGCGCATGCGCATTAGGATCCGATTCGGTGGCGGCGCGAACGGCGGGACGGCGAGAGGGAGCCCCGGGGATGCGGCAGACAAGGTAAGTGTTTTTAAAAGCTTTTTATACATTTATTTATGTACTTAGGGAGGGCGGGAGGGAGGCGGGCGGCGCGGAGTGGGGCTACGCGGAGTGCGCGGGTGGACGTAGTTGTGCGCCCACTTCGCGTAGCTCCGCGGAGCCACACTCCGCACACTACGCCCAGGGTTAATCTTGATATCTATCAGGTGTCTTCAAATTATCCCTATTTCTAAGGTTGTATATTTTCTCAGAGGGCTCGCTC
Organism: Lissotriton helveticus; assembly: GCF_964261635.1. Classification (NCBI taxonomy): domain Eukaryota; kingdom Metazoa; phylum Chordata; class Amphibia; order Caudata; family Salamandridae; genus Lissotriton; species Lissotriton helveticus. The sequence goes on from NC_136068.1 coordinate 1,015,716,485, forward strand.
TGGGGAGACCTGTGTCCTTGGTCCGGAGATCTTTCTCTCCGCCGAGGAGACTTTCCTCTGGACTAGAATCTTTTTTCTTTGGGAGTGGATTGTTTATTTCCATCCCAGCTCTTTTTTGGAGTGTTTAGATTATTTTTAATAAATATCTTTTCAGGATTTTCAGTTAGTTGGGGTTTTACTGGTTTCCCACCCAAACTATCTCTTCCTAGTTCTTCATAGGATTTTTCTATGATTCTGGCAAGTTCAAATGGTTGTTCTGCTATATCTGTTTCCTTCAATTTCTGGCAGATCGCCACAGAAGCTGCTTCTGCTTTTATGTTAGATAATAATAAAGCTGAGACCTGCTTGAAGTCTTTCAGTAATTTCATACCCAGAGTTAAAGCAGGTTCTGGGCCGTATTCATTTTGAATCTGTCTTAGCACATCGGGTATTACCGCCATGGACGGAACACCATGTGTTTTTGTGTAAATGGAAGCAAAGACTGTGCCCCGAGTGTCACAGTCCTCCACATGTGGTGCGATCCCCATTGGAAGGCAGATAGTCAGAATTCTGTGTTTCTCAGTAGTGGTAGTATCTGGAAATACTGCCTCTATTTGAGTGATTTTTTGTGCTAACCAGAATGGAATTTGTTCCCGTTTTGCGGGTACTTTACCCAGACATGACTGTATGTTCTGTGGTGTAATTTTGTTTGTGTTCCCCTGATGAGGGATCAGCTGTGGAATGTTAATAGCTGGTTGGACTGTTGAGGTCCGCATTACATATTGAACTAATTGTCTATGTATTTTAATCAGTTGTTTTAACTGTACCAAAAGTTCTGGTATTGACATTTTTTCAATGTCGGGTGTGGTGTGTAGCTGGCTAGAACCGGCCACGTTGCTCCTGGTCTACCTAGTGGACCGAGCCTGGTGATGTGATTATTATGTTTTAGGGCGCCTTTAAACCAGAGCAGGTGCTCTTGGTATTTTAATGGGATTTCCACCTCCTCGAAAGGAGTGTACTCTTCCGGAGGTTCCTCTACTTTGTAATAGTGGAACTCATGTGTGACAGCGTTCGCTGCTGGAAAGTTTATCCATGAATAGAATACCTCTGTCTGCCGATATTCATGTGCCTCAATTACGAATATGACTGTACCACCTCTCGATGTTAGTCCATTTTCTATTAGTTTAAGAGTTATAGTTTTTCTTATGCTGACCGGGATGAGTTTTGCATCCGGGTCTTGCTGTAGGAGACTTGTGTCTTCCGCTAGGAGTTGAGCTGCTATTCTAGCTGTCTCACTATCTCCTTCTCCAGGAAGGTTTTTTTGTTGCAGATCAAGTTTTCAAGGAAACAAAGATTAGGTGCACAATATTTTGGAACACTGTATCCTCACATTCCAAAAAGCTCACTTTACATCGTTCCAACCCACAGGTTAATTATTAGGACTGTCCCAAATTCGATCTTTGCAAGCCGGACAAAACCCATAATTAAAAGCATTCCCCATGAAATGAAAAGTCGTAAAAAAGGAACAATTTAGATGCTGAGTGAGATAAGACATGTGCAAGGAAACTAAAAGTTAACGATCTCCTGAACATTGATTGCCAATTTCAGACAACGATCAGCTAGTGAAACTGGTTTTGCAAAAGGTCGGTTTCAGGTGAAAGGGTCAGTCTCTCTGCAGTTCATTCAGAGTCAGAAAAACCCAAGTTAATATATGCACGAACTCAGAAGGCCAGGCCACTTGTTCGTTGGGCCTACTTCACAGGCCTACGTGAGGGCAAGACTTAAATGGAGTCACGAACAAAATGGAGTCAGGTTTGAGAATTACAGAACCTCAGTACAGGGCTCAAAGGAGATCTGAGATGAATTAAACAGTAAAGAGCTGGTTCTGACTAGCTAACAACTAAATGGTACCAAGGTAAACAGATGGATTCAGGTCACAGAAGTTAGATAGCGAGGACATGAGAGAATTCACAGGAATAGAAGAGTATCTTCAACCACCAAGAGAGAGTAGAGATCAGCTCAGAACAACCACAGGAGAAGGAATGGAACACTTACACCCACATAATAGAAAGAGGGGAATTGTTACCAGTGGCAAAATAACAAGTTGGGTACACATTGTTAAGAAAAAATACAGTGCTTATAATGTGCTCAGTGGATATAAAATATTGGGACCTGCCATTGGAGAAATTTAAAGTGAGAGTCTTACACTAAAGATTTTGAAACATTTGGAGTTAGATCCATCAGAAGGGAAGAAGAAACAAAACAAGGCAGAAATAGTTGTGACTTGGACAATTTTCTATTGGTCAAGAGGTGCTGAGACTGACTGTAAATGAAAATGAGGACTGAAATCACCCACGGGGGAAGCTCAAAGTAGCTGAAGACTTCCAACCCTAAATCTCTTGTTGACTCCCCTTATTCTAATCTCCTGCTCATTATTTTTCCTATAGCTCTTACCATTCTCTCACTCATTTAGATCCTGCTGGCTCTTCTTCTATAGTTCCTGCTTATTTTATCCACAGTCTTCTGCAGTTTCTGTATACGGGGTCTTCAGAAGTTCCACCAGGCGACCATAAAGCATCTACCAACTTTGCAAGATGATAACCCCCAGCAGACTCAGGAACGAGTTACCCCTGCATCCCACTAACTTCACAAAGAGTCTCCTTTGGCTCATGTGTACTCCATGAGGGTGTCCCGTAGCTACAGATAACTATACAAAGAGTCCTATATAGCTTCTGTGCACACCATTAGACTATCCTCCAGCTCCTGACAGAATCTTAAGCAGCTCCTTGGTACCCTATAAGAGTTCCTTCTATCTTCATCTACTGCCTCTGGGATGGTGGCCTATAATTCATGCTGCATCTACCTGCTGTGTCCTAATAATTATTTTATAACAAGAAACAAGACTTCTATAGATCTTGCTAGTCTGTGGCTCAATGAAGGTATCCAATAGCTCCTGGCGACTCACCTCTACTGTCTGTTTTGCAGATGGAAAATGCCATGTCTGACTAAGAATAGATCGTCTACATGCATGTCCCTTGGTGTTGTCACCCAATAGAAGCCTTTGACAGACAGATTACCATTAAAAAAACAAATTAATATACTAGGTATTTTTTTTACAGGCATGAAGGTTATGCACCAAGTAGCTACCTCGTGGAGAAGAACCCTAAAAACCTGCACACATATGAGTAAGTGAATGTTCTTTAATACCTTCATGTAATACTACTTCAAAGTGCTCTACATTTTCTGGCTGCCAATAATCAAATCACTGAGCATCATACAAGTGTGTATTTAATAATTCACCACTCATTAATTGCTCAGGCGTGTTACTGAATACCAACGTTTGTATAAAATTGAATATAGTTAAATGGCATATCACAATTTATATCTTGAATTATTTCTGGATAGTTACTGTTGTGTTTTATAGCGCAGATATATCATGTTGGTGTTTTACTAACCTTTCTCCTACCTTTCACTAACGAGACACTGAGAGGGGATGCAGACTTGTGTATTTGACGTTTTTACGCTTCCAGGCTGATTTTAGATCCTTCTGGTAGTGAGGAGACAAAGGTGAAATCATGCAAATTACTACCGTGTGCCTTTAACAGCTGCCTTACACACGTAAGCAAGATGCTTATCAAAAACTACATCACCCCTGCCCTCTTCTCATTCAAAAGCCTACCCACAAATGCATGTTGCTTCCTCAAGCTGCATGTATCACCTACATTGCCCTAAAGGTAAGTACTCCCATGTACCACAAAACCCAACAGATTAAAGAGCTCTAAAAACCTATGAACCAAGAGCAAACTTGTTCTTGACATCCCCAAATTTGAAAAAAACACTTTTCCTAGTCTCTTCTCTAGCAGCTCACCTAAAATCTGGAACACACTCCCCACACACATCAGAAATGCCCCCTCGCTCACTAGTTTAAAAAATCACCAAAGTCCCTCCTCATTGGCACATAGAGTAACCCTCAATTTAGAACCTTGCCCGGGATCCTCTCCTACCTTCTCTTCTCACGCCTGACAAATGCAACACTGTATTGTAATCAAGCTAACTAAAACTCTGATTAGAAAATCTAGGCATTTGCAGCCTATCCGGCCTGGACTGTACAATGTCCATGGTGCCCTTATCCTGTTGTTTTTATATTCTACATGTTCGCCCTAATTAGAATAATTATCAATCCATTAACGCCATATAGAAACGCTATCCCCACCCTTCGTTTGCATTCCACCTTCTGCACCCTCATTTATCCTTGGTATATCATTTTTTTATTGTATCTCCACAAATAGCTATGCTAGTTCCTCTCTATGTATGTCTCTCTGGTCTAGTCATATCTGCCCATCTCATGTAAGGCACCCACTCTCCTACATGTATTAATTCTCCTAAATGTATAAATCAAATGTGTATCTACCTACAGATATGTTAAATGTAGTATGTGATTAGTAATTTTACTTTGTTTCACTATATGCATCTCCATGCCACACCCTTTTCTGACCATCCTATGAATTCCACACTCTCCTTTTACTCATTTAAAATAATTACTATGTAATTTCTCCTAGCCTCCTATTTTAATGATAACTTATTTTGCTGCATTATATTGTACTTTACTGTAAACTGTATATTGTACAGTTCTCTGAAGACCACCTGAATCCGATTCACACTTTATGAACTAAATTACATAAAATAGGATACAATAAACAAACGCTGCACTCCTGAAGATTGATGTGGAGAAGGGTATATTCAGCACTTCAAAGTGACACAAATACACTTGCAGGTTTAATAAATTAAAAAGTCTTCAATCGAATGCATTCAACATGCACGGATGAAGTAGTAGCCATAGTACTTCCCAAACAAATACATACCAGTATCTGTGATAATAGACAGAAAGTCGGGCAAATGTATTTCCTCACAAGTTGAATGGGAAATAAGACTGTGAATGGGTTGTTGTAGACCTTAACGTTGAAACCATGAATAAATCCAAGTGTTCTCAAGTACCCTTTGTTGAAAGTCGCCTTTAAAAATTAACAGAACTACAAAGAGGGTGATGTGATCCTGGACCAAAAGAGTCCCCTTGTTGGTGATACTCAGATGGAAGTAACAAGCTTACAAAGCTAGTCGTGTGATGAAGAATTTCTTCCAAATCCCAACTTTGTTTTACTTGAAAGGAGGAGTTTGAGAGGTTTAAGTAGCTGTCGGTCTCAACTAAGTGAACGGGAGTACAGACAGTAGAGCTAAAAGAAAGACTAAGTAGATGTAAATCCCCGTTTGGGGGCCACAGGGAAAGCAGGTGCTACTGGGCTAAGGCTATTGGAGCTGGGTTGCAGCCTCTACTGTTCTGGGTTCCGTCCTAATATGGCTCTGAAAACGGGGCCAAGTACAACCCCTTCAATACTTGACTCTCAGTGGTAGCAATGGCAAGCAGTCACGGGCTTCTCAGGGAGGTTAGTGTTGGGGTATAGCAGGCCTAGCACTCTACTCCACACCCAACAGTAGCAATAACATGATTGTCTAGCCCAGTTCTTCTCTTCATGTAAAAAAAACCTTTGGTTTACTATAAGGCCCAATAGTACCCACAAGACAAAAGTTATGAGATACCTGATGTGTGGGTGTGAGTCCAGTATGCTAGTCGGTTACTCCCCTTTCACTCTACCCACCCTCACTTGTAGGTTAGGGTCTCGTGGTGTAGTAGCTAGTTCATGTGCAGTGCTACCCCTCCCTTAGCATACAGTCTCTACGGCTGAAGCAATAAATAGTCTGTCACCTGTTCTATGCAGCAGCCGGGGCAGTCCTTCTGGTCTTACTCTGTGCTCACTGGAATTGTGCTGGGCTGCAGTCAAGTCATTCCGGGTGGGTGCAAGCTGCTTGGCAGGATCCCAAGACAGTGGCTTGGGAGGTCGGTTTCTGGTGGTGGCTGTCTTGTGGGTTTCTACAGTTTCTGCAGGTGGCATGTATTGATGTTGCAGCAGACCCATCTCCTCTGATCAGGTAAGTCTTGATGGTGGTTTTTCCAGACTTTCCTGGAAATTGGTGATGATACATTTGTCACCCCGAGTGGGATGGGTATGCTCAGATGTGAGTCCCATGCTCTCCACACCACTGGAGTCAAACTATCATGGCTGAAGACGGCTGATAGCCGGAAACCGGTCCTGGGATGCTTGATTCCGGTCCAGGAAAGACATGGCTTGGCAGTTCGGGCTGGACTGTTCCCATGAGGCACAGGGTCAAGGCTGATTTGCATATGGCCATGTCTGAACTGGGGTGGTGTGGAGTGCAAAAAAAACAAGGGATTTAGGCCCAGATCTCTTTACTGGGGTGAATGTATGACATTGTTCTGCATTCTGTCCATCAATTGTTGTTTTTGCATTTGTCACCCCGAGTGGGATGGGTATGCTCAGACGTGAGTCCCATGCCTTCCACACCACTGGAGTCAAGCTATCCTGGCTGAAGACGGCTGATAGCCAGAAACTGGTCCTAGGATGCTTGATTCCAGTCCAGGAAAGACATGGTTTGGCAGTTCGGCCTGGACTGTTCCCATGAGGCACAGGGTCAAGGCTGATTTGCATATGGCCATGTCTGAACTGGGGTGGTGTGGAGTGCAAAAAAATGATGGATTTAGGCCCAGATCTCTGTACTGGGGTGAATGTATGACATTGTTCTGCATTCTGTCCATCAATTGTTGTTTTTGCATTTGTCACCCCGAGTGGGATGGGTATGCTCAGACGTGAGTCCCATGCTCTTCACACCACTGGAGTCAAGCTATCCTGGCTGAAGACGGCTGATAGCCAGAAACCGGTCCTAGGATGCTTGATTCCGGTCCAGGAAAGACATGGTTTGGCAGTTCGGGCTGGACTGTTCCCATGAGGCACAGGGTCAAGGCTGATTTGCATATGGCCATGTCTGAACTGGGGTGGTGTGTTGTGCAAAAAAACAATAGATTGGGAGGAGCCAAGACAGCGACTGTGATGGCCGCCTAAGACCTCGGCTCCGCGGCCCTTCTCCTCCGCGTGGATATCCTGTAATTGATCCTGGACCTATTTCACACTCCCATGTCGGTGAGGACGCCCGGTCACAGGTCGCGTGATCCCGAGGTCTCTCCCAGCCATACACCCGGAGAAACATCCATTCACATCTTGCAGCCTGCAATGGCGTTGGAACCGGGACTGTGCGTTATAGACGGGGCCGGGAACTGAGTGAACAACAGCGGTCACCCGTGCGGGGGAGGAGTTGGTCAGCTGGAGCAATGAGATGATCGGCTTGCTTCTTGCCGAGGACAGCTAGAACAACTAGCAGTGCGGATCGGAGTATGCCCGGCGTAGTAATTTCGAGGGATTGTGTAATTATGTGCCTAATTGCAAGTGGCCGATCGGACGCTGTTGGCCGCCTGGCCCGCTTTTGGCGGGCTGCTCCCGAATTTTCGCATGAACTGCTCCCTTTCACGGATGGCTCGCATCGGATGCTGCCAATTGGGCATTTATTGATACTGCCCTTACAGAATTGCTGCAGTACTATGGAGCCTGATATGCCTTTGTTTGAGGCTCGGTCCCACACGTTAGTGGAACGGCTTGCTGACCACATCGATAATGTGGAGTGTAACACCCGAAGTGCTGGCTTGCAGCAAGGAGGGGAGTGCATGGAAATGAGGAGCGTGGAAGTGTTGGCACATGGAGTTGGATTAACGTGTCGTGACCTTCTAGCGGCTCTTAGTGCCCTACACTCCACCCTGGAACGTGGCGCCCAAGCATTGGGGAATAAATTGGATGCCATGGTGTCTACCTTGAGACTTTCGATTCCAGACAGTCTTCAGGCTCACGATGACCTGCCTGGTTCTGTACCCGGGAGGAGCGCGATGGTTGCCCCTGTGAACATTGCAATACCGGAGGTCCCGGTTCGTGTGGTAACTGGTGCGAAGGCTTTCGGATGTTCGGACTGCTCGGTAGGACTAACACTGGATCCAGAGGTGGCAGTATCGTTCTACGCTATGCTCCCGAAGACCCTAGTGCTGCCTCAGATACTGTCGGACTTTTTGTTTCTCCTCTCCCTCCCGGATATTGTGCATGTGAACTGGAAGATACGCTTCGGAGCGGTATTAGGATTGTTGGACTGCCATGCTGATGACTGTGTTTGTGTTCAGATATGTCGCCTCATTGTGTGTGGACTGCAGTCTGAGCTAGATTTGAGGCTCCGTTCCCTCGCAATATTCGTTATGGGAATGGGTCGACTGCGGTTGGACTCCGTTTGTGCATTAGATCGCACGGGACAGGGTTGAGGTCGTGTCCTGGATTGCTGGAGTTTGATTTCCTGGTGACTATGTGGGACATGCCTTCTGTTGATTGAAATGATGGTCGCCCGGGTGCCGATTTGAAGGGCTGGGATCGGATGGGTGGGTGGTTGGGGGCCAGTATAATAATTCTCTCTCCTCCTCCACTTTCTTTCTCTTTTGTCTTACTAAATTTCGGGTTTCCATTTAGGGCGACGGGCACACTGCTGGGGGGGTAGGCCATGGCCTTCTGCAGGGGTGCGGGGTGGGGGGTTGGCGGGGGGGGTTCTTTCTATTTTCTTGTTTCCTCCTTGGTTCTATGGCCCTTTTTCTTTATTCTTTTCTGCGTTATCGTTTCACAGGGGTCCTGTAGTGTCCTCAGTTCTTTGTGGGCTGGGGCATTGGTTTATCACGTATAGTGATTGTAATGATGGCTACTTTGTATTGTTTACTTCGCCCTTCACTCCCACTTTAATTGTTATGCTGATCGCCGTTACACATTCTGATGGCCAGCTGTAGGTCCTGAAACGATCGCTTGGCATTGATCCTGTAATCTCTAGAAACTTTTAAAAAGAAACCTCTTTCATCCTGGTATCGTTATGGTACGGTCACTATCCTGAGCTACAATAGGGCAATTGGAAGACGGAATGTTGCATGCTTATGGCTTTATTGATTTGCTTGCCCGTGATTGTAACTGCTTTACGTACAATAAAGGTTTTCAAAAAAAAAAAATCAATAGATTTAGGCCCAGATCTCTGTACTGGGGTGAATGTATGACATTGTTCTGCATTCTGTCCATCAATTGTTGTTTTTGCATTTGTCACCCCGAGTGGGATGGGTATGCTCAGACGTGAGTCCCATGCTCTCCACACCACTGGAGTCAAGCTATCCTGGGTGAAGACGGCTGATAGCAAGAAACCGGTCCTAGGATGCTTGATTCCGGTCCAGGAAAGACATGGCTTGGCAGTTCAGGCTGGACTGTTCCCATGAGGCACTGGGTCAAGGCTGATTTGCATATGGCCATGTCTGAACTGGGGTGGTGTGGAGTGCAAAAAAACGATGGATTTAGGCCCAGATCTCTGTACTGGGGTGAATGTATGACATTGTTCTGCATTCTGTCCATCAATTGTTGTTTTTGCATTTGTCACCCCGAGTGGGATGGGTATGCTCAGACGTGAGTCCCATGCTCTCCATACCACTGGAGTCAAGCTATCCTGGCTGAAGACGGCTGATAGCCAGAAACCGGTCCTAGGATGCTTGATTCCGGTCCAGGAAAGACATGGCTTGGCAGTTCGGGCTGGACTGTTCCCATGAGGCACAGGGTCAAGGCTGATTTGCATATGGCCATGTCTGAACTGGGGTGGTTGGAGTGCAAAAAAACGATGGATTTAGGCCCAGATCTCTGTACTGGGGTGAATGTATGACATTGTTTTGCATTCTGTCCATCAATTGTTGCTTTTGCATTGTCACCCCGAGTGGGAAGGGTATGCTCAGACGTGAGTCCCATGCTCTCCACACCACTGGAGTCAAGCTATCCTGGCTGAAGACGGCTGATAGCCAGAAACCAGTCCTAGAATGCTTGATTCCGGTCCAGGAAAGACATGGCTTGGCAGGTCGGGCTGGACTGTTCCCATGAGGCACAGGGTCAAGGCTGATTTGCATATGGTCATGTCTGAACTGGGGTGGTGTGGAGTGCAAAAACACAATGGATTTAGGTCCAGATCTCTGTACTGGGGTGAATGTATGACATTGTTCTGCATTCTGTCCATCAATTGTTGTTTGTGCATTTGTCACCCCGAGTGGGATGGGTATGCTCAGACGTGAGTCCCATGCTCTCCACACCACTGGAGTCAAGCTATCCTGGCTGAAGACGGCTGATAGCCAGAAACCGGTCCTAGGATGCTTGATTCCGGTCCAGGAACGACATGGCTTGGCAGTTCGGGCTGGACTGTTCGCATGAGGCACAGGGTCAAGGCTGATTTGCATATGGCCATGTCTGAACTGGGGTGGTGTGGAGTGCAAAAAAACGATGGATTTAGGCCCAGATCTCTGTACTGGGGTGAATGTATGACATTGTTCTGCATTCTGTCCATCAATTGTTGTTTTTGCATTTGTCACCCCGAGTGGGATGGGTATGCTGAGATGTGAGTCCCATGCTCTCCACACCACTGCAGTCAAGCTATCCTGGCTGAAGACGGCTGATAGCCAGAAACCGGTCCTAGGATGCTTGATTTCTTTCCAGGAAAGCCATGGCTTGGCAGTTCGGGCTGGACTGTTCCCATGAGGCACAGGGTCAAGGCTGATTTGCATATGGCCATGTCTGAACTGGGGTGGTGTGGAGTGCACAAAAACAATGGATTTAGGCCCAGATCTCTGTACTGGGGTGAATGTATGACATTGTTCTGAATTCTGTCCATCAATTGTTGTTTTTGCATTTGTCACCCCGAGTGGGATGGGTATGCTCAGACGTGATTCCCATGCTCTCCACACCACTGGAGTCAAGCTATCCTGGCTGAAGACGGCTGTCAAGCTATCCTGGCTGAAGACGGCTGATAGCCAGAAACCGGTCCTAGGATGCTTGATTCCGGTCCAGGAAAGACATGGCTTGGCAGTTCGGGCTGGACTGTTCCCATGAGGCACAGGGTCAAGGCTGATTTGCATATGGCCATGTCTGAACTGGGGTGGTGTGGAGTGCAAAAAAACGATGGATTTAGTCCCAGATCTCTGTACTGGGGTGAATGTATGACATTGTTCTGCATTCTGTCCATCAATTGTTGCTTTTGCATTTGTCACCCCGAGTGGGATGGGTATGCTCAGACGTGAGTCCCATGCTCTCCACACCACTGGAGTCAAGCTATCCTGGCTGAAGACGGCTGATAGCCAGAAACCGGTCCTAGGATGCTTGATTCCGGTCCAGGAAAGACATGGCTTGGCAGTTCGGGCTGGACTGTTCCCATGAGGCACAGGGTCAAGGCTGATTTGCATATGGCCATGTCTGAACTGGGGTGGTGTGGAGTGCAAAAAAAACGATGGATTTAGGCCCAGATCTCTGTACTGGGGTGAATGTATGACATTGTTCTGCATGCTGTCCATCAATTGTTGTTTTTGCACAGTCACCTTCCAGATGCAGGAATCCAGAGGTGACCAATCAGTTTCAAGGCACTTTGGGGACGGCTAAGTCCTTTTGGGTGTTCAGGTCCTCAGTGCCATTGCATCTAATCTGTGCTTCGGCACAGAGTGCCTCGAAAGCAACAGCTTTACCTTCGGAGCAGTGTACTCTTCTTCACATATTATGGGTCAGTGCCTGGCTAGCCATTCAGAGAGTCAGCAGGGTAACCTGGGGTGGGCACCAAGTGCTCATAAGAATCTTCTTTTTCGGTGACAGGGGCCTCTTGGTCACGGGTCAGTTGTGCCACGGTTCCGTCACCCACAATCACTGGCACAAAACCGATTTCAGGACATGCCAACCCCTTCAGGCAAAAATACTACAAACGGTTCTGTCAGATACTTGTGCCAGGGTGTTTGAATATACATGGAAAATAATGTATTTAGGACGATGGTTAATTGAGTTGCTCATTTTACTTTGTCGCAGTGTTGCCTTGTTGTACATATTTTTATGCACAAAATCACTTGTTCACTTGATTCACTTACTCACTAAAAAGTCACTCACTTAATATTGTAATTTGGTGAAATGCTCATGTGACAGCCATACATACAAACAAAAATAAGAGTTCAACTATTTGAATCATTCAGTAACTGTTTTAGGTGTGTTTCTTCCGTTGTGCATATTAATTATGTCATGCTAAGAAATTGTGCTATTCGACAGAACCGTTTGTAGTATTTTTTTTCAGTTCCCACGTTCTGAGGGGCACAGGGTTACCCCATTATTAATAATATGAATCCCTTCAGGCAAGCTGATCGGGCACACTCTGGCAAGTGCCATGGCTTCAACAACATGGATGATGTGTAGCTTTTTAAGAACGCTTCAGAAGTGCTGCAGTGTCCTTGATGAGTCCAGTGATGGCCTCCAAGTTAGAACACAAGTCACACTAGTTGTGAGTCTCTGGTCGATGGACCATAGCTCTATGTACATGCTTCTGTCCACACAAGCAATCAGCTCCTGCCATTGGATCAGCTTACCCCTTATCCCTCTCTCAGAGTCCTGGTGATGCCCCCTCACCTCTCGGCAGCTGCATTCTGACAGGCACCACTTATGGTTATGGATTAGTCCTCTGGGTACTTAATGGAGCACCCTTACCTTGCTCAAAGAGAGCTTGTAGCTGTAACAACAAGTGGGTCAGCAGCTTTCACACCTATAGAAGGATGACAGAGAAGAATGCAGATTCTCTGTCAGCCCCTTTCATGACCGGTTAGGGTCAGCTCTGTTTTTATGTGTCCTTCTCAGACTCTCTTCCAGATTTAGCTTTTCCTTGAGCTCTTCTCAGCAGGGTTGTCTCCAGACTGGATCCCCCACAACAGACGCACAAAGATGTGTGAGCAATCTGCATTCAACTAATAATGGCCACACCTGACAGTGATCAGGAAGAGAGACAAAGAGCGTGTACCCATATAAAAAACAGTTCACACCCAGACAACAGGAACTGCTGTAGCACCCTTCACCCCTATCATCTACCAAATGGCAGTTTCGGGAAGACTAAGGAGTCCTCTGTACCAAAATGGTTTCGTTGGATTACTGTCTCTTTTTTTCTACACTTCATTCCTGAGACTGGAGCGAGGGAAACCCAGACAGTTCCCTCCGTCCAATCACAGGAATGTCAGCAATACACTTCCACTGTCTGGAAAACAAACCTCCCCTGCATCTTGTGCACATGACCAGGCCAGTGGTTTCCAAAATTGAACTCACAAGCCTATGTCACTCTTGTTCACTCATGCACTGATATAGCGTGTAACATGCTTCTTGCACACAGCACACATTCCTCCATGCTCTCAGATCTCTGTGCTAGGAGTCTGGGTTCACCATTAGCAGGGCAAATTTACATGGGTGGACCAGTAGGCTTCCACTCCTGTGACATGTAAAAAAGGGCTCACCATGTTACGATCACTAGAAAGGACAGTTTGCTGCACCACCATGCTGTACGGGTGAACTTGTGACAGAGAAAGTAGACCTCTGCGACTACTGTGAGGTTGCTTATTGAACCCCTCCAGGTCCAGGGTACGTCTAGGATCAGTCTCATTTCAAAGGCAGGCCAAGGCCTTTGTGCACAGTTAGGTTAGTGTGAAGGTGGGTCCAAAAACGGGATACAAGACACTCACAGTTGGGCACCCAGGCAAGAGATATGACTGTACACCATACAGGGAACATTCTCTTGCCAACACTAGCCTAATGATGCCTCTGCTTCCCCTGGGAACTGAGCCCTCAGGATGCCGGTAGGGTCCTCACTTTGGGAATTGCGATCTTTCTCCCAACTGTAAGCCATTTCTTAAATGAGAACTCGCTTTGAGACATGCTTTAGGAGAGTGCATTCTAAAGAAATGCACATGCCTCTGTTCTTAGGTCCAGCAAAACACAGCCACCGTTGCAGTAGGGTTCCAAGTACACAGTAACCTAGCTCTCATGGAAGTGGAGGATGAATGGGTAGCAAACTGCCATTTTGTGACTTTGTTACTGTACAGAGCTCAAACAAACATTAAAGAAAAACTGGACACTTATCCAAAGAAAGACGCTATCAAATGTCTCCACCCAGTAGCAAGCAAAGAAGCACAGTGGTAGCCTCATAAATGAGAAGAGGCAATTTTACAGCAACTTGAAGCAAAGAATGTACAAAATAAATCTACTGCTGGAACCCTCTCACAAGCATTCACAACCTGCCTATAGAGAGCTAGATATAGGCTGACACCTGACCCAATCCAAGATATATCCCAGAGTCTCACCCTGGTCTATGTAGAATAGCACAGTACCAAAGAGGACTGAATACTCAGTGATTTAACTTTCTGATGCCACAAATGTACTGGCACTTAGAGGGAAGGATGACACGTACAGATTTTTGCTGCTTGGGGACACGGATAAATACGGAATACAAGTGATATATACAGGGGGGGCGCTAGAGGGCGCGCACACAGAATGGCCGCCTAACGGTTAGGCTCCTGTACCCTGGAGCAAACATCCTCCATTAATCCTCATTTGCTGGTGTCCGAGCAGCTCCGCAACCCACTCAATCTGCTACAGCACCGATCCTCCTGACTCGGTCCAAGTTTGAGGTGAATCTGAGCAGCGGCGACTGCACACTGAGCTTCGCTCGCTCCCTCCGAGGCTGCCGCTGGAACTGCTGTGCGGCGGGGGACGGGCTTCCGGGGCCAGGACAGGCCTGGGATCGTCACGAGGTGGTAGGCCTTGACGGAAGGTCTCAACCGGGGGTACTATCGACCTCGGCTTTCCTGTCTGCGGATTTATCGCCGGGTCACCCTCTGCTTGCTGCAGACTTACAACTGCACCCACTGACATTTTCTTGTGCTATTTGTACTGAAACCATCTTCCCCGGGACCGGATTGGTGCTGCTAAGGATCGCAGAGTGTCTACGGCCCCCTGCTGCTGGGAAGCGAATCGGGACCATCAGTGCGACCTGCCGGTGATTTCTATGGAAGGCGCCCACAGTTACCGTTCTTTGCCCTCAGGTATCGTGCTGCGACGCTGTTCTCCGGGGAGACGGGCGATCTCGTTGGGACACCCGGCGCGGCGCCATTGAGAGAGACGGCCGGCATTACCTGGCACAGCTTCCTGCGCTGGGTCCCTCTGATACTCTCTAATGAGGCTGGCTCTGGGCCGGGGTTGGAAGGGCCTGTTGCGCGCTGGTGTGGTCTGATGTGCAGTGTGCAACTGGGGAGCACTACGGAAGATAGTTGGCCTCACCCCTCTGAGATCCCGCATTACCGAGCACAGACTTTGCGGAAGGTCTGAGCGCAGCGCTACGCGGCTGGAGTTAGCATTACTGTGGACACCAAGCGGTTGGACTGCATGTTAGGCCTTGGTAACTTGGCGCATACACTCTGTGCTCTCCGTCTGTACCCTGTGGTGGATCCACTACTTGCTCAACCCAGTGCGCTATTATGAGGTCTTCACCTCTGAGACTACCCTACTGAAGAACTGTGCAACTTGTGGCTTCCTCCTCTTCATATACAGCCTGATTCGTGAAGCTAAATTGCACTCGCAAAGGGCAAGATTCTCAGAATCTTGCCTTTTGCGAGTGCAATTTTGTCATTTGGGATTCACAATCCCAAATGCAAAAATCGCTAATGAAGAATTAGCTAATATGCGAGAATTAGCATTTAAGGAATCTCTATTAGAGATTCCTTAAATGCTATTCATGACACTTTCAAAAATTGCGAATTTGCAAATTTAGGCCGCTATTTACCGAGAGGTCAGACCTCTCGGTAAATAGCAAAAACTTAGAAAAATGCTTTTAAAAGCATTTTTCTAAGTTGCATGTTGCACACACACATGTCCTTTGGACATGTGTGTGCGCAACACCTGTTCAAATGTGCATTTTAGGGGTGCTACAGGGTGTCCTTTGGACACCCCTGGCACCCTTAAAATCGCTATCTTATTTGCGAGTAGTAAATTGCTACTCGCAAATAAGGGATACTCCCCATTCATTCCTATGGGCCTTTTGGCCCATAGGAATGAATGGGGAGTTATTTCTTTTTTTGCGAGTAGCAATTTTCTACTCGCAAATAGAGAACATGTAGGAATCGCTATTTATTTAGCAATTCCTACATGAATACCGTTTTGCGTGTCCTCAATAGCGAGTCGCTATGATTCGCTATTAGGGCCACGCAAAACGGCCCGTACATGAATCAGGCTGATAGCTCCTTCCGTCAGCATATCCCCTTACCTTCTTCAGAGACATTGACGGTTTATATATATTTCTGACGCCACCAGCATCACGAATTACTAGAGGCCTGGGGTGCATTTCGGTGGTCCGTCCCCTGTCTGAGGCACTTTGGTGGGCCTGTAGTTTCCTGGCCAGGAGCATACCTACCGAGCGCTGTGTGGAGACGCGATGGTTCGACAGGACAACCGCCACCAGAAACTCTCCTTTGAGGCTGCAAAGAAAGCACAAAAAGCGACGGGCGAGAGGCCCAGCATGAGCGGCGTGGGAGCAACCAACACTGTCCCCCCCCTGACGCCCAGGACATACAACAAATCTTGCAGGAGATGCGACAGAGTTTTGCCACAGTGGTGGACAAGGTGGACAGGATATCATCGAGGATGGACGCCCTTGTGCACAAAGTCAACGGCACGAAGAGCGGATCGTGGCTACTGAACTGCGTATCTCCGACATCGATGACGCCAAAACTTCCCATACCACCCAGCTTGCCCGGATGGACAACTTGCTGCGGGTCATCGCGGCGAAGAATGAGGATTTGGAGGCCCGCAGCAGACGCAACAACATTCGCGTCACGGGCATACCGGAGTCCACAGACACGGGTAGGATGGAACTGTATGTGGAAAATCTGCTTCAGACATCCATCGGGGCCGAAACCTTCTCATCACAGTTCATAGTTGAACGGGCGCACAGATCTCTAGGCCTGGTGCCCAAACCGGGCACACCATCGAGGCCCATAATAGCCCGTTTGTTGAACTATCGCGATCGCGATACGGCATTGAGAGCGGCATGCACTAAGCAGACTCTATCCTATGATGGCATCAACTTCTCTATTTGCCTGGGGGTACTATCGACCTCGGCTTTCCTGTCTGCGGATTTATCGCCGGGTCACCCTCTGCTTGCTGCAGACTTACAACTGCACCCACTGACATTTTCTTGTGCTATTTGTACTGAAACCATCTTCCCCGGGACCGGATTGGTGCTGCTAAGGATCGCAGAGTGTCTACGGCCCCCTGCTGCTGGGAAGCGAATCGGGGCCATCAGTGCGACCTGCCGGTGATTTCTATGGAAGGCGCCCACAGTTACCATTCTTTGCCCTCAGGTATCGTGCTGCGACGCTGTTCTCCGGGGAGATGGGCGATCTCGTTGGGACACCCGGCGCGGCGCCATTGAGAGAGACGGCCGGCATTACCTGGCACAGCTTCCTGCGCTGGGTCCCTCTGATACTCTCTAATGAGGCTGGCTCTGGGCCGGGGTGGAAGGGCCTGTTGCGCGCTGGTGTGGTCTGATGTGCAGTGTGCAACTGGGGAGTACTACGGAAGATAGTTGGCCTTACCCCTCTGAGATCCCGCATTATCGAGCACTGACTTTGCGGAAGGTCTGAGCGCAGCGCTACGCGGCTGGAGTTAGCATTACTGTGGACACCAAGCGGTTGGACTGCATGTTAGGCCTTGGTAACTTGGCGCATACACTCTGTGCTCTCCGTCTGTACCCTGTGGTGGATCCACTACTTGCTCAACCCAGTGCGCTATTATGAGGTCTTCACCTCTGAGACTACCCTACTGAAGAACTGTGCTGCTTGTGGCTTCCTCCTCTTCATATACAGCCTGATTCATGAAGCTAAATTGCACTCGCAAAGGGCAAGATTCTCAGAATCTTGCCTTTTGCGAGTGCAATTTTGTCATTTGGGATTCACAATCCCAAATGCAAAAATCGCTAATGAAGAATTAGCTAATATGCGAGAATTAGCATTTAAGGAATCTCTATTAGAGATTCCTTAAATGCTATTCATGACACTTTCAAAAATTGCGAATTTGCAAATTTGGGCCGCTATTTACCGAGAGGTCAGACCTCTCGGTAAATAGCAAAAACTTAGAAAAATGCTTTTAAAAGCATTTTTCTAAGTTGCATGTTGCACACACACATGTCCTTTGGACATGTGTGTGCGCAACACCTGTTCAAATGTGCATTTTAGGGGTGCTACAGGGTGTCCTTTGGACACCCCTGGCACCCTTAAAATCGCTATCTTATTTGCGAGTAGTAAATTGCTACTCGCAAATAAGGGATACTCCCCATTCATTCCTATGGGCCTTTTGGCCCATAGGAATGAATGGGGAGTTATTCCTTTTTTTGCGAGTAGCAATTTTCTACTCGCAAATAGAGAACATGTAGGAATCGCTATTTATTTAGCAATTCCTACATGAATACCGTTTTGCGTGTCCTCAATAGCGAGTCGCTATGATTCGCTATTAGGGCCACGCAAAACGGCCCGTACATGAATCAGGCTGATAGCTCCTTCTGTCAGCATATCCCCTTACCTCCTTCAGAGACATTGACGGTTTATATATATTTCTGACGCCACCAGCATCACGAATTACTAGAGGCCTGGGGTGCATTTCGGTGGTCCGTCCCCTGTCTGAGGCACTTTGGTGGGCCTGTAGTTTCCTGGCCAGGAGCATACCTACCGAGCGCTGTGTGGAGACGCGATGGTTCGACAGGACAACCGCCACCAGAAACTCTCCTTTGAGGCTGCAAAGAAAGCACAAAAAGCGACGGGCGAGAGGCCCAGCATGAGCGGCGTGGGAGCAACCAACACTGTCCCCCCCCTGACGCCCAGGACATACAACAAATCTTGCAGGAGATGCGACAGAGTTTTGCCACAGTGGTGGACAAGGTGGACAGGATATCATCGAGGATGGACGCCCTTGTGCACAAAGTCAACGGCACGAAGAGCGGATCGTGGCTACTGAACTGCGTATCTCCGACATCGATGACGCCAAAACTTCCCATACCACCCAGCTTGCCCGGATGGACAACTTGCTGCGGGTCATCGCGGCGAAGAATGAGGATTTGGAGGCCCGCAGCAGACGCAACAACATTCGCGTCACGGGCATACCGGAGTCCACAGACACGGGTAGGATGGAACTGTATGTGGAAAATCTGCTTCAGACATCCATCGGGGCCGAAACCTTCTCATCACAGTTCATAGTTGAACGGGCGCACAGATCTCTAGGCCTGGTGCCCAAACCGGGCACACCATCGAGGCCCATAATAGCCCGTTTGTTGAACTATCGCGATCGCGATACGGCATTGAGAGCGGCATGCACTAAGCAGACTCTATCCTATGATGGCATCAACTTCTCTATTTGCCTGGGGGTACTATCGACCTCGGCTTTCCTGTCTGCGGATTTATCGCCGGGTCACCCTCTGCTTGCTGCAGACTTACAACTGCACCCACTGACATTTTCTTGTGCTATTTGTACTGAAACCATCTTCCCCGGGACCGGATTGGTGCTGCTAAGGATCGCAGAGTGTCTACGGCCCCCTGCTGCTGGGAAGCGAATCGGGGCCATCAGTGCGACCTGCCGGTGATTTCTATGGAAGGCGCCCACAGTTACCATTCTTTGCCCTCAGGTATCGTGCTGCGACGCTGTTCTCCGGGGAGACGGGCGATCTCGTTGGGACACCCGGCGCGGCGCCATTGAGAGAGACGGCCGGCATTACCTGGCATAGCTTCCTGCGCTGGGTCCCTCTGATACTCTCTAATGAGGCTGGCTCTGGGCCGGGGTGGAAGGGCCTGTTGCGCGCTGGTGTGGTCTGATGTGCAGTGTGCAACTGGGGAGTACTACGGAAGATAGTTGGCCTTACCCCTCTGAGATCCCGCATTATCGAGCACTGACTTTGCGGAAGGTCTGAGCGCAGCGCTACGCGGCTGGAGTTAGCATTACTGTGGACACCAAGCGGTTGGACTGCATGTTAGGCCTTGGTAACTTGGCGCATACACTCTGTGCTCTCCGTCTGTACCCTGTGGTGGATCCACTACTTGCTCAACCCAGTGCGCTATTATGAGGTCTTCACCTCTGAGACTACCCTACTGAAGAACTGTGCTACTTGTGGCTTCCTCCTCTTCATATACAGCCTGATTCATGAAGCTAAATTGCACTCGCAAAGGGCAAGATTCTCAGAATCTTGCCTTTTGCGAGTGCAATTTTGTCATTTGGGATTCACAATCCCAAATGCAAAAATCGCTAATGAAGAATTAGCTAATATGCGAGAATTAGCATTTAAGGAATCTCTATTAGAGATTCCTTAAATGCTATTCATGACACTTTCAAAAATTGCGAATTTGCAAATTTGGGCCGCTATTTACCGAGAGGTCAGACCTCTCGGTAAATAGCAAAAACTTAGAAAAATGCTTTTAAAGGCATTTTTCTAAGTTGCATGTTGCACACACACATGTCCTTTGGACATGTGTGTGCGCAACACCTGTTCAAATGTGCATTTTAGGGGTGCTACAGGGTGTCCTTTGGACACCCCTGGCACCCTTAAAATCGCTATCTTATTTGCGAGTAGTAAATTGCTACTCGCAAATAAGGGATACTCCCCATTCATTCCTATGGGCCTTTTGGCCCATAGGAATGAATGGGGAGTTATTCCTTTTTTTGCGAGTAGCAATTTTCTACTCGCAAATAGAGAACATGTAGGAATCGCTATTTATTTAGCAATTCCTACATGAATACCGTTTTGCGTGTCCTCAATAGCGAGTCGCTATGATTCGCTATTAGGGCCACGCAAAACGGCCCGTACATGAATCAGGCTGATAGCTCCTTCCGTCAGCATATCCCCTTACCTCCTTCAGAGACATTGACGGTTTATATATATTTCTGACGCCACCAGCATCACGAATTACTAGAGGCCTGGGGTGCATTTCGGTGGTCCGTCCCCTGTCTGAGGCACTTTGGTGGGCCTGTAGTTTCCTGGCCAGGAGCATACCTACCGAGCGCTGTGTGGAGACGCGATGGTTCGACAGGACAACCGCCAACAGAAACTCTCCTTTGAGGCTGCAAAGAAAGCACAAAAAGCGACGGGCGAGAGGCCCAGCATGAGCGGCGTGGGAGCAACCAACACTGCCCCCCCCCTGACGCCCAGGACATACAACAAATCTTGCAGGAGATGCGACAGAGTTTTGCCACAGTGGTGGACAAGGTGGACACGATATCATCGAGGATGGACGCCCTTGTGCACAAAGTCGATCGGCACGAAGAGCGGATCGTGGCTACTGAACTGCGTATCTCCGACATCGATGACGCCAAAACTTCCCATACCACCCAGCTTGCCCGGATGGACAACTTGCTGCGGGTCATCGCGGCGAAGAATGAGGATTTGGAGGCCCGCAGCAGACGCAACAACATTCGCGTCACGGGCATACCGGAGTCCACAGACACGGGTAGGATGGAACTGTATGTGGAAAATCTGCTTCAGACATCCATCGGGGCCGAAACCTTCTCATCACAGTTCATAGTTGAACGGGCGCACAGATCTCTAGGCCTGATGCCCAAACCGGGCACACCATCGAGGCCCATAATAGCCCGTTTGTTGAACTATCGCGATCGCGATACGGCATTGAGAGCGGCATGCACCAAGCAGACTCTATCCTATGATGGCATCAACTTCTCTATTTGCCCCGACTTCACTCCAATGGTACAGGAACAGAGACGCAAGTTTATTGAAGTGAAGAAAAAACTACGTGCTGCGCAACTGGACTATGCTTTACTATATCCTGCCAAGCTCAGGGTCACACATCAAGGGAAACAACGTTTCTTTACTAATCCGCAGCAGGTAGAGGACTACTTGAAGGCGATCAGGAGGGCGCGGAATAGGCCACGGGACCGCGGCGCAGCACGCGACGACAATCTTCCAGACTCGGATGAAGACGACTGACCTATCCTTGATGCAGCGCCGGCTGGTCTAAGTGTGGTGCTCTAGGGTCGCTGAGACAGTATTCCCTGTCTATGGTGGACATGTTAGGTCAATTGGACATGGAGCTACGACCTGTTTCCAGTGGTAATGTACTCCAGGGTCCACTGCCCCTCCTCAGCCCCCACCCAAGGGCGGTACTCGTTGTGAGGCTTGAGGGGGGTGCTGTGGTTGTGCGCTCTTCTATGCTGTTCCCCCTACGGGTACACCCCACACATGGGTTTTGTTTTTCGAAAGTGACTAAACTTTGAGGGAAGGAAGGTGGGTGGGTGTTCTGGGTACTTTTTTGACAAGTTGGGATTGCTGCGGAGGGTAGGGGGGAGGGACGGGGAGGGAGCGGGCGGCTGCTGGCATGATTGGGATGCCGTAGTGGGAGGGGGGCAGAGTATTGTTGAGGGAAGGGTTTTTCTTTACAGGGGGGGTGCAGTTGTTTGGATTGTGTGGTGCTGTGCTTCACCCGCGCAGAGTTGGTTCAACGAATAGTAGTATGGCATGTTGTAATTATACAGTGTTTTTACCTTATGGCGGGGATAGGGCCTAATACGCAACTGAGCTGTATGTCATGGAATGTCAGGGGCCTTAATAATGCCAGAAAATGTCGAAATGTGATTGCATACTTGGACCGTCATCAAGTCCAGATCGCCATGTTACAGGAAACGCACCTGTCACCGCAGACACGCACCACCTTTGCAGGCAAATGGGCCAATGCCCGCATCTGTTCGTCTTACTCCACCTACTCGAGGGGGGTAGCTATATTGATTAGACGCAAGGTGCCGTTTCAGGTATGTGGTGAACTATTAGATGTGGAGGGTCGCTTTGCTATAATGTGGGGACGCCTGGGCCGAGACACTATTACTTTAGTGAACTGTTATGCACCTAATATAGATCTGCCACATTTTTTCACCATACTGTGGGGTAAGATCCTGGACATGGGGTCCCGACATGTTATCTGGGGAGGTGACTTCAATGTGGCATTGGTGCCTCACCTGGATAGGGCAGACGGAGTTGCACATTATAAGCCTCGGTCCAGGGAGGCTCTTGTGGGTGTGATCGCGGAAGGTAATCTGGTGGATGTCTGGCGACACTTACACCCTCTCCAGAAAGAAGGCACACACTTTACATCACTGACGGGCACATGGGCGCGCTTGGATTATGTGTTTTTGTCTAAAGAGATGAGTGCTGGGGTGACTGAGGTGACTCACTTACCTAGGACATACTTTGACCACAGTCCGGTCTTAATGCTCCTACGGGTGCCTGGCTGGGACAGCCCCCGACCACATTGGCGGCTACAGCCTGCGGCCCTGTTGGACACGGTGTTCCGCACTGAACTCGGCGAAGAGATAGCAGCTTTCTTCCCTCGTAACAAGGGGTCTGTAGACTCGGTTAAAAACATTTGGGAGGCATTCAAAGTTACGATCAGGGGCTACTGCATATCGAAAAGCTTCGGAGTGCTGCGTGATATACAGCGCACGATACGCACCCTTGACAGAGACCTAAAAGACCTGGAGGTTTGTATGGTAGCGGGAGATCATGCTGATGCACATGCAGAGTTTAGGGATAAGTTGACAAGATACGAGGAAGAGGCGGCCAGGGAAACTAAGTTCAAGGGGAAATATTGGCAGGCGAGAAAATACTGTGAGGGAGATAGACCTGGCAGGGCCCTAGCGGTATTGACACGTCCTCCTCATACTCATAATACAATTCTCGAAGTCCTGGATGAACAGGGCCATACAGTTAGGGACACAGACGACATATTGACTGTTTTCACGTCTCATTATCATGCACTTTACACCACTGCCACGACCTCGGACATACTTTATGATGACTTCCTTGGTGACGTAGCTCTTTGTTGGCTCAGTGACGTGGACAGGACCTTTCTCGCCGCCCTTTTTGAATTAGCCGAAATCAGAGATGCTATTATGTCACTCAAAAATGGTAAAGTACCTGGCCTCGATGGGATACCTGCCGAGTTCTATAAAGCATATATAGACATAATGGCCCCTGTCCTCCGAGAGATCTTTGAGGAATCTTTGGCTGATGGGGTGCTCCCCCGCACAATGTGGGAGGTCGTGATTACGTCACTTCTGAAGCCTGGCAAGAGTCCCAATACTTGTGACTCTTACCGTCCACTCTCGTTATTGAATTGCGATGTAAAGATACTGGCAAAGGTGCTGGCCACCCGGCTGTCCCTCCTGATGACCAAATTGTATTACCCGACC
The DNA here is from genome assembly GCF_964261635.1 of Lissotriton helveticus. NCBI lineage: Eukaryota > Metazoa > Chordata > Amphibia > Caudata > Salamandridae > Lissotriton > Lissotriton helveticus. The sequence continues at coordinate 1,015,740,541 of NC_136068.1, forward strand.
AATCTAGATTTGTCCCTAATCGCTCCACCTCTCACAATCTACGCACGCTGTTCTCCCTGATCCGTACGGTGCACCCTGACCTCCCTGTTGCGGTGGTTTTTTTGGATGCCACTAAGGCCTTCGATTCGGTCGAATGGCCATATTTATTCGCTGTCCTGACCCGTATGGGATTCCCCAAATTGTTTATCTCCTGGGTCCAGTTGCTGTATTCACAACCGTCAGCAAAGGTACTGATCAATGGACGCCTCTCTCCCTCAATCGCGATCACGAGAGGTACCAGACAGGGATGCCCTGCTATCCCCTCTCCTTTTTGCGATAGACGTCAAACCGCTGGCTTGCAGACTGCGTCAGTAGCACCGAGAGGGCGCCTTTCGTTGTTTTCAGCGACAGATTGATGTGTCATTATATGCAGATGACATGACGCTATTTGTCAAAGGCCCGTTGCATAACTTGAACCCTCTGTTGAGGGAATTTGTTGTCTTTGGCAGACTTTCCGGAGTACGTATCAATTGGGCTAAGTTGCAATTCTACCCCCTTACGGATGCAGTTGCTGACTTCCCACTCGACTTTCCCTTAGAGTGGTGTCGATCGGACCTCCGCTACCTTGGTATCCAAATCGCTTGTGATAAAGACGAAACATTGCGCCTGAATTACAGTGTTGCGATCACGAAACTTATCACATCGGTTGATCGCTGGATTTCCCTCCCCCTGTCCATGGCTGGGAGAGCATCCCTTATTAAAATGGTGGTGCTACCCCGTTTTTTGTACCTTTTTCTTAATATTCCTTATTACCCGGGTGCGTTTTTTTTTAAGACATTGAGAGCGGAACTGTGTCGACTGTTCTGGGGGGGCAAACAACCGCGACTGCGGTGGTCGATGCTGACTCAGCCATATGATAAAGGGGGCTTCGACATTCCGGATTTTGAGGCTTACTATATTTGTGCGCAGGCGCACTACGCTTATCATTGGATGATCCCCACACCCTACATGCCTCAACTGGCGGTCGAAGACTGGATCGCGAATCCCCTTCCTCTGAATGGGCTCATACATTGCCCAGTGATGTCCATAGAAACGCCGTTCACCACTGTCACGTGCACTTTAGACGCCAGGAGCAGGGTTTCCAGTTGCTCTGTCGGCGCCTACGGGTCACCTGTTGGGGTAACCTCTTCACCAATGGCCAGTTCAACTCTGCAGATCTAGTTTTTTAAATCTCATAACCCTACTCCACTCGATTCTTTCTATTATATGCGACTGCGTCAAGGGATGAGGGAGATTCTGCCTGACTTTCCCAATGAGCCTGAGAACTTTCCTCCCTTACACTTCATGCTATGCTCACAAGACGGTTCGCACTTGGTATCGGGCATGTATCGCCACATCAGGGCGTCCAACCTTGGACTGGAGAACCTGGCCCGTTCACACTGGGCTACTGACCTGGCAACAGAGATCACTGACGAGCAGTGGCTTTACTGCTGTGACCTCACGGCTAGGATATCCGCCAGCTCTAGGCTCAGGATAATCCACTATAAGTTCTTAGAACGGCTATACTACACACCGGTAAGAAAATTCAGGTTCCGCTTGTCCAGCGATGATAGATGCGAACGCTGTCGCGCGGAACATGCTGGATTTTTTCATTTGTCCTGGGAATGTCCCCCGGTCCATGCCTACTGGCAACGGGTGCATGCTGCCGTCGAGTCCATGACCGGAGAATCGATAAACCCTGACCCTTTGCTGATGCTTCTGGGGTATACACCACATATCACTAAGACCTGTAGGAAACTCCTTGACATTGCTCTGCTTCTTGCAAAACGTCGCGTGGCGTGTAGATGGGGTCGTGGCAGGGCCCCAAAGTTTAAGGACTGGCTTGCAGACATGACCCATTGTCAGGAACAATCCCCCATTTTTGCTGAAACACTCCCGAACTCCAGTAGACCTAACAACACCTGGGGTCCCCTTGTCGCATATTTGCTGGCCCAGGGAAATGATGATAATGTTCCGATTGGTGGAGAGGTACGGAATGGCGATGATGTATATGTGGACTCTGCTTGATTTGCCACATACGACTCTCTGTCGATGGGCAATACTTCGAGACACTGTCTTCCCATGTGAATATATAGACGATTATTTCACATGAATTGCTATTGTCTATTTTTTCTCTGCATGGAGACCTAGCCGCTATCTTCTGTACACCTTCGTAATAAGCTGATCTATGATACCCCTGTAATGTACTATGAATGCTGGCTGTTGTCCCTATTTATCATGCATCATACCTGACCTAATGTTCTTCTCCTGCCGTGTGATATTGCTGTATTAACATGCACTAACTGATTTGTATGATACAGGTGTTATGCTATGTACCACACTGCCAACCCTTTTCTTGTTCTGTGTTGAAAACTCAAAAAAGAAAGTCTATAAAAAAAAAAGTGATATATACAGGAAAACTGCTGCATAAATCACTGTCTGATCATTCTGGTGTATGACTGACATATCACCTTTCTGCATCGGTGACTAATGGCCAGCTGCTCTGTTTAGTCATTTCAGTGGTCTGTGGTCCAACGTATTATTCTTCTTACTGTAGATCTGACTGTTATCTTACGTCTCTGACTGACTAAGTGCATTGGTAGGTGACTGATAAATTACTCTTGTGGATAATTAACCTATAATCTGGTGTATAAACCTAGGGCCTAGACTTCTGACTCATCTTGTCCTTTTATCCTTCAGGTGGTACAACAAGAACATCAACCGAAATAAGGCTGAGCGACTGCTATACAATGAGGTGCGTATACACTGTGCCGCTAGGGCAGTAGTGGGTCACCAAAATTACTACTAATGATGATAGGTTACTGCAGTGAAATTGCTCTTGTGAACAGCTCACCACATTCATTATCCAGTTGGACAAACTTTATTTTTGCTGGTTCAGTCGAAACAGCTATTAAAGTACACACACAAGGCAGATCGGCTGTTTCCAGGCAGATTCCAATCCTACTGAGCTGCCAGCACACACTGTGTGTCACACATTACTGGCTCTCCACTTGATCACTCGATGAGGAGCCAATATCAAAGGTGGTAAATACATCTGAAAAGCATCTGCTCTAAGGACAAGTGACGGAATACCTGCATAAGAATTAAGCAAAGAAGCTTCTGGAAAATCTTCTTCATGGCATTAGCTTAAACCACACAATTCTGACATTCTCTACAGCTACACATGATTCTCACATGACGGACCAATCAGGTTAAAGTACCTGAAGATAGCACAAACTCGTTATTTTCACAGGCTACTACACATTGATCATACTCTAAACGACCTTCGGACTTTCAGTTATCTGCAACATAGTGAGATACAATTGGCCCAAGAAGTACTCTGCAGGTGCTCGTTTGTGTGTTCCACAAGGATTGCATAAAGAAAACATTTCATGAGGTGACAGAAAACAAATTATACATCAATTGAGATTGCTGGTACAGTTTCTCATGAAATAAAGAAAAATACACCACATGGAATAAGATAGCAACCCGAGGTTAACCATTTTAAAATGCGGACTACATTAGCTATGGTCATTAGAAACGTGAATAAATTCACACCCAATACATTTGCGTGTGACACATTAATGTCGGTATTAGTGCAAAACATTTAATTTTGGGAAAAAATGGCATCACATTCCAATTAGAGCAGCTGAATAGAGTGCAGGGCAGGAGATGTAGTTAGGGTTGCCACCTTTTAAAGAGAAAAATACAGCCATCGGTTCACGCTTTCACATTCTTCAAAGACCCGGACATGATTCTTTAGTAGAACTTTATGTGAAACCATCCATATTCATTTTTTAGCCTGGCCTTTCTTTGTTTACTTTATTTATCAATCAGCGGTCATTAGGGCAGCTCGAGAACATATTTTAAAGTATTTATTTCTTACATTTACTGTTTATATTGTGCACTGAAAGAGGGGAAATAAAGGTTGTTGGTGATTTTTTATTGTTGTATCGGCTGGAGCTTTAAAAGGCCAGTCATTATCTGAAGTAGACCAATTTTCTGCAGTATAGGGCTATAAACCTAATTCAGATAAATGCAAAACGCTCCCTCTTAATAAATCCTGCTTCAAGCAGGATTTCACTTGTGCTCATTTTGCATGGACCCCACAAAACATTAAATACTTAGGACTGTGGTTTAGTAACAATATTAAAGAAACAATTTCTTTGAACCTTGATTCGGTAATAACTAAGATAGTCCCTCTGGCTTCCAAATAGAATCAACATTATTTATCATGGTGGGGTCGTTTGGAGTCAATTAAGATGATGCTTGTACCTTTTATTTTATACTCTCTTTCTAACATTCCTGTACAGATTCCTTCAAGATATTTTAATAAACTTTATGCAATCCTATCTAAATTTTATTGAATGGTAAAAAAAATCTCCGTTGTCTATCTCTAAATTACAACGGTATTAAGGAAATGGGGAAACCAATTTTCTTTCTTGTCATTCTACTTTCTTTTTAAAACAATCCACATTTTTCACCTTTTAGATGATTCTGCACCTCTTCCTATATGGACAGACATCAAGTTGTCCAGTCTACTTTCCTTCTTGTTTACAAAATGTATTTAATTTCCACAGAAACCTATTTCCTTATCCACTCCTACTTTTAAGCACACACATACATTATTATGTTCAATTCTTTTTCAACATCTTACTTAAAGGGATGCATTCCTAGATTCTTCCATATGGTATACCAAACTGATTAAGATTAATGGTAGAGTCATTTTTTCAAAGGCGTGGAGAGAGAGAGATCTATTATGGGTTAAACAACTTTTACATGAGGACATCTTTCTCTCCTTTCAAAAGACACAATCTTTGGTCACCCGTTATTGTTTTTTAGACTGCTCTTCATATAACTGTTGTACACATCGACCATCTGTTGAAGAAGTTACTATACACCCTTAAATGTTCCTATGCATTTTTTTCTTAATGTAATTTAAACCATATATAGGTATAGTTTAGGCTTCATTGCTTCATAAGTATTTTTAGCAAATATTTATATTGCAGCTGTATGGTTCCAAGATATGTAAATGAAAGGTCTTACTTATCTTTTCTCCCCCATTCCCTTTATTTTTATTTTTTGTTTTACTTCTCTTCCCTAATTTACTTTTCTCCTCTTTTTCTTCTCATTCTTTCTCCCTTCAATTTCTTATTTCTCAGAGGCATGTCTGGATATACTATAATTTGAAACTCTTCATTTGGTTTATGGAAATGTAGAAGATTATATTCCAATTGACTTGTAGTACTTCTCCAATAACATTTTCTGTTTAAAGTTAAAAAATTACTCCATTGAGAAAGAACAGCAGTAGCGATTGTGACTTAACATTTACACCAAGGCCCTAATAACAAGTTCTACAAATTCCACAGGGATTTGAATTATGAGTTCTGTGATAATTATTACACCATTGCTGTTTACACCATTGCTGTTTTCCCCTGACAGCTTTTGGCAAATTACCCAACTTAAATGTATTGAACAAAACACCTGGATAAATGGCAAAACGAGCTGAATTTGGTCTATCAAATATCAATTCTGCATGTTATGCTTTATTTCTCAGTTGAAACCTCAGCAGAAGCGGTTTGCAAACCAATTGTAAATACCTCGCCTCTGGTTAATAGTATTTACCTGGAGTGATAACTATTCAACCCAGTTCCACACAATTTGTAATCAGGGTCTTAGTAGCATGTATCTTCTGTTGCAACAGGACAGAGAGTGTGAGCTCAGATGTCTGCATTAATTAACAGTAAGTCCAGGATTGCCTCATGCTGTCCCCTCTAATCGTTCTCAAACAAAGGGAAGAAAGTTTTATCTATCTCTTCTCTATTCTCTCTATCCCACACAGGCTGCTGCTGGGGCTGTCTTGCTACCAAAAATAGACACAGAGTTTTATTCTATAGGCCAGTATAGGGGAGGGATCCTTAAATACCTATCCCCTTCCACCTATCTCCATTTGTCCTTATGCATGTAGCTGGCATACGTAGGCCGTAAGGCAGAGAATGCTCAGTACCAGTCAGGCCAACGCCCTTCTGCTGTTTGTGTGTATCCATAGAACTCTTAAGTTGTTCCCTAAAAGGAGAGAGATTCTTATCCACTCCTAGCTTTACTTTGAATTCTGGTCTTTGCAGTTTTGCTTTTCTATAATGAATTCAGAACTCAAGTACCATAATTCAAAATAAAATCAAGAACTGGATGTTTCATTTGCACCTAGGGTAGAGTATATCCTGAGTATTTTTATAGCGTTTACCACACCTAAAAGATACTAAAGTGCTTTTTGGATCGGTAACACACAATGGAAAGCAACTCCTCATGATAGGGCTCTATGTAGATTTTGGTGGATGTGGGGCATGTGCCAAAAAGTGAAGGTTCTAAATCACTGTGCAAATGGGTAGCATGTCACTTTATGGGATACTTACAGCATTCAAGACATTGTCATGCAACGTTAATTACAGTTCGTCATGCTGTTCATCACACAGTTGTCTCATATTTCGTATGTAGTATGTCATTCAATCTGTTATAAAAGCTGACACAAACTGGAATGCAATCTGTCACACCATATGTCCTTAACAGGTTATGCAATCTGTCATGTAAACATTAATTGAGGTGATTGTACATGTGGTCTTTCAGTGAGTATGTGAGCTGTGACAATATTGCACAAAAAGCTTTTGAGCTCCGTGATGTGACAGTGTGAGCATCTATGCATGTGAATGTGTGTGTGAGAATGTGAGTGTGCAAGACAGCCTTTTTCTTGGAGAGGGCGACACTGTTAGTTTGTATAGCTGAATGAGCATGTGCGTCAAGGCATGATAGTGTGTGTGTGTGTGTGTGTGTATGTGTGTGTGTGTGTGTGTGTGTGTGTATGTGTGTGTGTTGTTAACACCTTCGACGCTACTGACGGAACCGTTCCGTCACGCCCCTCGGGTGGGCTGTGCTCATGACGGAACGGTTCCGTCACGGCCCGGCCGCCGCGCCTGCGCGGCGTTGATTTCGCGCCTGCGCGGCGGGTTTCATTAAGCGGGCGGGGCCGTGACGGAACCGTTCCGTCATGAGCACAGCTCACCCGCGAGCCGTGACGGAACGGTTCTGTCACCAGCGCAGGTGAGCCGCGCGCCCGCCCGCGACCGTTAGCGCTGCGGCGGAATAGCCGCCGCAGCGAAGAAGTTAAGTGAAAGCCTGGGAGAAAGAATGACAAAATAAATTGTTCCGGGCCACATAGGACTAACCAATACAAAAGCTTTATTCGAGGATTATACTCATAAAAGCACAAACATACATTTAAAATACATCGTTAAAAAATATTTCCTCATTAAATACAGTAAATTTTTTTTAAAGAATCATGGCGACATTGGACAATTAGTCATAGCAAAGAAGCAACATAAAACTTTGGTACATGATTGCGCAGAACCAAATAGAACACCCCAGTCAATGTACTCTAGAGAAGGGCCCTCCGTCTAATAGACCATGCCCACCCCAGGTACTTAGCTGTTGCTAGGACTACAGGCATGTGGGTGGAAGTGCAAATGATTCGTAAGGCCTCAACACCCCTGGATGTCCCTAAATTTTTACAAACTGGGACTAACCAAACTTTTCTCGGGGTTGCATAAGCTTTACAAGAAAATAAAAAGTGGCCTATACTTTCATTTGGTGCACCACAAGCTGGACAGAATAAGGTGGAGGAACTCCTCCACCTACCTGTCAGTGATCTCAATGGAAGAGCACCAGCTCTTAACTGGAAAAAAGCTTCCTGTCCACAGGGTTGGTTATACTGTCCCAATAGGGTTCCAAAACTGGATACAGTTTAGCTTCCACAAAGCTCCCCGTCATTGAGTCGGATTTAGTTTTGTTCCAAACTCTTTCAGCAACCCGATCCCAATATAGATCTTTAATCGCTTTTTTACTTGGAAAGAGTTCCCCGGTTGGATTATCCCATAAATTTTAGAGACCAAGATCGCCAAAGGCAGACCTGAGATTTTTTAGCCAAACTATCTTGTGAAAGGTATCAGCTTTTATTATGGCCAAGAACCCCTCTGCATAGTGCCGGATCTCCGGGGTGGTCCAGAGGCGTCTCCATTAGAGAATCGGGTGCAACCTCGAAAAGTCACTAACTGCTCTTTTCCCTAGGTCAAGACCAAGGGGAATCAGTGGGGTACTCTGCGGGAGTCCTGTAATTCCCCTAAGAAACCTGTTCTCAGATATCTGCAGGGGGAGGAGCTTCCCAAAACCCCACAGCTCTGCCCCATAAAGGGCAGACCCAAGAGCCTTGGCATCATATACTGCCATAGTGGGTTTTATTGGTTTAGACTTAGATTTTTTGTGTTCCACCCGAAGTGCCCCCGAAATCTGTTGGTGCCTCAGGACCGCCATTTCTATGTGCTGGCACCATCTCGAGTCATTTGTTATCTGTATCCCGAGATAGGTAAATACAGTTACCACTTCTAGCAGACAGTTATTCAGTAATATTTTTGGTCCAGGTCTACGTTTTGGTGTAAAGGCCATCAGCTTGGTCTTGCCCACATTGACTTCCAGGCCGTGCTCCCCGCAAAAAGAGTCAAATATATTCAAGGCTCGCTGCAGGCCGCATGGAGTTTTGGAAAGAATTAGCGTATCGTCGGCGAACATCAGGATCGGAACCCTGAGGCCCGCCAACGATGGCGCATCTACACTGGCGTCCAACATTCGAGCCACTATCCCATTTATGAATAATGAGAAAAGCAGGGGAGCCATTGCGCACCCTTGGCGCACTCCTCGTTCGACCGGAAAGTCAGCAGAGGATTCGCCATTCGTACCCCATTGAATTTTGGCGAAGTTGCTCTCATGTAACCTCATTATCAGGGTAAGTAGCTCTGCCGGAAGGCCCATTTCGCTCAGAACTGCCCAGAGTTTTCTCCTTGGGACCAGGTCGAAGGCAGCCCGCAGGTCGACAAAAGCAACATACAGGCTGCCCTCGCCAAGCACCACCGTCCCCCACTGTAGCAGAACAAAACGAAACACCTGGTCAACTGTACTGGTGGCCCGCCGAAAACCAGCCTGATAAGGGGACAGAGCATTGTTCTCGTCAACCCAATCCATCAATTTATTGACCACCATCCTGCCTACCACTTTTTGGACAGTGGCAATCAAGCTTATTGGCCTGTAGTTAACTGGAAGAGACCGGTCCCCTTTTTTATATATGGGTATAATGATCGCTCCCCTCCACAATTCCGGGACGACCGATCCCTTTGCAATGGCATTTCCCAAGAGCAGTATATATCTGGCCCACCTAGCCTTATCATTAATGAAAACATCAGCTGGAACGCCGTCTATACCCGGGGCCCTTCCCCCGGGGACAGTGCATAGAGCATCTTCAATTTCTTTGAGGGTGAATAAATTCCCAGTAGAATATACAGCTGAGATTACTTCCACATCCTTGTGCTGTGTAATCTCAGCATACTGGGGTTTAAAATGATCTACCCAGGCACCCTCTGGAACATTGTTACTGGGTTTGTCTGGGATTCCACCTCTACCCCACTTGACAATATTCCAGAATAACCTGGAATCCTTAGCCCCCGAGGCCTCCTTTAATTCGGCCCAGTGTTGTTCGTTCCTTGATTTTGTAGCTAGGGATAGGCTGGCCTTATAATGCTTTCTAGCGCCACTGATCACTACCCTATCCCTAGTCTGGATTGCTCTATCCAAGCTTATCCTAGCTTCCCTGCACTGATGATTGTACCACTTGGCTAGACTAGGTGGTTGTTTGCCATTGGTCTTACGGGGCCTCTGGAAGTGCGGTTTTATAAGGGAAAATAGTCTATCGTGAATATCAGTTATTTCCCTAGACCCTGGGATTACTGGAGTTGCATCATCCATAGCGGTGATTGCAATATCCACCTCAGAAGTTATAAATGCCATGGATTCCACATTAGCCAGTACACTTGGCCATTTCAATCTACGCATGTCGTTGGTTATATCCGGCAGCGAACCTTTGGTCAATTGAAGATGCTCTATTGTGCCCGGCCACCAGTTATGGGCCACACAGAGGGGATTGTGATCACTCTCCAATCTACCCTTTATTTCCATGTCGCAAACTAGATGCCACACGTTCAGGCTACAAAGGACATAGTCTATCCGACTTTGGCTACGGCCATTGTCGAATGTACAGATGCCTCCCCTGTTACTCTTAGTTCTCTCAGTCCCTGTTCCAGGCAGATGGCATTCAGTCGTATTATGTCGTTTGTCCACCGCCTAACAGGGGCCAGATCTAAAGTTGGGACGCCCCATTGCGTATCTTCCTCTCGCCCCAAGGGATCATCAGAGACATCTAGGGGTTCAAAAGTCCTGTTTAGGTCACCAGCAACTATAACTCTGTTACCCAAGGACTGCTTTTCCAAAAGAGAGGACAGAGCCTCTAGGATAGGTGACTTCCCTCTATTGCTGCCCCTAACATAGACATTATAAATGTCTAGTCCTTCCCAATGGTCTGATACCATTCTTATCATTTGAATATCATTGCAACCCGATTCCACCACTTTAATCGTTACGGGTAGGCCTTGACGTATCCAAATTGTTAAACCACCCATAGGTCGACCCTTGTCGCCTTTGCTAGCCGGGGTTGAGAAGTTTAAGTAGCCAGGAAGGAATATGAGATCGCAAGCCCATGTCTCTTGGAATAGGCATACATCAAAACCATTGATGAAGTCTATCCAATTTTGGGATGCCAACTTGCTTCTTAGTTCCGCAATATTCCATGAGACCATCTTGCCTGCACTAGAACCATCTATGGAAGCTGATCCTACAGAGGGGACCCCAGAAAAACTAGTTAGGATTCCTGCATTCCCCTCCTCATCTAGGTTTTTGTCCTCATTATTATACACAGCCTTCTGGATGCCAGCAGTGCTAGTTTCATTTAAATCCTCATTTTCCAGTACCCCAGGGGTTGTTACAGACTCTCCACACATTGCCTCTATACTCCTACTTTCCCAGTTAGTACTAGTTTCATTTAAAACCTCATATTCTAGTACCCTGAGGGTTGGTACAAACTCCCCACACATTGCCTTAAGATTCATACTTTCCCAATTAGACATAGTATAATCTAAGTTAGGTTCTTCATGACTAACAGCAAACATAATGTGTACCAACTGCCTTACTTATATCTAATATTGACTTGTAAACAAAACTGTAATTATCTGGTTGTGTGATGAATTATCCCAATAAAAATATTGATGACACAAACATTGCCCAAAGAATATTGAGCACAAATATAAAATTTATATTCTCTGTCAGTAAAGTCAAAATATCAACAGTGAGTATCGAATTTTAACTTTAAAACATATACTTAACTTCAAAAATATTAATGAAATATTTTTACTAATAATATATTAACATGTAAAAAAGTATAACTCACAAACATAAAATACAAATATGCATTTCAAAATAATTGTATAAATAAATAATTAACATTCTATTTTTTAAATAGTATTTAAACATAATAAAAAATCTATCAAGCACTAGATATTAAAAAATGTTTTAAAATATATTTTTTTAAACTTTTAAAAATCATACAAAAAATAGACTTTGGGAGGTAAAATTCACTGCTGCCTCTCCAACCTAAGCAACAGTGAGAAAGTGTTGGACTTTGGAAGGGTCAGATTTACTATCCCTACTCAGCCATAGGTATAGGCTTTGACTTTAGAGTGGTCACTTTTACTATTCCCACTCCATTCTGAGCAACAGTAGGAGAAGTATTAGACTTTGGAGGGATCAAATGTACTGTTGTTACTCCAACGTAAGCAAAAGTAGGGAAGTGTTGGACTCTGGAGGGGTCAGATTTAGTATTCCCACTCCTCCATATGTAAACAGAAATAAGGAAAGTGTACTTTGGAGGAGTCTAATTTACTATTTCAACGCCTAAATTCGTTAGTTAAAGCATTTAAATATAAAGCAAATAAAAAAACTTAAAACCGTGTATAAAAAAAGTATGTATTCCTCAAATATAAAACAACTAATATTGAATTTGAAAAATAAAAATTTTATATTACAAATTCAATAAGTACAATTAAAAATGTACTTTAAATGAACGCCCTAAAAACAAACAGCAAGAAAAAACCTATTTAACCGCTTCCGTGCGGCGCCGATTCCGCCCCTGTGCTGGACATTCCAGAACAGGGTGCGGTCGTGACGGAACCGTTCCGTCATCAGCACAGCTCAGCCGTGACTGATAATGGAACGGTTCCGTCACAAGCATCGAAGGGGTTAATTAAAAAGATATTATGAAAATGAAATATTAACTTGAATTCCATTAAAATCAAAACAATTAATAAAATATAATTACCAAGTCAACCAATTAACAATTAATTAAAAAACAACAAATAGTTAATTAAAATCCCAATTCATATTTACAGATGCGTAAATATCAATTGAAAATTAAATTACATAAAAAAGTTGTGGATTCAAAACAATAATTTGAATTTTCAGAAAGTTCCCACCCTAATCCCCTACAAACTAAACAACCCATTACTAAATTAACAATTTCTATTTAAATTTAAAAAAGAATCATGCATAAACTTACAAACTATACTACAACAAATTAAACACAAATGATATAATACTAATAACTTATAATACTAAAATAACCAATATTGATAAAACTTATTAAAATGATACTTTATACAATTCTATTATATAAAACACTATTATATTCAACTATATTTATAAAAACAATACTAAATACCTAAAAACACAATATTCTTATCTTCTGTATTCTGCCTCACGATATTTTTGCCATGGCATTTGTGACGCATATTATTTTTCATATGATATTTTGTCTTAATACCCACTACCTGCGTATGGGCATGCATACAACTGGCATGAAGAGCTACTGGGCTTGGAGAAGCTTTGAAAAGTAGTGTCTATTTAATCAGAGAGGGAGGTGGCCACCTTTCATGAATTAATTGCAGGTGGCCACTGTTTCTGTGTCAGCCCGCATGCCCTCCGCTCCGATGACTACATCCTCCTGGGGGACCTCAACTTCCACCTGGAGAACAACAACGACCGCAACACCAGCACCCTGCTCGACAACCTCGCCAATCTTGGACTCAAGCAGCTGGTGTCCACCCCCACCCACCTCGCCGGACACACACTCGACGCAGTCTTCTCATCCAGCACAGACATCGCCTTCAGCCACGCCACAGAGCTTCAATGGACGGACCACAGCTGTGTCCACTTCACCTTCAAAAGAACGACGACCCACCACCACCAGCAACAGGTTGCCCGTAGAAGCTGGAACAAGATCACAGCCGACCAGCTCGCCACCTCCTTGAGCCAGCACCCTCCTACCAGCTCAGCGAACCCCAGCCAGGCCGCCGACAACCTCACGAAGTGGATCAGCAACTGCGCGGACGAGCTCGCCCCGCTGAGGACCCCGCCCAGCCGACCCGGCAGCAAGAAAGCACCATGGTTCACCGACGAACTCAAGAGCTCCAAGAAGAACTGCCGAGCCCTCGAGAAAGTCTGGAGAAGGGAACCAACACCTGACAACAGGACCACCTTCAAGCTTGCCACCCGGAAGCACCACCAGCTGATCCGCGCCGCCAAGAAAACTGCATTCAAGGACCGGCTGGACAACAACGCACACAACTGCAAGGAACTCTTCAACATCGTGAAAGAGCTTTCCAACCCCAGCGCAGGTAACAACGACATCACCCCATCGCAAGACCTCTGCAACTCCCTCGCCTCATACTTCCACAACAAGATCGCGGACATACACAACAGCTTCAACAACCAACCAACGCACACCACGACCGAACCACCACCCCCCACCACCACCCTCTGCGCCTGGACTCCGATCAGCACCGAAGACACCGTCCGCACGATGAACTCCATCCACTCTGGATCACCGACCGACCCCTGCCCCCACCACGTCTTCAACAAGGCAGACGCTGTCATCGCACCCCACCTGCGAGACATCATCAACACATCCTTCGACACCGCCACCTTCCCTGAGAGCTGGAAGCACGCCGAACTCAGCGCTCTACTCAAGAAACCCACAGCGGACCCCACCGAACTCAAGAATTACCGCCCCATCTCGCTCCTACCGTTTCCAGCCAAAGTCATAGAGAAGACCGTCAACAAGCAGCTGGCCGCCTTCCTCGAGACGAATGGATCCCTCGACCCCTCACAGTCTGGCTTCCGAGCCAACCACAGCACCGAGACCGCCCTCATCGCCGCCACCGATGACATCCGAGCCCTAATGGACAACGGAGAAACAGCGGCCCTCATCCTCCTAGACCTCTCCGCGGCATTCGACACTGTCTGCCACCGCACCCTAGCACAGCGCCTCAGCAACGTCGGAATCCAGGAGAAGGCTCTGGAGTGGATCATCTCATTCCTCGACGGAAGAACACAGAGAGTCCGCTTACCACCGTACAAGTCAGAGGCCACCGAAGTCATCTGCGGCGACCCTCAAGGATCCTCACTGAGCCCCACCCTCTTCAACGTCTACATGAGCCCCCTCGCGGCCATCGCACGCCATCACAACCTCAACATAATCTCCTACGCCGACGACACCCAGCTGATCCTCTCCCTGACCAACGACCCCGCCGCCGCCAGAGCCAATCTGCACGAAGGGATGAAAGAGGTAGCCGAGTGGATGACGACCAGCCGCCTGAAACTGAACTCAGACAAGATGGAGGTCCTCATCCTAGGCTCTTCGCCCTCCGCCTGGGACGACTCCTGGTGGCCCCCCGCCCTGGGCACCGCACCCAAACCGACAGACCACGCACGCAACCTGGGCTTCATCCTGGACTCCTCCCTCTCCATGACCAGGCAAGTCAACACCGTCTCCTCGGCGTGCTTCAACATCCTTCGCATACTACGGAAGATCTTCTGGTGGATCCCCACCGAGACCAGGAAGACCGTCACCCAGGCCCTCGTCACCAGTCGACTGTACTACGGCAACGCCCTCTACGCCGGTACCACCGCCAAGCTCCAGAAGAGGCTCCAGCGGATCCAGAACGCCTCAGCCAGACTCATCCTCGACATCCCACGAACCAGTCACATCTCCGGACATCTGAGAGACCTGCATTGGCTCCCCGTCAACAAAAGAATCACCTTCCGCCTCCTCACCCACGCACACAAAGCCCTGCACGACCAAGGCCCGAGCTACCTCAACAACCGAATCAACTTCTACGCTCCCAAACGCCAACTCCGATCAGCCAACCACGCCCTCGCCGCCGTCCCCCGCATCCGAAGAGCGACAAAAGGAGGAAGGTCCTTCTCCTACCTAGCCGCCAAGACCTGGAACTCCCTCCCGGCCGACCTGCGCCTGACCCAAGACCACCTCTCCTTCAGGAAGAAGCTGAAGACCTGGCTGTTCGAGCAGTAACGGCACCCCCCCCCCCCCCAGCGCCTTGAGACCCTACGGGTAAGTAGTGCGCTCTATAAGTGACTTTGATTGATTGATGGTTCTGTCTTGAGGAAGTCTGACAGTTGTCTTTTTCTTTCATTTCCATCTCCCAGTTCTAGACCTAACACGATCTTGGTGGTGTCAGTAACCCTCTGTAATTGGAATCATTCTTAGAAGGATCTCTCTTTCTCTCCTTAGTGAACCCAATAAAGGTTGTTCTCAGAGTAATTCTAAGAAAAGAGTAGTTCTTGTATGGTTTTATGCCTCTCGTGAGTGTACTAGCAAATAATGTTTTAACGTGATCAATTCTCAGCTGACTACTACCAACAGTGAAGCTGCAGTTGATGCTTTACTAAAGTCACTGTAGGTAGTTGCCTCATGGCACCCCTATAAGAGTCTTCAAGTGGGCCTCAGATTTCAACAAATTGCCTAAAACCTTCATACTAGAAAGTGTAGCAGCTAAACGGTGAACTGTCATTTTGCCAGGTGTTTCTTACACCTGAGCTGGGTGAAGATTGTCTAAGACATCCTTGTTTCTCTGCTACCTGTACATACTGAACTCTGCGGATTTGCATATATGGTTTAGGCAAAGCTGTTTTTTTCAGTTTCAATAAAATTGCACAAACTACTGTTGTTTTATAACGGTTACCTAAACAGTCTTGTAAAATTTCCAACTAATTAATATCACAGTTACAATTCATAAACCAGAAAACCTATCACTTTATAATACTAATAAAGTTGCACAATAGTCAAACAAGGCTGTTTGCGATGTTTGATCTCCCGCAAAGATGGTTTACAATCGTTGTATTTATGATGCAACAATTTCAAAAGCATTTCATCTTCGTGCGTTTGTTCATCACCGCTTTAAAGCTATTGACTTAATCTCTGTTTCTCATTCTCTTTTGTCCACGTCTTTCTGTGTATCTCTTACAATCTATGTGTCTGCTTCTCTTCATCTCCTCGCTTTAAATCCCTCCCCCCCCCTCCCCTTATATCCCTTCCCCCCTCCCCTTGGCTCCCCTACCTCCATTCTCCCAGGACAAGGAAGGCGCGTTCATGGTACGAGACTCGCGACAGCCTGGGACATACACTGTCTCCGTCTTCACCAAGGCTTTAAGGTACAACCTGACACCTGTCTGACAGGATGTCTGCTCTGCTTCCGTTCCGTCCCTTGCACGCGCCATCAGACCGAAGATGCACCGTACACGCGTGTCTGAACTGAATAACCCCCACACACCTGCCTTAATGTACACATCTGAGAGCTCACCCACACGCCCACCTGATCTTTACCTACCTGTCTGAGAGTGCCACCCCGTAAACATATCCGAGTGCCCTCACCACGTGCCCCCAGGAGCTTTACAGCCTGCCTCAAACTATGCGCCTCCCTGTGCTCACCTGAATGAGTGTTGTCACCATATGCCCACTGAGCTGTGCTACTGCTTCCTAACCCGCCTCACTTTGCCACCTGATACACATCTGTCTGAGCTCTTCACTTGCGACATGCTACTGCTTACATGTCTCTCTCACCCGCAGGGGCTGTGCCTGACCTTGCACCGCTCTTCCTCGCGCTCACATTTGAGATATGCTATTCCTGGCACACATGTCCATGATGTGACACACCTGATACACCTATGTGGGTTGTGCCACTTCTCACGTGTTTGAGCCGTGTGGATTAACTCTGTGAGCTTGCCTGACCCTGCAGAGTTCTCCTTTCCACACCTATCACTTGTTTATGTTACACAACACCTTACACACTCTTCTGAGCTGTGCCCCTTCTTACATGTCTGGCCTGTGCCCACTCCTACACACACCTGTGAGCCAAGCCACAGCTTCTAGGTCTGTGTGTGCCACCTCATACACAACCCGCATGGGGGCACTGTGACTTCCAAATACCCAGCAAAAGTCTGAAGCATGTTACAGGGCGCTCTGCTTTGCCCAGACATAGGACACAGGGGTATTGATAGATGCTCTATCTCGTCCACCCATTCCCCTGAACTCAATGGACTTGTCGTGTACGTTACATCTTTAACTAATGATACCTCAACGGTCGGATGTCACCAATATCCCACAGTCCTTGGAGGCTGCATGCCTGATCTGAGCTCCTCCGCCTGGACCCACACTTTGCTATATTTAGTTATTCCCAGGGGGGATCAATGGGTTCTGGGCTTCTTGGTCTGGTAGTACACATTGGTTCTACTTTGTTCTGGGGCAGCATGTGTGCTGTGGCCTCCATGGTCTAATTTCACAGATTGGATGTAAGCAGTTATCCCTTGAAGAGGCCCCTTGTCTAAGATCATTGGATAGATCTTGCTGTCAGCAGGGGACCGCTGCATACTCTGAACATCTGTGGTATATATGTATCACATCAGCCGAACAAGAGCCTGCTCGGCTCCACGGGGAGGGGCATCCTGTTGTATATAATTCATTATCCACAGGTTGCAGGTTGAATTTTTGATCCCCAAGAACTATTATAATCTGTTGGGTATTTCTACCTACCCACAGGGTAGCAGGGTGGGCGGTCCCTGAAGTCCCTAGTCCAGATACCCTAACAGCCGGCCTGTAGGAGGAGACTTGCTCAGGGTTACTGAGATCCCTGGACAGCACAATCTACACGGCCACAGCAGTCAATGGTGCAGCGGGTGCAGTGGTGCCAAAGCCCAGAACTACCAGGGGCCCTCTGCTCCCTAATCATGGATGTTTTACTGCCTGAACAAGGGGTAGGAAGGTACATTTTCCATGCTTGCTTTAGTGCTCCTGGCACCCTTGCTTTGCCACTGGCATTCTGATGGATAAACCTTCTACCCTCCTGAGTGCTGGAGAGTGAAGGTCCTTGAAGATGGGGATACCCTGTTTATGGTGAATATCATGACTAGCTATCACCTTAGGGTAGCTGGGGGATAGGGAGGTCTTCTGCTTACTGGGCTGTAGTTTACTATATGCATATATCTATGAAAGGCCGCTTGTAGGGCAACTGCTACACTGCCTGTCCTAGCAACATTTGTTATTGTTGTGATCCCATCACTGGTCACTTAAGTATAACTTAGTGCCTAAAATGTTTTATTGTTTTGTCAGTGAGAAGAACCCCACCATTAAGCACTATCACATCATGGAGACCGACGACAACCCAAAGCGATATTATGTGGCAGAAAAACATGTCTTCGAGTCCATCCCGGAACTGATCAGGTACCATCAGCACAACGGAGGGGGTGAGTGCACGGCAAGGGGGAATGGGTACCTGGGTAGTGGCTGGCAACCAAGGCTCTGTGCTCTCCTCTAACTCCAAAAGGTTCCTTGATAACCCTCACTCACTTCATCTGTTAGAACCAATACTTCAAATTCATCCCTTTTTGGACTTTTTGTGGGACCAGAAATTGGCAACAACAGACTCCTAAACACACGAGAAAGGAAGTGGAAGGCTTTTGTGGACTGCAGGGTGCTGAAATACCTCCATCGCGTGTGGAGTCTCAGACGTATTCTTCACAGAAGGCCTTTCATTTCAGTCTAAAGGCTCCATGAGAATTGATGTCTTACTGTCATTGTTACTTGAGAAAACATGTCATTTATTTTCAGATTGCATTTTTATTTATTTGAAATGCTATATTTATTGCGAGCATGACCCTTGCGGGCATCAAAGCGCTTTACAATTGTTAGAGAGGATAGAGTTATGCAGTGAGTCATGTCAAAAAATTTGAACAATTAGAACAATTCAGGATTTGGCAATGCTCCAGATAAGGGTGGTGACCCTTCAATGTTATGAACAATAGATGAGACAAGACAAAACCACAATATGCAAGTAGTGAAATTGATGTCATAATCTAGAGCAGTTCATGCTAAGGTAGCACCCCAGAAGAAGAGCGTGGTGACAAGTCAATGTTAGGACAGATAGATCAAAAAGGACGAAAACATGAAAGAAAGCAGTAATCACAATGTCATAATGTAGAAATGCTACAAGGATCAGGCAACATCCCAGATACAGGTGGTTTCACCTCAATGTTGACACAGAGAAATCAAAAGAACAATAGTGAAACAAGCGAGCAGTAATCATGAGGTGTGGGTGATGAGTCATGATTCCATTTGCTGCTAGTGGGCTATGGGTGAATAATGCACTAATAAATTGAGGCTGGATGGCCATTCTATGTCTATGGGAAGTGTATTGATTCAAAAGGGCTTAGGAGCATGCTCATGACCCAGAAACACCGGTTTCATCCTGAGATTGTCCTTTCAGTGGTGCCATGTGCATACAGTTTCTCAAACTTGGCGGCTTGTGCAAAGGCAGGGTGCAGGTCTCTGCTCCTGCTATGAAGTCATAGCTTTAGATTGCTCTGCCTTCTAAGTGTCAAGTTGTACAGAAATGGGATTTTTTTATTTTTTATTGTCAGGAGCAGGGGCGGCTCCTCCATGTGGGCGTCGGAGCGTCGTCCCACTGCTTTCTCGCAGTGCGAGAAACAGAAATGTAAAATGGTACAAATATCACACTGCGAGAAAGCAGAAGAAGGGTATGCTTTGTTGAGGGTGGGCAGGTGGGCGGGTCGGGGAGGAGTGGCTAGCCCAACATTATGGCCGCGGATGTTTGGTCGCCCCAGGGCCGACCAAACCAGTCATAGCACCCTCCGCTTTCTTAATGTAGGGTGCTGCGCAGCCTGCATGAAGAAAACGGCATCCCCTTAGACGCCTGTAAGGACGGCGTCCTTGCCAATCACAATGCTGACATTGCAGAGTTGCTAGTGGCTTAGGGGAAGAGAGGGAGGCTGCCTGCTTCTGCTTCCTTTTAGCAGAGAGAGCAGGAGGCGGGACGTGGGAGTCCGGGAACGGAGGCGGAGGTACATTTTTTCATTTTTTTATTTTATAAAATTAACCCCACACCCCCTCCCCGAGCGACCCTAGCCCCCACACCCGCGATTCATGCCAGCCACGACTGGTCAGGAGAACACCTGTGACACAAGCTTTAAAACACTTAATTTAACATAAATGGGCCCAACCCTTAGCCCCATGATACTAGTCAAGCAATGTTTCAAGGTAGGTCATGATCCGTAAACATGGGCTTCAGTTTTGTGGGGTTCCCAGGCCCATTTTTGGTTTCAATCCGGGCGTACTTTTGATCCCAATCTGACTGCGATTGTCAGTGAGAAAAAGTAGGAATGCATTTGACCATTTCTTTTTTTAAAGTTCAAAATTAAGTTTATTGAAGAAATTTAAAATACAGGTTTATAATATAGTCAGACAATGAGTAATTACATGAATTCAGTTAAAACATAGAAAGCAAAATAGTTAGGTATAAATATTAGATTAACATTGCCTAAAGGACAGAATAATACAGAAAAACAAAAAAAAAGGAAAACATAAGGAGAGTTAAAATGTTGTATATCAAAGGATAATACATTTCAAATGGAGGATACATTAATGATATTTATATGAACAGATTAATATATAACCAACATTTGGAAGGTCATGGAGGTTTCAAAACTTCTTGTTGAGTAGGGGCTAGGGAGAAGATGTGCCTGGCATTGGCATCTATGAATGATGTGACGGGTGACCATAAATTCAGGCATTTCGGAGCTATATGAATAGGGTATACAAGGGCTGTATCTAGTCTGTGATTATGACAGATAGCGTACCACCAAGCTTGATAAGATAATTTGGTGAGGTCTTTCCAATTTTATGTTATTTGCTGAAAAACAACTGCTAACAGAAGGCCTATAATCTTTGTGTTGGAGTTACACTTGATCAAGGCTGGAGATAGACTCCCTAAAAATATATGTGTGGCGGAGAAAGGGATTCTGGAGCCAAAGATTAAGTTGATCAGAGACCAAATGCTCTTCCAGAATTTATGAACATGCGGGCATGTAAAAAAAGTAAGTGATTTAAATTAGCAAGTGGAGAGGAACATGTCCAACAATTATCAGAAAGGCCAGTGTGTATTTTGCTTAAAGTTACCGGGCATAGCAGTAGTCTATTATAAATAAAAAAAGAGTGTTTGCGTGGTGTTTGCTGCTCTGGAAGATTTCCAGATCTTGGTTCATATTTTATTCCATAGGGATGTTGACCAGCACACTTCGAAATCCTGTTCCCAGGAAAGGTCTACTTTAGTTTTTCCTCTAACATTGTGTGGGGTGTGTATATAATTATCTATACTACTATTATAAAGGGAGAACTGGGAACCTTTGAGGAGGGTAAACTCGGGAACCACAGTGCCAATCAACACACCCAATACATCATTGGAAACGTCAGGGTAAGCAGATGGACATAGGCTATATACCATAAAAAAATATACCTTAGAAGGGCAAAGTACGTTCTTTCACAAAGTAGTCCCTTGGAGGTAGCGCCATGTCTGAGGTGGGCGTATGCGTTTTATGCGTGCTGCCATCACAATCACGGGTCCGCCATTTTAGTAAAGTAGTAAAGTGGTCGGCGAGGAGCCAAGAGCGGACAGGAGCGTGGCCAGAAGCGGGCAGGACAGGAGCGCCGAACCGACAGCCTCCGGAGTCCGACATGCCAAGAGCGGACAGGAGCGTGGGCAGAAGCGGCCAGGAGCAAGGAAACGGGAGCAAGGACACAACACCCTGCGCACGTGATGCTGGTGAGTACGCTCTGCTGCTCCCGCTGCTGGCCGCTCTGCTGCGCGTCTCCTGCAGCGGTGCTGCCCCCAGCCCCCTTCTGCCCCGGACAACGTCGGGTCGGGCTGCTAGTAAATTATAAAGAGAGAGCCCTAACCTTTGAGGCGGTTAATCTCAGTAACCACAGCACCAATCACAACACCCAATACAGCATTGGAAAGGGCAGTTGCAGCAGAAGGACATAGGCTATACAGATGGCCACCATATACATTTGAAAGGTAAAAGAACCTTGCCAGCAAAGTAGTCCCTTGTGGGCGTGTGCGTGGGCGGGGCACGGCATGACGACAAAAAAAAAGCATTCCTTAAACGTGTGCGTTGTGCTGGGGGCGTGTGCTGGGGGCGTGACATAGGCTGGGGGCGTGTGCTAGGGGCGTGACAAAAATGGGCGCGGCAATTGCGCGAGAGCAAGTGGCAAGACAAACAACAATGGGCGCGCCAATTGCGGAATTGCACGGGGGCAAGAGGCGTGCCAATGGGCGTGGAAATGCACGGGAGCAAGAGCATTCAATGGGCGTCTGAGTTCAGCTGGAGGCGCGCCAGTTGTTCAATTGCGCGGGAGCACGTGCCGTGACAAACGACAGTGGGCGCGCCAATTGCAGAATTGCACGGGAGCAAGGGCTGTGGACAATGGGCGCGGCAATCGGCCGCCAACAATCGCACCACCTTCATAAATTATGATGCCAATCGCGCACCTGGGCGTATGCGTTTAATGGGCGTCTGCGTTCAGCTGGAGGCGTGGTAAGTAACCGTTCGCTCTACTCACTTGTGGGCCTGCACATTGTGCTGGGGGCGTGGCACACATACTGGGGCCGAATGCAGTGTGTGCCTTGTGCTGGGTGCGTGTCAAACAGACTGGGGCCCAATGCCGTTGGTGCTTTACTAAATTGGCATTACGTTCCTGCCTTCACGCCATGTGGGTCCTAAAAAAATAATAATAGCGGGAAATAACTTTCAAGGGTCACATAATTCGCATTGTAATACGGTCGCCGCTGGAGCCGGGCCTCAAGCGGGGGCACATGCCGGGGGGTGCCTGCGGGGACAATAACTGCAGCGTCTCCTGCGCGCTGTCACTCAACTCTCTGCATAAACGAATTTACACACGGCGCACAACATCAACCAGGGCTGAAGCCGGCCTCAAGCGGCGGCTGACGCGACTAAGCGGGCTTGCTGGCACACTAACCTTCAAACTGACTGCACTTTCCCACACGCGCAGCGTCTCTAGCGCAACCTGTCACCCACTCAACTCTTCATACCCGGACAACGTCGGGACGGGCTAATAGTATAATTATAAATAGTAGAGGTCTTGGGATAGGTGCGATGAACAGTATGTAACCCGTTCATCAGAGAAGAAATATTTGCGTTAGGGGTTAAAAATTGGGCATAAGCAGATAAGTAGTCTGAAGAGTTTGCTTCAGAAGTTTATATTTAAACTGAAAGGAAATAGGAAGAGTCAGCTAGCTTGTAAAAAAGGCATGACCTCATCTTGTACAAAAAGCTGTGCACCCAAACTAAACCCTTCTGTCTCTAGGATTCCAATACAAATGTTTGCCACATATCAGTAATGACTTGTTTTGCCATTGTGTCGAGCCAAGACAGGAGTCTGAATCTGTAGGGAATGTCGATGGATTAGAATATAGACTTTTGCATGTGTATTTAAGTATAGGAGTAGATATAGATTGAGGTTTTTTGTGTGAAGGATAAATATTCTTGGAATGAGAACGGAGTAAGAAAATAACGTTCAAGTTTCACCCACAAAGGACAATCCAAAAGATATTCAGAGAGCCATCTTGAAGACTGACGGATTAAAAACAATTTTTGGTAGGACGGGAAATCAGGAAAGTTGACACCACCTCCTGATTTTCGCTGTGTCAACTTTAAAAATGACATGCAAGATTTCCTCTTATTCCACAGAAATGAAGATAATACAGAGTTTATTTTCTTAATTTCTTTTTAAGGAATGGGCACTAGGATATTGGAAATTGTGTAAAGTATAATGGGAGTTATCATCATCTTTATAGTATTTAACCGACCCCACCAAGATAACTAGAAGGAATGCCATTTAGCAGTCAGTGTGGAAATTCTTTGTATGCATTTATCCATACATAAAGAAAGTGTTGCTGGGTTAGAAAATATAGACGCAAATACTTTATGTAATTAGAATTCCATGAAAAGATGGAAGCAAGGAAATCATCTTTAAAAGTATATTTAGTTAGAGGTAGTATTTCACATTTGTCTCTGTTCAATTTATACCCAGAAACAGAGGCGAAGGATTCAACTTCCTGTAGAAAGCAGGGATAGAGGATTGGGGTTGAGAGATGAATAACAGTATATCATCAGGGTATGCTGCCAATTTAATTTGTTGTTCTTTTAAATCAAATCCATGTATGTCTTGGTTTTGACAGGTTATAGACAAAAAAGGCTCTAAGGCTAAATTAAAAAGGAAAGGGGATAATGGGCAACCCTGGCGAACACCTCTGCCTCGGTTAAAGTACGAGGATGTGTTACCATTTGTACACACAACTGCCCTTGGTTGCAAATATAGAATGGAAATTAAAGAAATAATTTTTTGATCAAAACCAAACCATTTGAGCGTTTGAAAAAGATAGGGCCACTCAATTAGATCAAAAGCTTTTTCCGTGTCTAAGGCTACAGCTGCCAAGCATTGGGATAATTGAGAGGACTTAGATAATATATTAAAAAAAAATCAGGTGTTATCTATGATAAGACAAGCTTTAACAAATCCAGATTTTTCTATGCATAGTAGCATGGCCAAAGTTTTAGAGAAACTTTTATAAACAATATTTACTAGCAAAATGGGTCTATAATTCCAGCAATATCGCAAGTCCTTCTCTTCCTTAGGAATAAGGCAAATTAGGGCCTCTGAGAAAGAACCAGATGTTCTGTCAGAGTGTAAAAAGAAGTCTAAGAGAATGTGCAGTTTGGGCAGGCGTAAATGTGAAAAATGCATAAAAAACCTCAACAGTAAAGCCATCTGGGCCTGGGGTTTTATCTTTTTTGAGTGTTTGTAAGGCACCTAGTAGTTCTGTTTGTTGTAAATCGGATTCTATGGACGTGAAATCTGAGTGAGTTTCAGTGGAATGCTGAATGGCAGAAAAAAATTGAGAAATGTTTAGTTCTGAGGGAGAAATTTCTGATGTGTATAATGTTTTGTAAAAAGTAAGAAATTCATTTAAAATTTCAGCATCTTTAAATTTCAACATTTGTTGCTCATCCATAATAGACTCTATATTAAGCTTATTGTGTTTAACTTTCAAATAATTGGCTAATATTTTCCCAGCTTTGTTCTGGCCACCATAAAACTTTGCACTACATTTTAATAAAGAAATTGAGGCATTGTCTGTCGATTCTTTGTTAAATTCAAACATAGCTTTGACAAGTTCAGATAGTCAGTCCTCTGATTTGGAGGAATAGTAAGAATGCTCCAAAACCTTTATCTTAGTTAAAAGATCTTTGGTGAGTACGCGTGAAGTTTTGCATTTTTTAGAGACAAAGCCAATGATAAAGTCTCGAGCAGCTGCCTTAAAGGCATCCCAAATATTAGAAAATGGTAGGTTATCATCTTGGTTGAACAAAAAATACTCATTAAAAAAGGAAACAAAAGAGGAGAAGAGCATTATTAAAATGCCACTTCCTGGTTACATTAGGTTTTTGCAATATATCCAATTGAATAGAAACTGGGGCATGGTCGGCTATTAGAATAGAGCCAATATCCGCATCCCTTAGGGATTGAGAGATGTTGTGGGATATAAAGAAATAATCTATTTGTGATTGAGTTTGATGTGCAGAAGAGTAATAAGTGTATTTTCTTGTGGTAGGGTTGCAGAGTCTCCAAGCATCAATAAGCTTATACTGATAGATAGTTTGAACAAAAAGTTTATGTGCCTAATTTGAAGCAAAAGAGGCCATTGAGTTACGATTAAGGGTGGGCGGAGTTCGCAGAGTGTCACATAAAAACTCCGCAAAATGCCGTGGAGGTCCGTGAGCGGGCGGAGTGTTGTTGTACCACAATCCGGCTACACTCCCAGCCCCTGTACCACTATACTTGCGGCACTTCCTGGCTCTGCACCCCTTGATGGTTGCACCTTTGATGGCTGCACCCCAATGCTTTCTGCACTCCTAGCCTTTGCACCCCTTTCTGTGGTGGCCCTGCACTCCCCCAGCTGTCCTCAGTGGTTATTTCCCTGAGCCATGCTGCAGCCTGAGGGAGGGGTCCCATCCTAAATAAGCCATAAAGACTCTCCCGTCTGGAGAGTCTGCACCCCCTCTGCAGACATTAAGACTCAGCAGTACAGGCCACATTTGTTTTCTTCATTGAGCCGACTGATCTCAGGAGGCAGCAAATCACATCACTCGAGTCTGAAGGTGCGTGTATAAAATTGTAAAGGCTTGTTAGTAATGTATCATGTACATCTCTCTGTCTTTGCCATAGAAGTGCTCTAAGCGAATGGCACACCCAACATGTAGTAGTAGCACGTGGTGAGAAGCTACACTTCATGTCTCAAACCCCTCAGTCATCGAAGCAGGATTGTACAACGTATTTATTGGTAAATAAATAAATGCAGAAAAATACGAGTAGCAGCTTCATTTTTCAGAGTACAGACAAACTACTCAAAAGTGCAAAAATAACTTCGAATAAATATGGTAAAAAATAAATGCAACCATTGCCTTAACTGCACTCTTTCTATGGATGATATTCATTTATTTAATTTGCATAGAACATTAGCTCACAAGGCAATGCATACGCACTGACCTTTTTACCAGCCCCCTCTTGTGCACAGTCACCTCTAATAACATGTTCAGTGCTCAGATATTAGTCCTGTGCACATACACTATTTACACTTTGTCAGGTCCGTTCTAAACACTCCTGGATGCACTTACCTTTGACGCAGCAGGGAGTCCAGCAGCAGTGTGATCCTCTACACTGTTGGAGTAGGCTGTGGTGTTCCCCGATGTATCTGATGTTGTTGATGTGCAGTGCGGTTCTCAAGGTCAGGCAGCAGTTCTCGGAGCTCCCAGTACTGTGCATTGTGGGGCAGACTGAATGGTGTGAGGTGCCAGGACCTTCTGTAGGGCAGAAGAAAGGACTCTGGTTTCCCGGTTCCGAGCTTGCAGTGCCCAGAGGGGTGTGGGTATCCTCACCAGACAGAGGAAGTTGCTCCTCTGTGTCAAAGCAAGAGGTTAGGAGCATTACTGTTGGCCCACCAATTTGTCCTGCCCGTGGGTCCACGGCGTGGAGGCTAGGGTTTGAGCTCCCCTGGGTGATTCTCCTGTCACCGCTCCAGATTCTCCCCCATGAGTCTGTGCTCTCCTAGGCGCTTTCGGTTTCCTCTCTTCCTTTCCTATTCTGCGGGCATCTCTAAGAAAGAGAAACTTTCAGCTCCTCTCAGGAAATGCGCAACTCTGGATCTGAAATCCCCGCCTCCAGCCGCCAATCAGGGCTGCAGGGTTAACTCTTCCCCTTCTGTGGCAGAGCAGCTCCGAGTAGCTAGAGGCATAGGGGCTGAAGCGCTTTGAGAACCAGAAAAATAATAAATAACCCACGAAGATAGCTTCCATTGGGTTTCAGCTTTCAGGCAGTAAACTCCGCTCTGTGGCGGCTGATGGAGTATTTTTATCAAAACTTCGCACTTGAAGCGAAGTGCGGAGTTGCAAAAACACTGCTAACTCTGCTGGCGGAGCGGAGTCCTCCAGCCACCGTTATTTACGGTCAATGAAGGGATAAACAACTTGGTTGCAGTCACCAGCGAGAATAAAGTTATCTTCAATACAATGTGAGATATGTTGAGCAAGAGATGACCAAAAGGAGGAATCTCCAGTGGTGGGAGCATAAATGTTGAGTAAAGAAAGTGGGGCATTCCTGACTAGCTATATTGTGTAGAGCCATCTTCCCTCTTCATCAGAATTTTGAGAGAGCTGTTTAACAAAAAGCGATTTACGGCAAAGAGTTAAAACCCCATTTCGCTTGCCATCCCCTGGCAAGGAAAAGACCTCCCCTACCAATCCCCTCCTCAACTTTACAGATTCATTTGCCGTAAGATGAGACTCCAGTATCAGGGCTATATCAGACTCTAATTTAGGCAAGTGTTTTAAAACCTGTTGTCTTTTAATGGGCGAATTTAAACATCTGATGTTCCAAGAAACAATTTTCGGAGACTTAGCCGTAACACAAAAAGAATAGAAGACACCAATTTAGGCAAGGCATCAAGCAACTAAATCCAAACCATAAAACAGTCCAACTATACAATGAATGAACCATACGGTACATAACAAATAAAAGAAATGAATGAAAATACAAATGTGACACAATGGGAGGTGGAAGAAAAAGATAGAATACGAGAAGGGGAGAAAAATAGGACCAAGGTGGGAGGAGAACGACAGAAAAGATGAGAAAAAAAAGAAAGGGAGTAAAAAATATAGGTGTAAGAAAGGTGAAACATACCTAGAACTACCATACAAGGTGGGGGGGGCTGAAACCGAATGGAACACTTGACACGCCCAGATTCAACCAAATGAAGGCTGAGGAAGGACCACATCACAATTGATGAGGGGCTTAGGTGGGCACAGACATCAACAAACCTACAAAGAAGGAAAAAAGGTAAATGTTATATCAAGGAATTGCAATAGAACTATAGGAAACATCATAACAACCAATTTTAAACTAGTCAACTGTATAATTTAATGTTATTGTGGTAATAAAGGTGAAAACGAAAAGCTACAGTAAGAGTTTGTCAACATTAAATGGTCTGAGAAGTCAAGGCTCCAGAGAAGTACATGGAATCTATTTTACAGGAATGAATCAAACTCTGCAGCTTGACTGGATCCTCATATGTTGTGGTTTTGTTCTTGTAGGTAATTTTGAAAAGGCAAGGATGAAAAAGTCCATATTGGGCTCCCAAAGAACTTAAATCAGGTCTCATATTGAGGTACTATTTGTGTCAGTTTACAGTAGCTTTAGCATAGTCTTGAGAGAAAAACAAAGTAGAACCTGACCACACAATGTGTTGATTTGTTTTGACTGCTGTGAGGACTTTTAACAAGTCTGTGTATTCGATGAAATATAGGATAACTCCTCTCGGTCTCTGTGAACTTGACACACCAGTCAGCTGACAACTTAACCTGTGAGCTTGTTGGATATTAAGTACAGTTCCCTCTGGTAAATGCAATAACTTGGGGAGAAACGATTTGAAGAAAACAAGGGGTTCTGAGCCCTCTGTGCCTTCCGCAAACCATAAATGCGAAGATTGGTTTTTCTATTTCGATTTTCAAGGTCTTTGACCTGCCTTTGAAGTGAGGGAACTTGTGATTGTAGTATGTTAACCTTAGCATCAGTAAATCCAATAGAAGAGACAATCATAGAAGATCTGTCTCATGCTGGGGAGCTCTGCACTTCCCCCCACAGAACAAATAGAGAAAAGAAAAAAAAAACACCATGTACGCAGGATGCAGTATTATGACGTTTCACTTCATAAGGATATCAGCACATAGAAGCGGCTGCCCTTGATTTCTCTCAAAGCTGTAAAACTCCAATGAAGCGTCTTAAATCTAAATGGTGGCCGCCGATAACAACATCCTGAGGGAAAAAGTAGCCTCCTTCAAAAGCAAGCTGCAGCATCCACACACAAATGCAATTGAAGCTTCCAAAGTGCAGGAATCATATCACATGTACAGGAACAGGCATAACACCTTACAGATCACCAACGATGCCGCTACATATTGGGGAAACACCTCACTTGACATCCAAAATGGCGGTCGCAATTAGCGATGTTACGAGGCAGGAGCCTCTCCTGATTAAAAGTGAGCCTCGTGACAAAAAAAAAATTGGTTTAAAGGGTATTTCCCTTGTCATTCCTGACCTCGCCAGAGGTCTAATTGCTCCTCTCGCCACACAGCTCCCCCGGAGTGCTCGTGCCTCTCCCTCCTCCCGAACGCTACTGCCGAGAGTTCGCACCCCCCGAGCTGCCCGTCCTGCGCGCTTGCAATGGTTTCTGTTTTGCACTGTGCCCACTGTTCGGTTTTCTGTGCCACATTTCTGCCCCTTTTGCTTCCTTCAGTTGCCCTTTTGCCGCTTTTGCTTCCTCTTGTCGCCCGCTTTCTCCTGTCCCCCCTGCTGCTCCCCTGTGGCCCCGCCCCCTCAACAGCCCATTGGCCGCCCCGCTCCCGCCTCCCAACTGCTCCTCCCTCCCTTCCCGCCTCATATGACGACCACTGCGCGACCGCGCCGCTGTCGCACCGGAGTCAAGCCCGTCTGCGCCTGGACCGCGCCCAGCGCTAGGACCCCTGGACCCCGCAACTCCTGGACCAGACTCCGCTACGACGCCTGCGCCCTCCACACTCTCAACACGGCCGAGACCACCGCTGCTACCAGGCCGCCCCAAAAGGCACCCACGGACCTTTCTCCTGCCGCACTTGCAGCTTCTCCTGCAAAAGAGCCGCCAAACCCACCAGGACAGGTGCCAACTACCTCCGGTGCATACTCCTCAAAACCCGCTCTGCACGCAAACACGCCGTCGAGCTCTGGGACCTGCTCGACATTCTCGCCCCAGACGTCGCCTTCCTGACCGAGACCTGGTGGAACAACTCCTTGGCATCCGACATCGCCATAGCCATCCCGGACTGCTACAATGTCACCCGCAGAGACCGCAACATCAGGTCTGGAGGAGGAATAGCCATTGTCCACAAGTCCACCCTCAAGGTCTCCTCCCACTCAGATGACACCCTCAGTACTGCCGAACACTTGCACTTCCGGATCCACACCGACCCAAACACCACCCTCAGAGGAACACTCATCTACAGACCACCTGGACCCCGGCCTCAGTTCAGTGACTCCCTCGCCGACCACGCCAGCACCCACGCACTCGCCTCCACGGACTACATCCTCATCGGGGACTTGAATTTCCACCTCGCCAACTTCGCCTCAGACAAGTAGTCACGGCTCCAATGCACGCCGCTGGCCACACGCTTGACCCTATCTTCTCCACAAGCCCACACGTCACCTTCAACCACACCACCGAACTCCACTGGACCGACCACCGATGCGTCCATTTCACCTACAAGAAACACACCACTGCACCCAACAGCTGCCCCGCCGGTGCTGGAGCAAAGTCACCATGGACCAGCTGTCCGCCTCCCTCGCCCAGAACCCCCCCATCGACACCACGGACCCAGACGCCGCCGCACGCAACCTCAGCCAATGGATCAACAACTGCGCCAACACCCTCGCCCCACTCAAGAAACCACCCAACAGCCGTACCAGCAAGAAAGCCACCTGGTTCACCAAAGAACTCCAGACCTCCAAACGGACGTGTCATAAACTGGAAAAGAAGTGACTACACGAACAAACACCAGACAACTGCGCAGCCCACAAGGACGCCTCTCGCCGACATCACCACCTCATCAGACTAGCGAAGAGAGCATCCTTCAAAAGCCGCCTAGAAAACAACGCACACAACAGAAAAGAGCTCTTCAGCATTTTGAAGGAACTCTCCAACCCCAGCGCCAATGCAAACGACATCCCGCCCTTTCAAGAACTGTGCGACTCACTGTCCACTTTCTTCTACCGGAAAATTGCTGACATCCACGCCAGCTTCCACAACGCAACCGCCCCTACCACACTGCCCTCCACCGCCCCAGCGAACACCGCCCACGGCAACCGCCTGACCTCCTGGACCAAAGTCACCGTCAACGAAACAAGCAAGACCATGAACTCCATCCACTCAGGATCACCAACAGACCCCTGCCCACACCACATCTTCAACAAAGCTGACACTGCCATCGCCCCCCAACTACGGAACATTATCAACATCTCCCTGGAGACTGCCACCTTCCCGGAGAGCTGGAAGCACGCCGAAATCAACGCCCTCCTGAAGAAACCCAAGGCGGATCCCAAGGACCTCAAGAACTTCCGGCCCATCTCCCTGCTCCCGTTCCCGGCAAAGGACATCAAGAAAGTCATCAACGCGCAGCTGACCCACTACCTCGAGGAGAACAACATCCTTGACCCATCCCAGTCCGGATTCCGAAGAAACCACAGCACCGAGACAGCCGTCATCGCAGCCACAGACGACATCAGGAGTCAACTAGACAACGGAGAAACTTCGGCCCTCATCCTCCCGGACCTATCAGCCGCCTTCGACACAGTCTGCCACCGCACAATAAAAGCACGCCTCCAAGAAGCAGGTATCCAAGAAAAGGCCCTGGACTGGATTACATCCTTCCTCGCCGGCAGAACACAGAGCGAGCGCCTCCCCCCTTCCGCTCCGAAGCCACCGCCATCATCTGCGGCGTACCCCAGGGATCTTCCCTCAGCCCGACGCTGTTCAACATCTACATGACCCCCTCGCACAAGTCGTCCACCAACATGACTTCAACATTATCTCCTACGCAGATAACACCCAACTGATCCTTTCCCTCACCAAGGACTCGACCACCGCCAAAACCAACCTCCACGAGGGATTGAAAGCAGTCGCCGAATGGATGAGGAACAGCCGACTGAAGATGAATTCGGACAAGATGGAGGTCCTCATCCTCGGCCCCACACCCTCAGCCTGGGATGACACCTGGTGGCCAACCACGCTAGGAACAGCACCTACTCCCACCGACCAGGCACGCAACCTGGGAATCATCCTCGACTCCTCCCTCACCATGTCAAAGCAGGTCAACGCCGTCTCCTCCTCCAGCTACAACACACTCCGCATGCTTCGCAGAATCTACAAGTGGATCCCCACCGGAACAAGAAGGACTGTGACCCAGGCCCTCATCAACAGCAAGCTAGACTACGGCAACGCACTCTACGCAGGCATCCCGGCCAAACACCTGCGATGACTGCAACGCATCGAGAACGCCTCCGCCAGACTGATCCTCAACATCCCTCGCCGCACCCACATCACCCCCACCTGAGAGATCTTCACTGGCTCCCCGTCGAAAAGAGGATCCCCTTCAAACTACTCACCCACGCACACAAAGCCCTCCACAACACCGGACCAGCATACCTCAACAACCGACTCAGCTTTTACACCCCTACCTGCCAGCTCCGCTTAGCCAACCTCGCCCTCGCCGCAGTCCCCCGCATCCACTGGGCGACCTCCGGCGGCAGATCATTCTCCTTCCTCACCGCCAAGACCTGAAACACCCTCCCCACCCACCTACGGCAGACCCAGGACCTCCTCGCCTTCAGAAGACTCCTCAAGACCTGTTTCTTCGAGCAGTAGCATCCCCCCCCACACACTCAGCGCCTTGAGACCCTCGCGGGTATATAGCGCGCTTTACAAATATAGTGATTGATTGATTGATCCGCTACTGGGAACGCCTTACCAAGATTGCATAAAATGCATTTGCTATGGCCCATCCGCATCGCATCGAGGAGCTTCACCTGGGCACTGCCATCTTCCGCGGGCTCCTAGCCACGACCCAGCATTTGAGCATTTCTAACCAATGCATAAAAAGTCTGCCACGTAAACTCTAATCGTTGGTATTTGTGTTGCCTTTGAGTGAGTCAGTATGCATGGAACAATTTGAGAGAGCCCAGTGTTTATACGCACTGTAAAATGAGTGTGTGTTGCGAGTGTAGAGTGCAAGTACAGCGGTGTGTGTTGCCTCCTCAATTTGGGTTTATTCATTTATTCAAGTTCACCACAGCTTTTTATCAGTAATAAGCAATCGTAGTCCTTCTTATGCATGAAGCGACAAAGGTGCTTTTAATGTGATAATTAATTCAGTGTTCACAAATACAAACCAAGCTCCAGTGCATTTTAGGTAACCCTTCATTGGGGGGCAGTTATACATGTTTTATCCTGACCGAACCCAGAGGAGAGCATGTGAGAGAGAAGCAGATATAAAAAAAAAATTAGGACAAGCTTTTGAACAGGAGTAAACTGATCCATGAGTGCCTGACTGTGCCACACCCAGTGGCACACTCGATATTTAGAATGAGAATAAACATTGATTGCTTCCACTCACGGACTGGAAGGAATCTGATGTGCACGCATTTCGAGTGATACCTTGTCTTAAGGTACAATTTGAACATGTGCCATATTACTTTTAACAAGTGTTTTGGCCTCATGTGCACAGGCTCGGAGGTTGCAAAACGGAGATCTCAAGTTTCTCTAAGTTAAGTGTGAGTAGATATTAAACTCTGCTGTTTCTTTTCATTCTATTGCATTCAACATTAGTTTTTCTCAGTGCACATTACTGGAGGCCAGCACAAGCATGCATCAGAAGATGATGTTGGATGAGCTGCCCACTCCTGGTGGAAATAAAGGGACACAGTTCTGATCCTCTATGGCTTCCATTGGGCACCGTTGTGTTTCACTATTAACCTAAATACCAAAATTTTACTAATGGAAAGTGGGAGTAAGTTTTGAAAACGAAATCGGGGGAATGTATATTCCCTATTGACTTCTATTGAAGCAGAGGCAAATTCAGTGGGAGACAGTTAAATTAGTCCATTTTTGGCTTAATAAATCAGGATCTCACGGCTCAATTGGGTTGATTGGCATGTATGTATTAGAAGTCTCCCGAGCATAAGTACAGAGCAGCCTTGGTTGGTTTATATTTACAAAACAGGATCTCTGTCCTCCTACAGTCCCTGTGGTGCACAGTTCCCACAAAACCTCCAGGAGCCCCCATTCAACCAAGGCCAGTGAATGTCTCTGAGATATGGTAGACTGAGGAACCCTTCATTACATTCTGCAAGTAGGGAGGCATCAGTTTGCATCATGCTGCTGCCTTCGTGTAGAGCAAAATGGCCTGTGGTACGAAGCCATGAGGGGTCCATTCAGAGTCCAGCATGAGACGGGAAACAACCTTTACAACGCAGTCATTACATCGCACTACACTTACAACACAGTCATTACATCGCAACGTCCATTACAATGCATGTCACTACAACGCAGGTATTACAACGCCTACCATTACAACGCATGACACTACAGCGCATGTCACTACAACGCAGGCATTACAACGCATACCATTACAACGCATACCATCACAACGCATAGTACCCCAACCCTATCCAACACTTACCCTACTGTTGCACCCCCTGGAGTTTGAATAGTAATTTTTACCCCTATACTATCCAATACTTACCTTAAATGCAATGTAATGGTATGTGTTGCAATGGTATGCATTGTAAAGGTAGTATGCAATGGAATGGAATGCATTGTAAAGGTAGTTTTTTAAAATGCGATCTAGTGTCATGCGATGTAATGAAATGCATTGTAGAGGATGTTGTGATGGAAAAACTGTGTTGTAAGTGCATGCGTTGTAAATGTATGCGTTGTAACGTCATACATTCACGTGGGACAGAGTCTACACATGTTTTGCGCTGGCAGATACTGGTGGCAGGGAGCATGGAGGAAGTCTATGCTCTAGGACAGTGGTTCTTAACCTGTTGACTTCTGTGGACCCCCACTTAATCATTATTGGAATCCAGGGACTCCCTACTGAGTCATTATTGGAAAACAGGGACCCCAGGCCTAAGCAGTTTCTATGATTTGAACCTCAAAACAGTACACAAAAATACAAAAACAAGTCTACACCAATGAAAGGCTCAAATATTGAAATATTTTGTTTAACTCACAATTAGATTGATAGGAAAAGTGTTTGCATTTTCAATTTTGCGTCTTTATATATACTTTATTCATTTTAATGTATTGATTTTAATATTTTTTTATTTGGTAAAAATTAGTCGCAGATCACCTGAGTAGGCCCCTCAGGGGTCCACAGACCACAGGTTAAGAACCACTGCCCTAGGGGAGCTTTTGGGAACTGCTGCAGGTAAAGGAGCAGTAAGTGGGTGGTGGTGGCAGGGCATCTCTCGATGTTGGTGCTGAAGTGGGTCCTGTAGGAAGCTGGTAGGTGATGCAATCCTGGGTCAGTAAGAGTGTGCGCTGGGAGGAAGTTTCACTGACTGTAAAGCTCAGCTGCAGGGAGTCCATGCAAGCATGAACTCTCATCTTAACGGAATCATCGCTGGGTGGAGATCTAACCTGGAAGGAACCCGAACGGGAAGATGCCATCTCCTGGAAAAGGGGGTGGGGGGGTCAGTGCTGAAAGCGGATGTCTCCTGGAGAGTTAGTGCTAGCAGCAGACCTATTGGGAGACAGCTGACAGTGTAGGTCACCTACAAAGAGCAAGTGCTGACAGGGCCCTCACCTGCGGGGAATCAGAGCTGAGCCGCAACAGGACATTTTACCTGGAGGGAGTGAGCACTGACCCACAGTATCTACTGCAGGGAGTCAGAGGGATGGGGGCTTCACCTGCGGGAAATCAGTGACAGGCAGGTGTATGGCACAGGCCTCTGCAACCGCTGCGTCGTATGGTCCCCCTAAATCTTCAGGGGCCCCCATTCAGCCCAAGGCCAATAAATATCTGGGAGATATGGGAGACTCACGGGTCCCTCTTCCAGTGGCGGCTCGCAGCGGTAACGCTGTGGAACGGGGACACGGGCAGGGTTGGGTGGGGGGTAGTGGAGTCCGACATACGACGGCAAAGGTAAACGTTAATAAATAAATAAATATCTGACTGTCGTATGTCGAAATCCACTACCCCACCCCCACCCAGCCCCGCCCCTGCCTCGTCTTCCAGCCCCACACCGTTACCGCTGCGATCTGCCACTGCCCTCTTCACATTTTACTTGTGGGCCATCGTGTTGCTGGTGACAGGGGACTTCAGCTGTGGGGGGTCAGTACTGATAGGAGATCTGAGAGGAGTGCTGACCGGGGTGTCACAGGACTGTGAAAGGCTATGTTTATTGGTTATTGCTGCCTAGGGTATTCCTGTCGCCGTTGATTGCTGCTGTTGTTCATGCAGTTTCTGTGGCAGGGGCCGATGGTTGTGACAGTTAAGACTGGGAAATGCCTCACTTTAACAAAACTTACAAAAGCAGATGTCACATAAGCAGACGGAAAAGTTGGGCAGCCAATATACCGTTGCACTGCGCATGCTACAAGCAGTGGAAGGCCATTTCTTCGGTACGCTTTATGTAAAAAAGTAAAAATGGCAGATACAGATTGTCATAAAAAACAACTCTATTGCCCATTCTATCAGTTATCTATTGCCCCCAAAGGTTAGTTTTAGTGTTGTATACAATGTTTTTAACATATTCTGATAATTTATTTCTGAATGGTCATGTGACAGCGCCCTCTTTTTAAAAATACAAAAGGAGAATAATGTTGGAGAATAATGTTCTCTGCATTGCTTGTGTTTTTGCAGCTCATAAATGTTTTATAACACTGAAAAGAA
Source organism: Lissotriton helveticus (assembly GCF_964261635.1). NCBI lineage: Eukaryota > Metazoa > Chordata > Amphibia > Caudata > Salamandridae > Lissotriton > Lissotriton helveticus. Next base: position 1,015,777,810 of record NC_136068.1, read on the forward strand.
CACCTCAAATCCCTCTCAGCTTTAGATTTATTTCCACAGCACGCACGTGGATGCGATACACTCTCCCACTCTCTCTCTCTCTCTCTCTCTCTCTCTCTCTCTCTCTCTCACTCTTTCTCTCTCTTTCTCTCCTTCTCTCTCTCTCGCTCTGTCTCTCTCTGTAGGCCAGGGGTCTCCAGCCTTCCCTATAGAGAGAGCTTCTTCTAGTCATTGAAAACCTTCCAGAGCAAATGCCGCATTAATGTAGAACTCGAACTGGGTACAGAAAGGCCAAGTTACTTAAACACAGCCCCTGGAGTACTCTAGTCTTGCTACAGTGAACAAACAGCATTAATGGCAGAAGAAGGTTTACCTGTGGAGTACCCGGGCATCAGCTTTGTCACATTACTTTTGCATTTGGCACACCTCTGAGAGATGTGTCCCTCGAAGAGTGTAGGGGGCCTTAATGTCATTCTGTAGTTAGGAAGTCACTGCCCTCATTTACAGAGTCCTGGCCATAAAGTCTTTCATCAGCCAGCTAATTGCCCTGACCTTCATGCTTGATACCTCCATGCTTGATACCTTCATGCTTGATACCTCCATGCTTGATACCTCCATGCTTGATACCTCCACGCTTGATACCTCCATGCTTGATACCTCCATGCTTGACACCTTCATGCTTGACACCTCCACGCTTGATACCTCCACGCTTGATACCTCCACGCTTGATACCTCCATGCTTGCTACCTCCTCGCTTGATACCTCCATGCTTGATACCTCCATGCTTGATACCTCCATGCTTGATACCTCCATGCTTGATACCTCCACGCTTGATACCTCCATGCTTGATACCTCCATGCTTGATACCTCCATGCTTGATACCTCCATGCTTGACACCTTCATGCTTGACACCTCCATGCTTGATACCTCCACGCTTGATACCTCCACGCTTGATACCTCCATGCTTGATACCTCCTCGCTTGATACCTCCATGCTTGATACCTCCATGCTTGATACCTCCATGCTTGACACCTTCATGCTTGATACCTCCATGCTTGAACCTCCGCTCTTGATACCTCCACGCTTGATACCTCCATGCTTGATACCTTCATGCTTGATTTCCACAAACAAACAAATCAGAAGCTCTTTTTTATTATGTACATTACACCCTTAATTAAGACCAGTAGCAGTAATACATTTAGGCTAATATAGACTTCACAGCTCTATGAAAATAACAAATAAGAGAACAAAGAAAGCAATGAAGGAAGAAAAAGACGAAATATCCTAAGGAGTTTTCTAGACAACCACATCCTGTCCTATTTTCTAGGCAATCCCAGCCTGACCCCCTTCTGATATGAAGATGCTTTACTCCAGTGACGAGCTTTAAAATGTTTACATTGTGATTTGGCTTGCAGAAGATGTTGGTGTGCACCGTTTTTGTGGTATGAATTTGCTGCATATGAACTGCCTCTGTGGGAACCGAGGAAGGTGTGATCTTGAGGGGCCACATCTGCACACAGGATCTACATGAGCAGAAGGGCGATTGTCCCAGAGAAGAGTGAAGTGAATTGTTGTACTTGACTTCTAGCAGCACAATCCATTGGTGTCAGGAATTCTGATGATTCATTAAACAACATTTCAGATGTTGCTGTATGGATTGATTCAGTCATTCTGTCCATCAGTCTGTGGGTGGTGGCTGGCAGACTTAAAGTGCCTGGTACCCACTCTTCTGTTGTTTCCAGAAGAGAGCTGTAAATCGAGTTCCTTTATCAGTTACGATGATCTTCAGCATGCCAGGTACACCACAGAAGTGTACTAAGAAACACCTGATAGTTCATCTGCATCAGGGAATCTCCTGAGTGGAGTGAAATGTTGCATTTTTTGAAGTAATGTACTACTACAAAAAATGTTGTGCATGTATTAAATGGTAATAGCTCAATGGTAAAAGTCTGTTGAATTCTGATTACCAGGCTGAGTTGAAGAGTGGAGAGGTTGCACTCACCCAACTGTAGGCGTGAATAAAGTCTTTGACTGATCTCAAACGATGTACTTCTGTATGTACCCTTCTATCAATGATTTGAGACAAGGCCACCAGCAATAGATACTGAACATCACCAATTTTTGTCTCTGTCCCGGATGTTCAGTTGCAGGACAGGCAAGACATTATTTCATGACATGCAGTTGCAGAGATTTGGAGGGAAGAAATTGACGTGCTCTTCAGTATAACCACATTCTCCATAAAAAAACCTCCTGTTGGATTCCTTCAAGATCCATTGCTTAGTCTGAGATATCTTGCGCATATTATTGACTAATTAAAAACAAATTGAAGTATTTTTGAGGGATACACCCATGATTCATGGAGAGGTCGTGGTTATTTCTGAGAAATCAGTGTGTTGTGAAAGAATATCTGTCTTGCTTTTACTTCCAGTGCTGAAGTTAATGACATGGTTGACTCTAGAAAAGTACAGCCCAGTAAGCATGCCACACATTTGCACAATTAAGGAAGTCAGACACAATGTACTGTTATCGCCCGTCCACATAGAAATCTTATGATGCTGCACTTTCAGATAATACCTCCAGTGAGGGAAGGCTTCTTTAACTGACATACACTTTATATTGTAGATTGAATAGTTCCTTTCTGTTTCTGAAAGAGCCTAGGAATAATAAGATATGGGAGTCTTGAATATCAGGATCACATTGAGATAACACTGCTCCTACTGCAAATGTCGAAGCACCTTTTTCTACGACTCAGATTGGTGCAAATGTTAATGTGGTATTTATTTATTGAAACACTTGCTGTTCTCGCCCAACAGAAAGAAATTCACTTTTTAGTCAACTGAAAAATGTGTTGAATGAATGTAATTCTTAAATAAACTGCTGATAAAAATGTGCAAAAACAATGAATGTTTGTACTTCTTTTACTGATAAAGGAGATGCCAATTGTAAAACTGCTTTAACCCAGCAGCGGCTGCTCCATTAGAGCGGAGGAGCACCTCACTCCACCGCCATCAGCAAATAAAACGATAATAAAACGGGTTTGAAACAAGTTTTATTATTGTATTATTTCAATCCTCTGGACTCACCTCCAGGACTCTGACAAGTCTTGGGGTGGGTCCAGAGGATGATACTGCTGGTGGGGGTGTGATGGGCACTCCCTTTACTGCGCATGAGGTGTATGGCCGGCCGTCTCAGACTAGCCAAATACCTCATGCGCAGTGAAGCTCTCTCCAGCCCCAGCTGCGTTTTTGGGTCTGGAGAGAGCAGGCACATGCTCTCAGTCTGCTTGGGAGCGTGAGTTGCCGGGGCTCAGGCCTGTCCCAACGCTGCTTTCATGCAACTTCGGGTTTGGACGCAGTGCATTCTGAGAGCCTGTGCCCAGAATCAGGAAGAGCGTGATGCTGCGAGAGACAGCAGCGGCGTTAAGGTAAGTCTTTTTATTTTATTTTTTGTCTCCCGATAACCTTTATCCAACCACCACCCCACCTCCCTTCCTCCTCTGGCCCGGCCCACCACTTTGGCAGGGGACGGGCTGGTACTGTTTTTACCTTAGAGAAATCCAAATTGATTCCCTGCCCAGAGATTTGAAAGTCCTAAAAAAGTTAAGCAGGAAACTGCAAATAAAAATAATGTTTTACTTTTGTGTTCAGTGGATGAATTCTCAGCTGGGTTAGACTTTCTGAAACAGGACTGCAACACTTCCCTAAGGTGTCAGAGAATTAGATAATTTTGCCGGAATAGCCTACCATACATACATCAAAGAGATCACAGAAGATGTTATTAACAAAATGTTGAAAAACAACCGGAGCATTGAAGACGCTGAGGGTCATAATTAAATATTCAAAATTACCATACTGTGTGTTGAAGGCCATTTCCCATTAATTCACTTCATGTGTTCTCACCAGATGGTATGCTTTCCTCAAAACAGGGGTGAAGGAAAAATGTTCTGGACGATAATAGTATTCACCTCTCAGTAATCAAACACAGGGTTGGTATTCTCCATCGCTCTTGTAACAAAGAATGTGGTGATGTCAAATGCTTGATAAAGCCCTTCTCCGGATTTTCTTTTAAGTATTGATGCAGAATGTTGTCTTCCTTCACCATCAAAGGATATACGCCTCCATGAAAAGTTAGTTCCTTCCTCACAAATAACAACACATTCCTCAATCTATGAAGCACAGGGATGGCATGCTGTTCAAGTTCAATACGATGTAAAAAAGACTCTTCATCTTCCCTAACTTGTTCCTCAAGAATGCCTTGAATTTAATAAAACGGCTGTGACTCCCGTATGCACTGTTCACTCCTAATTTACACCTTACGTTAATAGCATCCTCCCAGTACATGCTGGGCATGCTTCACTACACATACAACCCTCATAATCTGCCTGCCCTGTGAATTTATGATGGGCACAAAAAGCTATAATTTTATTACACTTCCTCCTAATGCAAAATTTTCATATAATTGGGTTCAGGCCTTCTGTTCACTTAGTTTAAAAGAAATACAGATCAGAAATGTCTGAAAGGGGAACGTGAATCTGCCAACACTTCTATGCCTCTTCCATCAGTAGCAATTGTGCAGGTTTCATAGCATAAGGTTCTGTGGAATACTACCAACATTCTCTTGACGCCCCTCTGACTCATGCACTTTATATTAACATTGACCCAAAGACAAAATACAATTCTAAGGCTCATTCTTAGCTTGCTTACCTTCCTGAACCAAGTTAACTCATTCTGCTTGTTGGGAAATTGTCATTTTTTGTTACATTGAAAACACTTCTTTCCCCCAGCAGGAAATTGTTTAATGAGTAGGAGTGATGTCTGGGACCACACACTGTGCACCTGAGTATGAGTTTGAAAGAGGACTTGTTTTTGTTCCTTTCGAGTCTATTAATTGTGTTAGCATTTATGACAGATACGGGGTCAACTGACATAATTGAACTTTTCTAATCATTTAGAGTTTTAAAATAATTTATGGAACGCTCAACACTTTTTGCCATGTCGATAGTTTCAGCCAAAGTGGGGTTTCACGGTTATAATAGTTGTTCTTGTATATATTTATTAGAACACCTAACTGGTAATTGATCTCTAACATATTATAATTGTCTGTTGTGTTGCCAAAATCACACTTGCAGTTAAGATTGTAAATGCTTGGTATGTTAGAATTGATTGGTTCATCCACCAATAAATGTCTGGTGTAGAAACTGTGCTGCTCCAGAATATTGTGCAGTTCCTCGAAAAATGAAGGGACATATGTACGAAGTATTTTGCCATGTACAGAAGGCAAAATGAGACTTGGTAACTTGTTAGAGTTCAAGTCAAGTTCAAGTTTAAATACTTTATTCGACAGCATTGTCATAAAAGCATATTTCCCTAAGCTAAACAAAATAAATACTACGCTAACATTTTAAGAACAAGATAAAATACATATTAAATACCATCAATTTATACTTGTTAACAAATCGCATTTTGGTTTTGCGATTCTGTATTAGGAAGGCGCTAGTTTAGGGCTTCCCTTCCTAATACTGAATAGCGCTGGTATGTATGAAGGTTTTGCGAGGAATGCAGTCGCAAAACATTTGCAGTTACCACCAACATCAAGTTGTAAAGTTTGACAACGTGTACTTCTAGTCATGTTTGACCCTTAAATGTTCCACCTGTAATAAAAATGTCACTCCCTGTCAGCAGAAAGCTATCGTTCTGAATCTGCCCTCGGAGCTGCACCTGCTGGAAAAGAAGCTGAATCTCTTTCTGGCAGTGAAATTTCCCCCCAGATTTTAGTTGACCTCCTCTTCTAATAATCCCAGTACGTGGCTGATGTTGTGTGATGAGGGACCTTATGGTGTTGTATCTGGGTGCTAAGTGTGGGGCACATATTTACTGCATGAATTACTGGGTCATAACAAAAGTCCCTGAAATGCAGGAATAATCTATCCCTCACTACCTGCTGGTGTAATGCGTTGGTGTGTCTTATCCCCATAGGCCTGGTGTCCCGCTTGCGGCATCCTGTCTGTTCCTGGCGAGAATCAGCTCCTGTCACTGCTGGAATGAGCTATGGTGAGTTTAGTAGACAGTCCCCCTTCCACGCCAGCTCTCATGACATGAAAGAGGTTTGTGCTCCATCCCTAGAGATATGTTGTGTTGTTCACATTCGTATAGTACCAAACCATCCTTCCTTCTTATGCGATTGTAGAACATTCTGTAACTCCACGCCCAATCTTAAAGAACTGGGACTGCCATCAGTCAGACTGGAGAATGCGTCCTGTGTCATTGTCTGTTGTTCTATTGGTGGTTGTTTTTTTGTGATTAGTGTTGAAATCCAAAATGTTATGTAGTATGAGAGTAAAGTGAGTTTGAGCTAGGGCGATTTATCCGTTGTCTTATTTTCATGGGTGGGTGTGCCACATTACTTTCCATTTTGCTCTCGATTGGGGGTAGGTATCATTTGTCCTTTGCTCGGCCGGAGTATAATGTATAATGTTTTATACTAGCATCAGAAACCAGGCCAGTGTGTATGTCTCTTTATATTGTATGTTTTTGTTAGCAAAGGTGTGTTATGAACTTCATATTTTTGGATAAGCAAGTGCCGTCACATGTAGGCCAACATAAGGGAGCCTCGTGCATTCAGAACATGGTAAACGATTTAGGTTACATAAAGCACTTTACTCAAACTCTGTCTTCTTCTTGCAGGAAAGTGGGCAATAAGCCCGTCCGAGTTGGCCATTGTGCAGGAGATTGGCAGTGGCCAGTTTGGGGTGGTGCAGCTGGGCTACTTGCTGGGAAAGATGAAGGTTGCTGTTAAAACCATCCGCGAGGGATCCATGTCAGTGGAGGACTTTATGGAGGAAGCGCAGGTGGTCATGTAAGGGAATGCCTCCCTCCGTGCTTGCGGCACTTTGCCACCCATGCCACCCACTCACGGGCTCCCACTCACCACCGTGTGTGATTGTGTCTTGTCTCCCACAGGGCACTGTCACACCCTAAGCTTGTCCAGCTCCTGGGGGTGTGCCCGCAGCCAGCCCCCATCTGCCTGGTCTTTGAGTTCATGGAGCACGGGTGTCTCTACGACCATCTGCGCACCCAGAGGGGGTGTTTCTCGCGAGCCACGCTGCTGGGCATGTGCCAGGATGTGTGCGAGGGCATGGAGTACCTGGAGCGGGCCCTCTTCATCCATCGAGACCTGGTAAGCAGCCAGGCATGGCCATTAGTTCTTGTGCCACACATCTGCGGCCAGGAGTCTGCTGTATGGCATCGGTTTGGTGTGGTGGTGGGCTAACATCTCGAAACTCGTAGCACACGGCCCTTCAGGTAGCCATGTGCCTGACTCGCGTGTCAACAGAGGCGCTTGACTCTTTCGCAGTTGTTTGCTCGCTATATTGGGTTAGTAGCAGCAAAGTGGGTGCGAAAACAGATTAGGAATTAATTGTGGGATCCGAGACACCTTCTAAATTGTTCAGTACTTTCAAGTTGTTCTCATTAATATCTCCTTTTCTCTTCTACGTAGGACAGGAGGAATTCCCTGTGTTCTTTGATAGAAATTATTCGGTTTACACTAGTCAGTTAGGACCTAACACGTTATCAGGAATAAAAGCCTTATTTACTGCTTACACAGAAGGAAAATACTAGAAGGTATACACAACAAGCATTTGCAATGCAATAGGTCTCGCATTAGGAAAAGTTTGAGCTTTTAGTATTGTAAATGGCATTGGCTATTTTTTTTTGCAGTAGTTACGTTTTGTTTTTATAAAAAGGGACATATAAAATATGTTGCATATTGACATATAATGATGCAGCCCACCTATGACTTATGCAGCAGCAAAATGGAGCAGCATTGAGATCAGAGTGCAGCTCTGGAGGCCACATGTCCACCCAGATAAGAAATGTTAGAGGTTGTCCACTGACAAGTTTCCGAAATGGCGCCACCTCCTCTTCGTAACTGAATAATAAACAGATACAGAAAATACACACCACTCTTGAACAACAAAATATCCAATACTATAAAACTGCGGAAGGAAATTAGGACAACTAGAAGAACAAAATAAAAACCGAGCATAAGGAGCAGAGTGAATGCAGGGTGCTTGGCAAACTCAAAGGTGCAATGGGTAGCTTGACACACAAAGGAAGACAAGTATAATAAAAACTCACCGCCGCAGCCCGGCTTGTACAGGAAGCCAGGCAACCTGTGTTGGGACGGGGGCGGGGCCGCAAAAAGACAGGAAGCCGACGGGAGCCTACCCCGCGCTCCTGTGCCGAAGCGCTCCTGTGCCGGTCAGCCGGAAGATTGCCGGAAGATTTGCGCGTCAGCTAGCGGGGCTCCCGTGCTCGTGGAGAGCCCCGCCTGCTGCTAAGGATGACCCGCTGCCTGCCGCTGCCTGCCGAAGGAGAGAGGGACACAGGAAAAGAACTCGGTGAGTGGGGTGGGAGTGGGGGGGGGACATGTGCGCGCGCGCGCGCGAGTGTGTCTGTGTGTGTGTTTGTGCCTGTGTGTGCGCGTGAGTCTGTGTGTGTGTTTGTGCCTGTGTGTGCGCGTGTGTCTGTGTGTGTGTGTATGTATGCATGCATGCATGCGTGTGTAAAAAGATCCGATGACTGGTGGGGGGATGTAAAGTGAAAGTAAGCAGCGCGCGTGTGGTGGCTGGCTGTGTGCGCACGCGTGGACGGAGGCGACGTTCGCGCACCCGAATCCAGGATGAAAAGCTCGTGCACCCTCTGGTCCGTCATTCCCCCCAAAGTGATCGCTACTGGTCTCCAGCTGGATGCATCCTTACGGATGCATTTCCAGCGAGACCCAAAAAACGGATACCAAGTGAACCAGGCAGCCACTTGAAGTACAAGAAGCACAGAAGTGAGTTACCAATATCAGTGTGCATTTGACACATTTGTGTTGTTCATGAAGACGGGGAGACACAGGCTTCATCTGGGTATGCAACCTTTAAGAGGCACACTGACAAACACACTGATGCTACATGTGAACTGCAAGGGGACCTCAAAGACAAGCCCCTCTGAGCACCATCAGTGTCTTTCTTTCCTATTGCTTACTAGCTTCCGACTCCAGTTGCTATCACGTGCTGATCTTCGGATGTAGAATAGAGAATGTGCTGCTTACTTACAGGAATCTTCACTTCTAAGGTTACTTTTCCTTGGCTCAGTACTTACATAAATGAGGTGTGCCACTCCACCCCAGCTACCACGTGACCTACCAAAAACAGAAGGTTGATCCCAATTATTCCTGCTTCTATTTATCGGTAGCCTCATATATTCCTGATTTCCAGCCTTCAGCTTCTCGAACACAAAGACATTGATTTTTGGTATTGGGGCACATTTCAATTATGTAGGGCTGAGCAGGTAAGGCTGCGCTAGCATCTTATGCAGGAAATTCTGCTTTATTATAGTACCTTCCAGCTTCATGATGAGGACTGCAGAGAAGCGTGTGAAGTAGAGGTAACATAGACCAAAATGGCCGTAAGTTTGTTGATAGTCACAAACATTTTGTCAGTACTTCCCCACCCTGTAAAGGCACATAAACATACTTCTACTGACAACATAATTAAGGGGGTTTCCAGACTAGGAAAGAGAAGGGAACTCCTACATATTTCGAGGGTGATTAGGGGGTACATAAGGATTTTCCTTGTGGAGGAGGAAAGAAAAGTTAAATTCGCAAATGCACATTTTGGCATGATGTACGCACACAGATTTAACAATAAGTCCTCACTTAGAATTTGGTGGGTGGTTCCAAAGTGGGAGTTTGTTTTTTAGCAAAAAATATTAATGATCTTTACTGCCTGAGAGTTTTCTCCCAGAGCGTGGCACTCATTTTTATTTCGGTTTAGAACCCCTGGGCCTTACTTTGCGGTCTTGAACAGAACAAAAAGCACATCAGACTGTCCACTCTAAACAGGGCGGATGCTCTAATGTCCTAAAGGGACTGCTCCAAGTCTGTTGGGGCGTTAGTATAATGTTTCCGTCAGCGGGGGCACTGCCAGTGGAACATGATGGTCCACCTCATTCTCGATAAAGCTTGCAGACTGGCAGTTTGGCAGACAGGGTACTCCCCACATTTGTGGCGGATTAACCCTCTCCACCAAATTCTAAATGATGCCATTCGTGGTTATTTCAATTGGTTACTTGTGGCAAGATATATTTATTATGGAAATGAGTTTCTGTTTTTCAGACAAACTTGGCTTTCATATTGATATTGTCAGTTTCTTATGCATGTTTGTTAATGTGTAAACTATTAGTATTGGTAGATAAACATTTTTCTTGATTCATTGGTTGTATTGCTGTCCACCTACTATATTAAAGGTTCTCAGTTATCAATTAGCACCTTTTTTTAACATAAGAGCTGTATTTGTGAAGCGCTCCTTCACCTCTGAAAGAGATCTCATGGAGCTAGTGATGGTTAGTGTTGCCAAACTAGATTGGTCTGGGAAGAATGAAGGCTGAGTGGACCTCCTTGGATTCAAACATATGACATTAATGATAGCCTACTGATGGTCTCCAGTAAGTAGTCATAGTTAGGACCATGTTTCCATAGGAAAAGCGTTTTTTTGACTTGCCTATATCTTTGATCAGTTTTACGAATCTTCACAAAAGTTTCCCCAAAAAAGCGTTCCTGCGATTCTTGTTGTGCATGGAAAGTTTGGGGGTGATTTGTCTAGTGGGGGGGGTTGAGAAAAAGGGGAGGGGTCACAAAAGTGTTTTCCCATGTTGTTAATTCCCATAGGATTTTGAACTAGACTACAATCCAAACTGCTGGACGGAACTACACCACATTTGGCAATAAGGTAGATCTTGGTCCACAAAGAGTGCTTTTTTTGTTATTTGGTGTAAATCTGTTCAGTAGTTTTTACTTTAAGAAAAGAAGACCAAATTTGTATGTATAAGGATGTGACCCCTCAGCTAATCCTCCTTATCTCGTGCTGCAATCTGATTGGCTGCACACACGTCAACCAGGAAAGGCTCACAGCCATCTTGGGAGCCAACACTTCAACCAGGAAGAGATGGCAGCCATACTGGGACTCCCAGAAAAAAACATTAAAAAAAACAATGGGTAGGAATACCTTGATCCCTTAGCTCTGGTGTTGGGGTCCCTAAGGGACCCCCGCCAGAGCCCAAAACATTTTTGAAGAATACATTTTCACTGAAAATCGCCGTGGATATGCGAATCCGACAAAAAAAAAAGTGCAGGCGCCCGCGCTTGTTTTCAAATTAGCCCCCGGGTGGCCCAGTTTTCCGGGGGCATTGCTTAAGAAAGTAGGGGGGTGCACAGGGCACCCTCCTGAGGCTCTTGGAGTCCCAGGGACCACCACCTCCCCAGGGCTTTATCTTTAAAAATGGAGGGGGGCACGTGGACACCCCTCCCAGGCTTCGTTTAAACCCCAAAGACCACCACCTCCCTGGGGCTTTAGTAAACAGAGGGGGGCTACGTATACCCCCCTTCTGGGGTTTGAAGAACCCCCGAGGACCACCACCTCCCTGGGGAAATAAACTAGTATTAAAGGGGGGGGGTCCCCAGGTGACCACCACCTTCCCGGGGCCTATTAAATAAATAAAACTAGGAGAGGGGCTGACCCCCAGGACAAAACAGTTTGCTCTGATGTGGTGGGTGCTTTGACAGCTCCTGTGAAGTCAGAGCAAACACAAACTCTGCTCTCAGCAAGCGAGAGTTGTGAAACCGCTCCCGCTTGGTGAGAGCGAACTTTTCATCTGTTTCCTGCCCACTGTCAAGCGGGCCGGGAAACAGACAAAACAATTGCTTTCACAGACAGGGAACTGCATGTTTAGCAACTCCCTGTCTGGGAAAGCAATGCCGGCTCCTGCACAAGGCAGGGAGCCTGCAGGGACTGCCCCCGGAATCCCCAACGGTAGTGACTGGGTGCCCGGGTGGGCTCCAGGGCACCCACAACGAAGAGGCCAGGCCCCGGGAGATGGGGTCGCTGGGGCCAAAATCAGCCCGGGGAAGGGGGTTGTGTGGCCCCCCTCCCCTATTGAAGTATGGCCGAGCCCCAGGGGATGAGGTCCCCGGGGCCAAAACGAGCCGAGGGAGGTGGGAACGCATGGACCACTTCCCCATTCAGTTAATGCTTGGCCCCAAGGAGATGGACTACACATCTTTCCCACTTCTACACTGACCACACTACCGAGCCATATAAGTACCCAACACATCTCCTTCATTCACAAAGGTGACACAACTGAGACGTTTAAAAGCCCGCACTACTAAGAGTTCTCTTTCATTCACAAATGCCACCAACTCAGACATGTAAGAACCCCATTCATCCAACCCCTTAATAAAAACCATGCAATGGTGACATGTAAGTATCACAGACATTTCTCTCCTTCTCAAGTACCACACAATTGAGACATGTAAGGACCATACATGTCTCACTCTTTTACAATGACCAGACTACTGAGACATATAAGTGCCCAACACATTTCCTTCATTCACAAAGGCCACACAACTGAGGCATGTAAAAACCCAAGAAATCTCCCTCCTTCATAAACACCACACAACTGAGGTATGTAAGGACCCCACCCATCTCCCTCCTTCACAAACACCACACAACTGAGACTTATGAGATCTGTGCAGAGAACAGAGAGGAAAAACGAGCAGACAATGGAAAAGGGACGGCAGAAAAAAGAGTAGGAAAGGCAAGAAAGGGGGTTGTAAACGAGCAAAAAAGAAAAAACAGGGGCAGAAAAACAAGCAGAAAAGGCAAACCAGAGCACAAGAGGGCAAAACAGAGGGCAGGAAAGGCAAAAAACAGAGACAGAGAAACGAGCAGGAAACTAGAGGGCAAAACAGAGAGCACTCAGACACACACATGCCTGCTCACAGACCCACTCAGAGACTCCTGCACTCGCTCACAGACCCAATCAGAGACTCAAGCACTCATTCACAGATTGTATGAGTGGCTCTATGGATGAATGAGTGCTTGTGTGAGCACTTGTGTGGGTCTGTGAATAGGTATGTGAGTGGCTGTGTGGGTGTGTGAGCGTGTGTATGAGAGGTTGTCAAGGGGTGTGAGTGGGTGTATGAGTGCTGCTGTAGATGATGTCATCAGTGATGTCATTAGAGATATCATCAGCCATTTCATCAATTATGTCACTGACCATGTCATGAGTGATGTATTATGTGAGGTCATAAGCAGGGCATTGCAGGAGCATAAGTTATAGTTAGCTCAGCTAACTATAACTGTTGAATTTCACTGGTTTTGTATGAGTGAAATTTAAGCCTAACTGTAACGTCCTTGTCACCTTTGTTTTTTTCCAGTGACTATATATTTATACATATGCCAGCTACGCAGTAGAAATCCACCAGCACTCACGGGAGCAGTTACCCGGTATTTAATTAGGATTCAAGTACACTCAAACGCGTTTCGGCTGCTGCCTTTGTCAATGATTGTTGCGTGGCGAGAAACAGCGTCAATAAATACACATTTCATTGTTCTTTAATTTGACATCAACAGCGGACTTCACACACCAGACATCTGTCTGTCCAATGATTTGGGCCAGCTTAAAACATGCAATTCGATTTACATTACATCATAAATGGATTGCCAGTATGTGACAAAGTTAATTCTGTCGCCCTGAATGGGCAATGTATAAGTATCATAATGCCCTTTATGTTACGGTCTCTTCGTATATGTACTGATCGATCCTTGTCAATTTACGCTCAAAGACCTCCACATCATACGGCAACTGATCTGTAGAAATTTTGTGACATTATACAACCCTGAATCGGCTCAAATTACTAAGGCATCATGATAACAGTGGATGCGAACATACCCTTTTTCCAATTGAAGCCGGTATGGGTATAGCCAAATGTTCACCCACAAAAACTCCAATACACAGCTAGTGTTACAATCTATGTTATGTTATGTTATGTTATTATTTCTTTTGTATAGCGCAACGGCTACTCAAAAAGAGTGTCCCGGCGCTTTAGGTAAGGAGAACTACATCGTCATAACACAACACATTAAAATGAGGAGCAAAAAAAAACACAGTAAAACGAGCAGCTGAAAGGCCTACTGGATGAACAACCAGGTTTTAAGACCTCTCCTAAAAGCAAGTAGACTAGTGGCTTCCCGGAGTGTGAGCGGAAGCGAATTCCACATCTGTGGTGCCAGCAAACCAAAGGAGCGGCCACCCAGGCGCGCTCTCTTCACTCGCGGAACAGTCGCCAGGAATAAAGATTCTGACCTCAACGAGCGAGCCGGATGGTAAAAGGCAAGTCTCTTTTGGAGGTACTTTGCTCCCACCGCATGGAGAGCCTTGTAGGCCAGAGTCATTGCCTTAAAGGCAATCCGTTTGCGGATGGGAAGCCAGTGCAGCGTCTGCAATAGACCCGAAGCGCTGGCTCGTCTATTTAGACCGAAGATGGCCCTGGCCGCCGCGTTCTGCGCGACTTGGAGCCGCTGCAGCAAGTACTCTGGTAGGCCCAGGTAAAGAACGTTCGAATAATCTAACCTAGAGCCGATAAGAGCCTGCACGGTCAGCTTCCTGTGCTCCTCAGACAACAGAGGTAAAAACCTCCGCAGCATCTTTAGTAGGCCAAAACAGGTGCCAGTCACCCCGAGGATCTGGGCTTTCAGCGTTAGCCCCTTGTCCATCTTAACCCCCAAGTTCTTAGCCATTAGGGAAGAACAAGACGGGGGGAACATATCGATGGGCCACCAGGCCTGCCAGATTGGCTCCGTGTCGCACCCAAAGAAGAGTACCTCGGACTTATCGGAATTGCACTTGAGGCTGTTCAGTTGGAACCATTTAAAAACAGCCCCAAGGCAATCCCGGATACTCTCCCCATCAAAGTCTCCACCTCTCTTGCAGGAGAAGAGGAGCTGGGTGTCGTCGGCATAGGATACGATCTGGGCCCCAAATGACTCCACCAACGCCGCCAGAGGGGTCATGAAGATGTTAAAGAGGGTCGGGCTCAATATAGAGCCCTGAGGGACCCCAACTCCCAAGGGCGGCATCACGGCGGAGTCTGGAGAGGCCCAGACCGTTTGCCGGCGGCCAGCTAGAAAGGAAGAAAACCAGCTGAGCACCGTCCCCCGAAGGCCAATCTCATAGAGTCTTGCGAGAAGGCCATCATGGGGGACGGTGTCAAAAACCGCCGACAAGTCCAACAACACCAGCATGACTTTGCCCCCAGTATCCAAAACCCCTTTAATGGTTTCAGAAACCTCAAGGAGCGCGGTCTCGGTGCTGAGATTTGGACGGAAGCCAGACTGGGTGGCATGCAGGATCTCGTGAGTCTCCAAAAAGTTGGAGAGCACCGTCTGAACGTGCTTCTCCAAAATTTTTGCGAGAGCCGGCAGCAAAGAAATAGGCCTGTAGTTGACTGGGGCCTTCGGATCGAGACCAGGCTTTTTAAGCAGCGGGATGACCATTGCCTGCTTCCAGGCCGGCGGAACCACTCCCTGGCTCAACGAGAGATTCAGAAGAGGGTTCGCCAATGGATTAATCACTTCCGCGATCTTTCCCAAAAATTTGGCCGGGCAAGGGTCCAATGGCGACCCAGATTTAAGATTGCCCATAAGCCCTAAGGAGGCAGGGGCTGACATAGATGGAAACACAGCCAACGTGGCGCCATGCGAGGCCAGAGGGAACGTGTCAACCTCAGGTTTGAACGGCCCTGCAGGTGCTCCAGATGGAAAGGAGTCCTGTATAAGTTTGATCTTGCTTGTAAAAAAACAAGCGAGATCCACGGCCCAGGATTCAGAGGGCATCTCTTCAGATGTAATGGACCGAGGGGAGATGAATTCTCTCACTATAGTGAAAATCTCCTTGCAGGAGTTGGAGGCCGCTTCTATCCTCCCAGCAAGGTAGGCTTTTTTCCCAAGGCGAATGTCCCGGTGATAGGCCTTAACCGCCGCCTTGTAGGTCAGCCTGTCCACACTATCGTAATGTGCCCGCCAGGCCCTTTCGGCTACCTTACACTGCTGCCGCATAGCCCACAGTGCAGTGGTAAACCAAGGGGCCGAAACCCGTTTCGATGTCGAGCGGGGGGGCAGCACCGGGGCTAGATCATTAAGCCTATCGGAAAGCCATGCTTGCAGGGACTCCAGATCTCTCTCCAGATCGCCTGAGAGGAGGCAGGGATGATCCAGGGCGGCCTGAGCCAGCATCTCAGGGGTCACACGATGGAACGCTCTAGACACTCTGCCCCGTTGCTGTGGCACAGAGATGGGCAACCTGGCTATGATAATCTACAATGATAGTAGCTCCTCTTCCTATTTTATATGATGCCTTACCAGATTCTCAATCTCATATCATATACTTATTAAATAAATTCTCTACTTATAACAGTTCTAAGTTTACAAATGTATCACCATTTCATCCCTGCTGTTTAACCCCCATGGTATTTTTGTTTGGGTGTCAGTAATATATTTTTATTATTATTATTATTAGATGATTTATAAAGCGCCTGGATCGCCCCACATGGGGTATCTCCGTGCGTATATCTTGACTCTAGTCTGCAGAGCTGCAGTTGTCTATCACCTCCCCTTATGTCTATAGGCACATGGTCCATGCAGAAGAATTTCAACCGATCCCTGTTGCTTCTATGGTGACTTTCAATGTGTTACATTCTTGTTGGCAATCACTCTGAGATGTTCCAAAATGCGGACCTTGGTTGGATGTATGGTGCTGCCAATATGTCTTAAGCCACATGGGCATTCCAAACAGTACACTGTGTGGCAAGTGTGTGGCAAGTGTTACAATTCATGAACGTCCTGATTTTCTTGGGTGCCTCCAGACCCGGTACAACATAAGGCAAGACTTTATGGCTGATCTTACATGCCTTGCATTTACTGCAGCGGAAGAAGCCTGTTACTCTTCCGAAGGCAATAGGTCTGTTATCTGTGGAGCAATGACTCTGTACCAGATGGTCTCTCAATGTCCGTGTTCTCCTAAACGACATCGGGGGTGATTCAGGTAAACCGGTAAACATCACTTACAACGAAACTTTTACAACGCACTACCATTACAACGCGGTCATTACAACGCAAACTATTACAACGCATTGCGCTGGGGGGCGCTCTAGGATAGGGAATAAGTTTAATTTACTATCCAACACCTTCCCTAGTGTCCACGTGGACTGGAGTTGGAATAGTAAATTAAACTATTCACTATCCAGCACCCAAAAGCGCTATGCGTTGTAATGGTATGCGATGTAAAAAACGCATTTTAAAGGCAGGCGTTGTAATAGCCTGCGTTGTAACGTCATACATCCAGGTAAACCATCCCCTATCGTGGAATCTGACTTGATCATTTTCCAGTTTCTTCGTAACACATTTCTAATGTTGTTTGCATCACTTGAGTAGTCCATAATCATTATACAATTCTTACAGGCTATCTCCCTTCTTGTGCTCTTGGATTTGGTTTTCAAATTGTCATTAACCAACTGCAGTCTAGATTTGGTATCTACCTTACTCTTGACTTGAATCAGAACATCTCTATGATATCCTCTTATCATGAATCTCTGCATGCTTTCTTCAGCTGCTGTCTGAAAGTCGCAATCCCTATTACAATTTTTTTATACGTAAAAGTTCACAATATGGTATGCTTGTTATTGTTTTCTCAAAGTGACAGCTGCTAGCATGCAACAGAGAATTCCCAACAGTCGGCTTCCTATGCAAAGTGGTGTATAGTCTGTCGTCTGCTGCGAATACTGTTAAATCTAAAAAGTTCACAAATGTTTCTCTTATTTCACCTGTGAATTTAAGATTCAGATCATTTTCATTGAGCACTCTCGAATAGTCCCTTTTTCGGTAACTCTATAAATGATGAAAAGATCGTCAATATACCTGATACAACTAATGACATTGCAGGTCCACTCATCATTGGTATCGGTCCAGGCCACCCACTTCTCCCACCAGCCAACTAAAAGATTTGCATAGCTGGAGGCGAAGTAGGTGCCCATGGCCGTACCACGTATCTGTCTAAACAGTTGATCCTGAAACAAGAATATGTTATTATTTAGACAGAAATTGACAAATTCCATCAACATCCTATTGTGCTCAATGAATTTCAGCGATCATCCATTCAAAAAGTAGTTCATCACCTCAAGTCCTTTTTTATGCTCAATGCTGGTATAAAGACTTGAGATATCAAGTGCCATCATCACAAAGTTTGTCTCCCAGGCAACACCTTCAATCTGCCTAAAAAAGTATTTGGTGTCCTGTACACATGAGACCAGTTGTGTCACAAATCTTCAAATGTTGACATGTTCTCAGTTAGGCTGCCCAGAGACGAAACTATAGGATGACCCAGAGGGCTTGTTTTATTCTTATGAATTTTCAGGAGGTGATAGAAAGTAGGCAGACATGGATGTTTGCATTTGAGAAAGGCGTACTCCTCCTTTTCTAACATGCCTTTTTGATGCCATTTGTTAGTGAGCGTGTGGTATCCCACTATGCTGCTCTCATATTCTTTCCTCATAAACCTTCTATAGCTCAAGCTGTCCTTTAGTTGTTTCAATGCTTCTCTTCGAGATATATATATATATATATATATATATATATATAAATATATATATGTGTGTGTGAATATATATATGTATGTGAATATATATATTTTTAAAGAACAATACTCCAAACCACTTCCAGCTAGCACGCCGGTGAAGAAGGAGACGGACCGCTTTGATGAGGCAAGATCTTTTCTTTATTTAGCCAAGTTCCAGCAGCGACGCGTTTCGGGCTAGTCAGCCCTTGATCACACATCGTTCACAGCGGAAATGTACTATCTTTAAATGTTTCAAGGTACACTCCCACCAACAACATGTGGTTAGGTCACATGACGATAGATAAAAAGAAAATACTTTAAATTCCAATATACATAGAACTCATAGCAGCACATTGTCATCTCATTGAACTCACTGTTTAAATACAACATTCTATAAATAAAATGTTCTAAAAAAAGGAGGAGCGAGAAGCCCGTATAATATGGCTTATAAAAAAAGAGAGATTCGGTCATGAGAGAAATATTGTAAAACATATCCATCTGTATAAATACTGTTTCATATTCATTCTCACCCATATTAAACCTTAGACCTTATTTTCTCAATCCTACTGAGATTTATTACTGTCTAAATACAAAAAAAATCATATGTCACATGTGTAATCCTTCCCACATGAGATTAGTTTTGACTGCATATGAAATACGGAACTCTTGTGCAAAATACAAAATAGTAACAGATCCACTGTGCAAAACTGTGCAAAAATGTGCAAATTAGCTTGGAAAGTGCAAAACCGAACTATTAACTCTATCTATCAATATTGTTAACATTAATAAACCAACATTTGGATAAAATTATTAAAAGCATATAAATAGCAATTTAAGAGATTACATCATCATATCGGTAAAATAAGTGTAACAGGAGGTAATAAAAAATATGTATTATTTACATAAGAGCGTTTTCAGAGCTATTTACTTATATTACCATGGGAAATTCATTTTTATATCTATTCATTTTACCATTCTTTTCAAGTACTTTATATTAGGGAACCTTTATATCAAGACCCAGGCGTAAATGCATTAATCCCAAACCAATAATTTGCATTAATCTGTTGGATTGGGAGCCCTCTTTACAAAGTCCTATCAGAGAGTGGAATATAGGGGAAATTTAAAGATCTATAAAAAGTTATGCATTTCTTCAGTGTTATTTAACCCATTGGGCCATTTACTGTCAAACTCTAATATCATCTTTGTTTCAAGTTGACGTAACTGGCGCTCTCGAGTTCCACCTCTACGTGATTTGGGAATTGCCCCTATAACAAAGTATTGTAAACAGGCAACGTCATTGTTGTGACTTCTCTTAAAATGACGTGCCACAGGATATGCGGGGTACTATGTAGAATTGCACGCAGATGTTGTAAAATCCTTACATGCACCTGCAGCTTGGTACTACCAATGTAGTTCAAACCACAAGTGCATGTAAGGACATACACGGCATATTCTGTTTTGCAGTTATAGCTCCCAGAAATTGACACATCTAGCGTGCTGAAAGGAGTTTGATGGTGAATAGTATTTGCCCCAAATTTACAAGCTCTGCAGCTACTGTATTCGGAGTCCCGGTGCTGGTTTAAGCCACATATTATTCAAAGTTGTCTCAGGACTGCTTTTATCTAACACTACACCCACATTGTTCGCTCTTCTAAAGGTGATAGTAGGGGTACTAGGAAGCCTTGGACTAAGAACAGTGTCTCTTAACAAAATTGGCCAATTTTTCTTTACAATGGCCCTGATCTTTTTTTCTTCAGTACAGAATGTTGTTATCAATCTAGGATTATTTTTGTCTTTAGTCCCCTCCCTTGTGACCAAATCTGTTCCCTCCACCGCAACATTGGATTCACTAGATTTGAAAAGGCTTTCTCTTGGTCTTACTTTTGCCTTTTCTACAGCTTGTTGTAGTAATCTATCTATATATATATATATATATATATATATATGCAAAAAAGAGCGAGCTCTGGGTAGTTCTCAAGTTTAGGTGGAATATAATATATATAAAAGAGCTCCAAAAAAGTAGACAGCACTCGCGGGGGTTAAATCCGGGTTGGATTTATTGAGCACAAGAAATGAAACACAAAACGCGTTTCTGCGGAACACCTTCGTCAGTTGTAAGGCGGCCGCCATGACGCAACTTAATAAATACACAAACAAAATGCCATTACTGCAGTCACGTGGGAGATGATCACCACTAAGCGCCATGTTAGTGTCAGGCATGGCGCAAATTCATTACAGAATCCATAAAAAACGAGTGAATAAAGGTGCAATACATAAGCCAAACCTTATAACTCAAATCATAATGATTATAGAGATGTTCTGAACCAAAAGTTAATTCATGTGTGAATAACATTAAATCTGCAAAACATGTCAATTTAAGTCGCACTATTCACCATAATTAATACTCGTCTAAATCCATTTTCGAAAAAATTTGTAAATTAATAAAAATGGCATGCACTGTCACATTATTGCATTTTCATCATATATGATATTGCCCTGAATGGGCTACCAAAATCAAATCACTTGCAGCCTATGTTGACTAAACATAAACGCTCAATACAGCCCTGTATGTATGTATGTATGTGATCGGAGCGCCACAACAGGCAGTGGGTGTCAAAGAAAATTAGCTTTCCAACAACGATGGCAGATGAATGGGAAAAGAGCGCGAGAAGGCAGCGCTAGACATCTTCAGAGACAAGGATGAAGAACACGCAACACCATCCACTAGCAAAAGTTTACAGCCATCATCCGGGGCAGTGATCTCAAAAGACTGTTGGGGGAACTGGAAAAACTGCGGAAAAAAGAAGTAGCTAAATGGTGGGAATGCACCTCCCTGAAAAGATATCTGGAAGTGGGCAGGATCCCGAGGGGATTGAGAAACCTGGTGGCTCCAACCTATGAAAACCCAGACCCTGCCATGCTCCAAGACGGAGCAGACAACAGCTCAGAATCATCCCGCAACATGCTGCGCATATTAATCAAATATGCAACCACTGACAGGGAAAAACTGCTTCTAAGAATCGAATCCATAATGACGGAACTTGGTAAGTTATCAAACCAAAAAGAAGTGAACAAAGGCTTGGCCGACATAAAAGTGAGAGTTCAAAAACATGAAAATACAATTCCAGCGTGATAGGAATGACTATCTACAAGGAAGAATCTATACCTTTGCACGCAAGTTCGACAACATCTGCCACCAACAGCTATGAGCACCAGACAGCACTCTACCGTGCCCCCCACAACTAAATGAATCAGAAATCAGCTCTGGGGCAGAATCTGAACCAGATGTGGGAGGAAATTCTAACCAACGCAATAAAGTACCTACACCAGTGGATGAATTCGTTTTTTTACGAGTAGAACGCCTCATGAGCCTTCGACCGAGGACACTGAGACAAGACCAAGCACAAAACAAAACAAATCCTCAAATAGCAGAAGGAGCAGGAACCGACGGTGGGGCAGAAATGGCGCAAAGAACAAAGCCAACTTACAGAAGAAACAGACGCAGATAGACACATCAATGGAGACATGCAACACAGTAATAAACCTAACCAACATGGCTCTATCAAATGAAGACATCTGTTGCTCACCAGGCAGACCTATAATCTCCGCCATTGGCAACCTATTCGAGAATACCAGCAAATACATTGACTTTTTTCTTCAGCCTTTTTTGAAAACACTACTGGCATTCACACAGGACACTGGGGATTTCCTGTCATATATTTCTTATTTTGTTTGGCATAATGATTATGTTTTTGTCACACTAGATGTACAAAGCTTGTAAACAAGCATCAGGCACAGAGATGGGCTCAATGCGCTAAAACACTATCTAGGCACAAGAGACATAAAACTCCATGATGCTTCTTCAAATAACTGAGTGGTGTCTAGAGAACAACACCTTCTCTGTGGGGTCTAGAGAACAACACCTTCTCTTTCAACAAACTACTCTACAAACAGATGCAGGAAACAGCCATGGGTACTTGCTTCGCCCCCAGCTATGCAAATCTGCATATGGGCTGGTGGGAGGAGCAAGTACTCATGGCATCGTACCAGCACATAATGGACAGCAATATAGTGATGTATAGACGCTACATCGATTATATTTTCATTGTGTGGCAAGGATCACAACAGAATGCCTTAGAATTTGCAAACAACATCAATAGCAACACCTTAAATCTCAAGTTTACATGCACCACCAGCAAGGAGAAAATAGTATTTCTAGATTTGGAACTCTGCCATGACGAAGACAGAATACAAACACGCACATTCAGAAAAGAAACCACAGGGAATGCTCTACTGCACGCACATAGTTTCCATCCGACGAGCCTGAAAGAAAATATACCCTACGCAGAGTGTTTAAGAATGGAAAGGAATTGCAGCACAGACAGGGACCTGCAAACTAGCACCGACAGCCTCTTCAAAAGACTAACTGCAGGATGGTACCATAATAAAACTTTGGAGAAGGCCAGAAACAAATGTGAAATACTAAATAGGGTAGATCTACTGCAAAAAAGCAAGAGCAACAGTCCTAAACCAATGACAACAAGAACCACCACCACCCGCAGATTGATTACAGGGTACAATAAATACCATGCCAATCTTCGCAAAATCTTGTACAGGCACTGGCCTCTCATCAGGAATTAACCCATTTTAGGCCCAATATGTGCTAAACTACCACAACTCACATTTCGAAGAGCAAAGTCCATGAGACAGGAACTTGTCAACAACGCACCAACCATGGAAAAAGGGAACACCTGGCTTAAAGCACAGACAGGGTTTTTCAAATGCACTAAATGCAAGGCGTGTAGACATGGGTGCAACACCAAGACAGTAAACATGCCACTCAGAAAAACTCCCTTTAAAATAAGAGAGCACTACACGTGCAAAACGGATTTTGCCATGTATGGTATGCTATGCACCTGCAATAAACTCTATGTGGGAAGCACAATACACCCCGTACATTTAAGAATTCTGCAACACCTTAGAGCCATTTCGAATGATGATCATTCCTATCCGGTGGCACGACACATAAATACACATCACAATGGCAAGGTCGAAGACCTGCCATGTTTTGTGATAGATAGTGTCAGACAGAACCCCAGGGGGGGAAACAGACAACAAACCGTACGGCGATTGGAATCCAAATACATAATCATGCTTGACTGTAAAATTCCGAATGGACACAATGCGGATGAAGCCTTAAGCGTACACCTCTGACATCTGCCAGCCTCATAAGCCACCTTAAACGTCTCTTCGCGCTCCGCTTAAGTCAGAAACCCACTACTCTGAAACATCTTAAGTCACCATCTACTTGTAAATACACACACAACACTTTACACTGTACATAGGAAACACACACTCACCACACTACACTAGCTACCAACCAGGCAGTGCATTACGATCACAGCAATCATTATCAATTATATATGTTACAGTCAAAGTGTGAAATCCCGGTATTGTATAGAATGCCTGATGGTTTTCGGCAAACTATGAAATATAAGATTTTTGTGAAAATGTTACATACTTTTCCTAGGCATTCTATACAATTCCTAGTCATTATACAGAATGACCCGTACCATTTACACAAAGTGTTAAAAGGCCACAAGATGAGATTCCTAGGCTTTCGGCAAAGTGTGAAATCCCGGTATTGTATAGAATGCCTAGGTAATGTATAGAATGCTTGATGGTTTAGAGGCAAACTAGGAAATATACGTTTTTTGTGAAAATGTTACATAGTTTTCCTAGGCATTCTATACAATTCCTAGGCATTATACAGAATGACCAGTACCACAAGATGAGAAGTCTTTATTAATTAATACGCATTTGTAACTGAAAGAACAAAACTATGAAATAAAGCATAGGATATTGTTACCGAAAAATAATGAAAGCAGAACTGAGATTGAAGTAATTGTTACACTAAGAAAGGCTGGAGTAACACGTGGAATTGTACTCACTTTTATTCTTCACACAAAAACACCTTATATTTTGGCACTTTGATCTTGTACATACATTTCACAACTTAAAGAAGAATGCAAACAGAATATTGTTACCGGTAAAACACAAAGCAGAACTGGCATGACCTACTTGTTGCAGCACAAAAACACCTTCTATTTTGGCACTTTGATCATGTACATATATTTCACGACTGAAAGAAGAATGCGAACAGAATATTGTTACCGGTGAAACACAAAGCAGAACTGGCATGACCTACTTGTTGCAGCAGGGAAGGCTAGAGTGACATTTTTAATTGCACTTAATCTTCTTTTTCACACAAAGGCTCCTCATATTTTGGCATTTCGTCTTGCACATACACCTGACGAATCCTTGACCGCTTCATGTGGACTGAGAAGTAGCTGCAGATCGGAGAGGTATTTCGTGGTCAGGAACGTCTTTAATTCTCATTAAGTTCTTTGAACATACGGTGAATAGTGATCTGGCGTAGAGTTGCTTCAAGATTCCTTGTGCAGTTCCAAGTCGGTAAAAGCCATCTTCCGTCACGTTCATAACAACTGCCAAGAGATTGCGTGAGTCACCCCGCCCTTTGTCGACGTCGGGAATCTGAACTCGCACAGTGGCACCAAAAGGCACAGGAGAATTTTTTTTGTCAGAATCCCTTTTCATTTTTTTGGCCTGAATCTCAAGGTTCGATTTCGATTCCATTTTACTATGGATAGCTTTCTCCATATTGAAGCAAACATTGCACAAAATGCTAACCCCATAACCTTCTACTTCGTCTTCATCATCGTCTTTAGGAGAATGTCCACAGATGGCATGAACGTTTCGGCCACACTTGCGACACGTATGAGCACCGCTGGTTTCTTTTAAGCAGACGCAACAGATAGCGGAAGAAGAAGGATTTTCGGTAACCAGGGAAATGGAAGACTCTTCAATAACCATGGCTTCATCACTGTTTTGGTTTCCTCCATCATGGATTGCATTCTCAGCTATGTCTTCTGCAGGGAGCTGTGCCTCTTGCATTGATTCATCTCGTCTTTCTTCTTGCTGTTGTGTTGTTTGTACACTCTCTATTATTTTTTCGAGCTCTTCTTCAGTCTCTACGTCTTGTAAAACGTCGTCAGGCAGGGACGACGTCGAGAGACCTACTCTAGCTTTGCAGATGAACAGAGCTTTGTATGGTGACCTCTTAATCCCAGAATGAAAAGCTCTGTTCTTCATAACTGGGACGAACCACAATCCCTCACTCCAGCAGCTAGTTTTTTCATCTTGCATCCAAGCACACAGCATATTTTCAATGTACTGATTAGCTCTTTCGATGCTCCCCTGACTTTGTGAGTGGCGTGGCTTACCATGGACGATCTGCAAGGTGGGCCAATACTCCTTTAGGCTGCTTACCACATTGTTTGCAAATTCCCTGCCGTTATCGGACTGTAGAATCGTTGGAGCACCAAGCAACGTAAATATGTCGACGAGCTTGTAGCCTACTTCTTCCACTCTCATTGATTTCAGAGCCCTGAGAACTACAAACTTAGTGAGATGATCTTGGGACACCATTATAAACTTGTACTCTCTGTCAGGATGGGACTGAAAAGTGATGAGATGGACCTGACAACGGGAGTTGAATTCAGAAAAAAATTCATTGGCTTGACCACAACACCTTTTTTATTACCTTTTTGCTTCTTCTGGCAAGGCTCACAAAGGTGAATGTACAGCTCAATATCATGATGGGTAATGTTCTAATACTTGGGAGAAAGTTCTTTCAACATCCTGTCCCGTCCTCCATGACCAATAGCCAAATGGGCCTTATGGAGTACGTCAAATAATTCGGAGTCCGCAGCGTAAAACTGAATAGCACTCGTACCTTCTTTAACAGGATAGATCAACTTAGTCGTATTCTCGACCATCATTACGTCATAGTGTTTCACCAGCCAATAGTCCCGTGGTTCCTTCTTAATGCTCGTCTTAGTTTTTTTCACATCATCCACTAACTCTTGGTAACTGGTTTCGGTTAGGAAAACACAGTTTTTAGCAGCATTGGCTCTTACTTGAGATAATTCATCGCAGAACCGTCATTGCATGTCAGCATGGTGTGATTCCTGTCTTGGCACTACACTCCCTTCCGACATGGTGATGCAAGAACCACGGGAAAGGATGACGGCAGAGCGTCTGTGGAACCTTAGCCAGATGCTATACCCGACCTCTGACCCTGCTTGCAGGCAGGTCGCTCCCCACACCACCGCACGGCTGCCACCTGCTCTTTGCCTGGTTACTTGTGCTGTCTCTGCCCCTCGCTTGCTGGCAACTTGTGCTGTCTCTGACCCTCGCTTGCTGATAACTTGTGCTGTCTCTGGGATTAGGTGTATTATATACTTTGCTGGCAGACAATCCGGCAAAGTATACAATGCCTAGGCAATGTATAAAATATCAATCTTTTCATACTTTGACGTTCGATTTTCAGGCATTCTATACATTTCCTAGACATTCTATAGAATGCCAGATTTCACACATTGCCGGGCGGGAATAAAATGGCTGGATTAGGCGTATTATAAACTTTACCGGCAGACAATCCGGCAAAGTGTACAATGCCTAGGCAATGTATAAAATATCAATCATTTCATACTTTGACATTCGATTTTCAGGCATTTTCAGGCATTCTATACATTATCTAGGCATTCTATAGAATGCGGGATTTAACACTTTGACTGTAACATATACACTACTGCTCCCTCTCTCCCAACCCGCCATTATCCGACATTCACATAAGCGCGACAGTTGTTGAAATAGACTTGGAAAGGTCCTCAACTCACGCTTAGGGCTGGTGATATCTTTACAATAGAATCCAGCCGGCAATTAAAAGGCATAAGGCACACTGGGGCAACATGCGAAATATGAACTCGGGGACCCCGCAACATTCTCTTACATAGAAACCAACACACAGCGAGAAAATAACAAATGCCACACGAGTACCCTAGATATGGAAATATTGAGCCTAAAATACTATGGTTATACTCGAGCCATCTTGCACCTACAGGTTTCTACACACAACAACACAACAGTCGAACTGATAAATGAGTCACGGCCCGGCGGTTACATGGCATAAGGCCCACTGGGGCAACAGGAGACACATTAACTCGAGGACCCCGCCACGTTCTCATACATAAGAAATGAAACATACAGCGGGGAAAAAGCTAATGCCACATGATTACCCTCAGTATGGATATATTGAGCCCAAAGACTAAGGTCATAGTCGAGTCATCTTGCACCTACGGGATTATACACAGAACAACACAACAGTCAAACAAATCAATGACTCATCGCATCACCTCGCTGTTACAGAATGCGCGCGCAAGCCATTGGCTTTATGCCACGTACACACGATATTTTGTCTAAGTCAATTGTTGCACGCATATGTAGCTAACACCATGAAAACCCGAGCAAAGGCCAAGAGAGAGAGAAATCTTATCTGATTATTCCGTTACAAAGCACTGATAGATGTATGAGATCGTAAAAAGCACTCGCAAGTATTAAAAATGCATTTCAATGTATTTCTTCTTTTACATGCATGTAGTGCAATGACTTGCAATTTTAAAACACAAACCTTTCCATGTCTATCACCACTCCACCTGTTGCCCTGGCAACTCACCTGGCCTCTCTGTGGTTCCACTGTACTGCTATAAAAATGCTCATTCACTTTGGTGAACTCAGATGTAGTGAACAAGGCAGACTTGTCTGCCGAAACGCGTCTGGTCGTTTTGGAATAAATATAATCTTTGATCAATATCCCACGGAGTCGGTGCCTGCTTTGAAACTGTAAAACCAGGATTGGAAGTATATATATATATATATATATATATATATATATATATATATATATATATATATATATATATATATATATATCCCCAGAGTTGTTGCGCTATATGACTTAGCCACCAGCGCTGTCTTTTTTTGCTTTTGAGTCAGAGTTTAATACTTTTTAGAGGAGTTTCTTGCATTTCTTAGTTTACATTGAATAGACAGTCATACACACCATGATGCATGTCGACTGGTAATATATATTTATTTCATCTAACAAAGTCGGGGATGTTTAAAAGTAATTGTATAGATTCTATGGTGACGCATACCTTGCCAGTCTGAATAGGTTAAGACATTTTCTCTCTTTTCAGTTACAACTTTTACTTGGCTTTTTTTGTGGCCAAGCATCATCTGTCCATATAATGGTAGACCTTTCTTTTCTTATTAGTAAGCCCCTCACCTTTTCAATTGAATTAACACTTTTATGTGTGTGTCTTCGAAGATCCCTTAAATAGAGGTGTGAGGAGTTGTAATATAGCACAGTGTGTTCTGTGTTATACAGGGGCATTGAAGAGAAGATATAGTTCTCTAACATAGTCTTCGAATTCCTTTATGTTTGATCCATTAATTGACTTAACTTCCTTTCATCTTCTGTGTGTCTGTCTCTGCAGGCTGCTCGCAACTGTTTAGTTGGAAAAACACAAGTGGTGAAGGTTTCAGACTTTGGAATGACAAGGTAAGCTGAGTTCTCTGCTCTGCACTGTTGTTATTCACTATGGGCCATATGTATGAAGGTACCCATTTGCGAATCTCAATAGTGATTTTTAAGAAATCGCTATTTGAGATTCGCAAATTGGTATGTATCTAGAAAATCGCATTTTTTTTGCGATTTCTTAAAATTCCTTAATTGCGATTAACAAATTGCAAATCGCAATTAAGGAATACTTTCCCATTCATTTCTATGGGCCAGGAGGCCCATAGGAATGAATGGGAAGTTATTCTCAATTTGCGATTCGCAATTTGAGAATCGCAAATTGAGAATAATTTCAAGGGTGCAGGGGTGTCCAAAGGACACCCTGTTGCACCCCTGAAATTTGCATGGGTGCACATGTAGTGCACATACATGCCCTAAGGGCATGTATGTGCTTCACAGTGCACTTTGAAAAATGCAAAAAGTGCATTTTTCAAGGAATTTGCAAATTACCACCAACTTGAAGTTGGTGGTAATTTGCGATTCCATAAGGCCAATTTGCATTTTTTTATGCTTCTTACATTGCATTTAAGGAATCGCAAAATTTGCGATTCCTTAAATGCAATTGCAAAATAAGGAATCGCAAATTTTGCGATTCCTTATTTTGCACGCAGATTTGCTTAATACATACCATTTGGCCAAATTGGATTCGCAAACGCCGAACTTCTGCGAAATTCGGCGTTTGCAAATGCAATTTGGCTTGATACATATGGCCCCTTGTGGTGAGTCATGCAATGCGTATAATCAGGAGGGTAGGGAGGTAGAGAGAAGATCCTTTCAGTCTCCGGAGTTAACTCATTATAATCAAGGGGGGGGAAAGGATCACTTGTCCTGCTTAAACCTTGGGTTTCACAAGTAGAGGAACTGGTATCTCCCAATCAAATATAACTCTCATACACGTGTACTTAGGATGGTTCTTTCTTAGCGGTATATACTGGGTACCCGCTTTTTTACACGTGCGTGCGTAATCATTGAGTTATTTTTTGTATTGTGCACCCTCCACCAGGAGGTATTGCCTTTGGTTTAAGGCAGTAGTGATCGTGAATAGTAGGGGAGGGGTTGTGGTGACGGTGTAGTTAAAAAATCCGGACAGCCAGACTGAGAGAGTTTTAATAGGTCTGGATTCGGAAATGATTTAAAAAATTAATGGTGCACTTTTTGAAATTGTTAGGGGTTCAAGTGCATTTCGTATCTAAAAAGAGGTCAACATGTTTCAGCCTTTGGTAGTCAGAGGATCTTAGGCTTTCGTCAGGACCAATAAGGGTGAATAAATAGTGATTAAAGCAAAAATTGTGAGAAGAGAAAAGGTAAATTAACCTGATCCTTCGTTATTCAAGGTTTCATTGTACCTGAGAAAAAAGACATACACAAACGACAACAAAAGGGAGATAGGGGATGGGAAAACACATAATATGTACAGTAGTGCCTTTCAATTATTAAGGAACTCATGAATAGCAATGCTTTAGCTCATACTCAATTCAGGCGTCAACTCTTCCTTTTTCATGCTTCGATAGTGGCAGGGACTAGGACTGTAATATGGTGCCCATAATTTTACCAAGGTACATTCTCTGTGCGTGGTTTATAGTGAGGACTATTGTTTGTGGTTGGTTCATAATATCATTCATGCTCCATTCACACCATGCTTTCTGTCGCATATCAATCGTGTGGTAATAGTCTTAAAATCACGTGCCCATGTGATGGTCAGATTGATGTCTATAAACCGGTTTTGCTTAGTGCGATGTGCACAATGACTAATAATGAGTTATCACTCGAGTGATTCTGAATTCATGCTCTAATGGTGGTCGCATTAGGTATGCGATGCTTCGTTGTGAAATGCGTCGCTCGTAAATGTAATTTCGCCCAAAGGCTTGTCGGCGTTTTTGCGTACCTTGTTTTAGATGAAGAATTACTTCATCGGGGAAGGAGGCGGCTCGAGAGAGGTTACTAAGGAAGTATTGAGAAAAGAATGTTACAAAGGGTCGTCAATACTTGCGGTTTGTCGGTCTCATGTCCCAGGCTCGGTGCGCCTCGTTATACCTGAGTGCCTTCTTGCTCGGTCTGCGCCGCATGTGCTGGCTCTGCCTCTCGTCCCCCGGAACTACAGTGAGATGCGGTTCCGGGTGGACTTTAACTCCAAGTGGATAGAAAAGGAAGAGTTACTTCCCGCTTTCTTAAGGAATTATTAAGAATATGTAAAAAAGTGGCTTTAATTTATTATAATTGTTTATCACATTGATTGTGATCCAGTAATTATAAAAAACGGGTTTGAAATTTAATCGAGTGATTTCAAAGTCCTGTTTTGTTCTATAGTTGTATAGAACCAGCTGGTCGGGGGCAATGTCATCAGGATAATTCTAATCTGTCGTATTCATTGACTAATTAAAGATTGTGTTGATTTCTCTCATTCTACGGAGGATTCCGCAGTGGGGCATGAGTGTGGCCGATGTTGGTTGAAACATCTGAATGGATACTTTTGGCAAGTGTCGACAGGCAATAGATATTTTGATTGGGACAAACAACTTTAGTGATCTCTTGGGGTACTCTTGGTGTGGTGGGGCTTATGTTATTTTTATATTTCATTTGTTGAGGGAAAGCCACGGAACGGAATCATTAAGGCCCTGGGTATCTGTTTTGAGCCTATGGACCCAACGTTGTTCCTTTTCAAAAAGTATTCTCGTTGCATTTCTGTCTACTATGTCTAGACTTTCTAAAATTACCCAGTGTAAGTCATTCACTGTGTGTTGCTTTTCCTTGTAATGTGATGACATCTTTGTCGTGGTTCTTTTGCAGTTCACATTACTCCTGTGTTCACACAGTCTTTGCTTCGCTTTTCGACAGCTCATCCCAATATATCGCATGTCGCAAGGACATGTGATCATATACACGACATGGCTAGTGTTACAGTTCGTGTGTTTCTTTAATTTCCATAGGAAATTTGGGAGTAATTGCAATTCTTTTGTAGGTTCTGTGGTTGCACACATTACACAGGACCCGCATGGGTAGTGGCCGGTGATTGGGGGGTTATTCCAAAGTCCTGGTTGTTGTTTTTTCTTCTTTGGGGGTGGTCGTGTGTGGACCAGGAGGTCTTTAATGTTACTGCTCCTTTTATTTGCGAATCTGGGTTTTGACCAGGTCAGGGTATTGGATGTTATAATCCTCCAATTTCGGTTAATGATTTTCTTTACCTGGTTTGTGATTGGGCTATATGTTGTAACGCAGGTGGTCCTTTCATCAATCTGTTTTGGGTGGCTTTCAAGGAGAGATTCTCTCGGTTGGTTTCTAGCTCGCTTGGCACAGGAATTGATAATTCTCTTGGGGTAGTCTCTGGCTGTGAGTTTGGCACAGAGATCATTTGCTTGCAGTTTATAATCCTTTATAGAGCTGCAATTTCTCCTCAGTCGCAGAAATTGACTGTATGGGAGATTCTCTCTCAGAGGGCGTGGGTGGAAACTGTTGAAGGACAACAAGCTATTTTTAGCAGTAGGTTTAAAATATGTTCTCGTTTTTAGAGTGTTTCCTTCAGCAAAAACAGTTATGTCTAGGAAATCCAGGCTTTGTGAATGAGATGTGTAGGTGAAGTTGAGACATTCATCTTGTGTGTTCAACCACCTATGGAATTCCATCAGAGACTCTGTGTCTCCTTCCCAAATTAGCAGTATATCGTCAATATACCTTTTCCAGAAGAGTATATGACGAAGATAGAGATTATGTGCATTTTGGACGTAAGTCTGTTCGAAGGTACTCACGTAAAGTCCCGCCACACTTGGAGCAAAGACACTGCCCATAGATGTCCCATGTTGCTGAAGATAGAGAGTGTCTTTATATTGAAAAAAGTTTTCCATCAAGGCCATCCTGCAGCACTCCAAAACAAAATGTCTTGGTGTTCGATGGTGCCATTCATTGTTGAACAGAATGGATTCAAGCGTCTCTAAAGTCTTCTGTTGTGGTAGGCTCGTGTAGAGGCTCTCCACGTCTAAACCTACTAAGAGCATACTGGTTGTTGAGTAGTCAAAATTCTCCAGTTTGTTGATCAAATCTCGTGTGTCCTTTAAGTAGGTCGGTGTGGTTTGCACCAGTGGTCTCAGGTATTGGTCTGCGAATTGCGACAATGGCTCTAGGATGGAATTTATTCCTGACACAATGGGCCTCCCAGGAGGGGGCATTTTGTTTTTGTGTGTCTTGGGTAGAGAATAGAAATAAGGCGTGACTGGATCTTTCGTTATCAGATAGTCCGCTTCTTTTTTGGACACCCAGTTGTTGCACTCTGCCTCTTCAGTCATTAAGGCTATTGTCCTTTGTAGACGTGGTGTTGGGTCAGTTGTGATGATTTGGTAGTATTTTCGATCTGCGAGTAGGGTCAAGCATTGGTGGTCATATTGTGGTAAATAAATAAATAATACCTCTCTTTTTGACTAGACATATATCATAACAGATAGCTCAATAAATAAGAGTCAAGATTCGAGGTAGTAGGAGGTTTGCAGGTTTAATACAGCATAAGGACAGGAACAGGACAACCTGCATAGGAATAGGATGACAGGGCCCAGCAGCTGCTGGGGCTGGATCTGGGATGAGCGCGCTGGCTTTTAATAACAATACATGAGCATATATACATAACGCAAACACATAGCATTACATTGCAGTAGGCGTAGCAGTGGGTGGAGCTGTAGGTGTGACGCGTAGCAGTCGCGAAAGATAAGGGCAAAAGTAGGTGTAACTGGGCGTATACATAGACATGTGGTGCAGACGTAACAGGATATGTCATGAATGGGGCGGAAACCATGGAGGGGGCTACCTAAGGAGCCGGGACCTCTAACCTGATGGTGCGCGCAAACTAGCAATGACGTATCACTAGGAGAAGCTGGGGGCTATGAACTCTGTGCTAGGAGCAGAGACTGAAGTCTGGAGGGTCGGAGCGACATGTACCTAAACCCTATCTAGTATCTGATGTTTAGGGAACATGTTGATATGAACTAGAAGTCAAGAGAGGAAAGGCTAACAGGCTCTAAGACTGGAGCATGCATTATTCTACATGTAGTGCGTGTTGAAGAATATGAAATGACCATTAAATGCAGTATTTCTCTAACGTGGAGACGTGAAGGCTAGACAATGACGGAAACTATTGATGCAGTTCAGTAGCTTAGGAATGCAGAGAAGGAGGGCTGAACTGATAACTGGGCTCATAACATATTCTTGGCAGACTCAGAGACTGAGCCATGCTGGGCCGGGCACTGCGAGGCAGGAAGTAAGTGAAGGGTCGAGGATACAGGTGGGGGCTGTATCGCTCCTCAGCGAGGCTTCAGGAGACAGGAGCTGAATCTGGTGTCCAGGCCCTTTTGAGGCCTAGAAACGGGGACTTTATAATGGAATAACGTGCACACTGAGAAACGTGGCAACGTAGCTTTACATAGGCCTGATATTCGTAGTATTCACGAGGACTAGAAACTGACATACTAGAGGTGGACACAACTGTACTTGCGTCATTAATCGAACATGGGGAATAACATATGCATATTTAATCATGCACACATAACATATGATGGATGACACGTAGGGACACAGAACATGGCAAAATTTACTTTTCCACATTCCCTCCTTGTCACTACGTTCCCATCAGGAAACATCAATATTCATGATACCATCTATCATTTCATACAGTATCATTTGCTCATCTCGAATTCTCTTAGAACGGGATTTAGAACGGGGCTTGGGACTAGGAATACAAGAGGTAGCACAAATGCCGCAAATCGCAGGGCCACATTGTATACAGAGGCAGCAGCTGAATATGATCGCTACTGCAATACCTAGAAAGGACAATATTTTCCATCCCCATGCGGAAATTATATTCCAGAACCAACCGGACCATGTCCAGGTGCCTGGATCTTGGTGTAACAGATGGGCAATTTTATGGAGTCTGGTTATAGCGGAATAGACAGACGGCGCGTTATTTGGAATGAAAATGCAGCAACTAGATCCGATGACTCTACAGGCCCCGCCCCTATCGGCCAGTATGACGTCAAGGACGAGACGATTCTGTAAAACGACAAATCTCATAGCAGATTGCTCTTCAGTTAAGTTACCTAGAGCAGAGGCAGTCTCATTTACTACAGCTTCAAGGGTTCTGGTTAACCTACGGATTAACTTACTATTCTGGACAGGTCCTATAAAGAAAAAGAAACCTTTATTGAAATCTGTATATTGTTCTAGAGTAGTTTCAGTATAATCGACAATTGGGGACTCCCTTCTATGTCTAATGTGTACTAGATGTGTGTTTCTATGATAATCAGGTGGGGCTAGGAAAACTGGTGGCAGTAGGAAGGCAATGTAACAGGTTCCCTCCCAATCGAGGGGCAGACGAACATATGCGGTTTGACCACAAATAAAATATGAATGACGTGAAGCTTTGAAAATAGATTTCCCACTGTCACTATACTTGACAATAGTAGTACAATCCCTTATTTCGGACACATAATTCGCCTTTTACTGGTAGTACTGAAATAGCGGGTAAGTCTGGAGTAGTATCAGACTGAACATTCAGGACCATAAAATTCGACGAATAATTACCTAAATTATACACTTCATTTTCTAGATCTAAACCTGTTCGGTGAGGGAGACCTTGCTTGTCTGGGAAACATGTACTGTTAAGAAAAGACATATCTGTTGAGGATGACGTTAACGTGGACCATGCTCCACACGAACCATTATGTGAGAATGGATAAGGAAAAAGTGGCAGAACTCCCTTCGGTGTCTGGAAAGGGGGGAGTCGACCACACACCCAACAATTAGTGGCATTGCTGGTCTGGTGTGAGTAATGTAACATACGGATAAATGAGTTATTTCGCATGGCGAGGCGGTAAGACAGTTCATGAGGGGGCAGATCACTAAACGTGTGCTCTACTGTAGTATTAGCAGACTTATTTACATGTGAAACTGGGAAACATAGGTAAAATGCATAACTGGTGCAGGAAATCATAAGGCTGGAAAACAATATGAAACATAAAAAAACGATACATCGGATTGAGTTTTGACTAACTCTCTCACTATGGGGGTCTATTTTATACATGTCAGAAACAGTCTAACCGTTTCACCTAGGGGAGGACTTAGACAATCAAACTGGCTGACTTAATTTACTAGACCGTAGTTTCTGTTTATACTCCTGCTGCGGAGTTTTCTCTAACAGGGGAGGGGTTGTAACAATGTCATTTGCGGGACAGTCCTTGAGAACAATATTCTGGCAATCCTTTGAATCCTGGGAAATGTTCTTTAAGGCGGGTTTCAATCCATTAAAAAGTTTAATATGAGAAAGGTGCACCCAGCCTTTGCGTCCTTCCAACTTCACGGCTGTACGGGTGGTGAGGAGGACCTGTCGGGGCTCTTTCCATCGAGGCTCCAGCGGACTTGATCTGTCAAAGTTGCGGACCATCACCATGGATCCTGGAACGATTTCATGCGGTGCCACCTCGGTATTGTCTGGAAATGCGGCGGCAACCTGTGAACGACATGAGTTGAGGGCAGACATCAAGGAAGCTAGGTAATCTGTCAGCATATTACTTGAAACATCGGTAATACTTCGGGGTCTAGGAGTACCCCACATGTTAGGGGGGCGGCCGAAAACGACCTCATACGGGGACAGACCTGATCTGGAATGTGCGACCATGCGCATATAAAATAAAGCGACTGGTAGAGCTACTAGCCAGTCCACACCTTTTTCTTTACACACTTTTGCAATACGGATTTTCAGAGTCTGGTTATGTCTCTCAACGAGACCGGCTGCTTCAGGATGGCGTACACAATGGAACTTCCACTGGTACCCTAACAAAAGGGAAACATGCTTCATGAGTTCGGATGAGAATGGCTGGCCGTTATCAGAATATACGACTCTAGGGAGTCCATAACGGGGGAAGAACTCACGAACCAACTGCTTGGCAGTGGTCGTGGCTGTGTAATCTGGGACTGGATATGCTTCTGTCCACCTGGACAAAGCGCATACAACTACAAGGACATACTTGAAACCTCGACATCGCTCCATCTGAATATAATCCATCTGGAGGACTTCAAAAGGGTGGTCAGGGGGCTGGAAACCACCTTGTTCCACCGGGACACTTTTACCTGGATTAAACTGACAACATATCATACAGGTACGGACTTTCTGCTTAGCTGCAGCTCGTAAATGCTTGTTGAACCAAATGTTCTGGATACTGTCTAACATGGCTTTTTCTCCTAAATGTGCTGGACTATGTGCGGTATTGATAATGACTTGAACCATAGAGTCGGGGAGAAACCATGTGGCTTTACCCTTCGTTACCCATC
The DNA here is from genome assembly GCF_964261635.1 of Lissotriton helveticus. Taxonomy (NCBI): domain Eukaryota; kingdom Metazoa; phylum Chordata; class Amphibia; order Caudata; family Salamandridae; genus Lissotriton; species Lissotriton helveticus. Next base: position 1,015,815,094 of record NC_136068.1, read on the forward strand.
CCTGATCTGTCTGGACCCCTCCTTGTTCGGACCATTTCTTGATTTCATCGGGAGTAGCATGTAACTGGATATCTATGACATCTTGAGTAGGGTCCTTAACTGTCATGCATGTAGTCGGATCTGGAGTATGTGTCATGTTAACTGGAATGTCTGGAGTCTGTGCTGTAAGCTTGGCTGTGCGATCTGCTAGATCGTTACCTTGAGAAATAATGTCAGTGACTTTCGTATGTGCTTTGCACTTCATGATAGCGATAGATGTCGGTAAGTGTATGGCATCTAACAGAGCTTGAATAAGGAGACCATGCTGAATCTTGGTTCCATGAGAAGTCATGAAACCTCTCTCCTGCCAGAGCACTCCGAAGTCGTGTACAACTCCAAATGCGTAGCGTGAATCTGTGTAAACATTAACTTTCAGGTTCTTGGCGTGTATGCAGGCTTGTGTCAGAGCAACTAGTTCTGCTGCTTGAGCGGACAGAGTGTCAATACGGTGTGTCTCAATAACTTCGGTGTCAGTAGTCACTGCATACGCGGCTACTAGTTCTCCTGTACTAGTTCTCATACATGAACCATCCACATAAAGTGTCAGGTCGGGGTCTGGTAACGGAATATCTGTCAGATCTTGCCTTGGTTTTGTCGTAATGTTAACTACTTCCACACAGTCGTGTGTGGCAGAATTTGAAGTAACTGATGGTAATAATGTAGCAGGATTCAGGATGTTGCAGCGTCTGATTTCTATGTGTGGCTGGAACAGTGTCAATTCATAACCTGTTAAACGTGCAATTGTCAAGTGCTGAGTCTGCGTTCGGTTTAAAAGAACTTCCACAGAATGTGGAACTTGTACTGTCAAGGAATGTCCTAAGACTATGGAATCACTTTGTCTGATAGCTAGTGCTGTGGCTGCAACTGACTTGAGGCACGCAGGCAAAGCCTGGGCGACTGGATCTAATGTGCTAGAAAAATAAGCACATGGCTTGTATTGTCCTGCTTGATCTTGCGTGAGAACAGATAATGCTGTACCTTCACGTTCTGTGACGAAGAGTGTAAAAGGCTTACTGTAGTTCGGTGTCGCTAGAACTGGAGCTTGGCATAAAGCTTTCTTTAACTCGTTGAAACTAAGTGTATGTTCAGATGTCCAAGGGAGGACAGTCGATACGGCTGCCTCCTGTGTCGTTAACTGTATCAGTGGTTTAGCTAGAAATGCATACTGAGGAATCCATTGTCTACAATAAGAAGTAAGGCCGATAAAGGCACGTACCTCCTTCTGGGTCTTGGGCTGAGGAAGACTCGCTATTAGCTGGATACGGTCTGGTGTCAACTGCCTACCCCTCTTGGACAGTAAGTGTCCTAAGTATACCACTTGCTGGACACAGAATTGAAGCTTCGAAGGGGACACCTTGTGCCCCATCTCGGCCAGGAAATACAGAACCGTTAGTGACGCTCGCTCGCAATCACGTTCAGAACGGGCTGTGATCAGTAGATCATCGACATACTGGAGCAGGGCAGTGTCAGTTGGCATGTGAATGTTGTCTAGTTGTCTCTTAAGTGCTTGACTGTAAATACTAGGACTTTCTGTGAAACCTTGGGGAGCGCGTGTGAACATATAGCTCCTTCCATTTAAACAGAATCCGAAAAGAAACTGGCTGTCTGGATGAATTGGAACACTAAAAAATGCGTTCTTGAGGTCGATTACTGTAAAGAACATGGCTTCGGAATCAATGGCTGTCAATAGGGAAGAGATGTCTGGGACAACTGGGTACTGCGGAATAATACATTTATTAAGCTCTCGTAGGTCGATCACTAATCGATATACTGGGGGTGCATTTGGATCAGTACGTTTCATAACTGGAATGATCGGAGAATTGCATACGTTGGAGTCAGTTTCTACAACCACTCCTTGAGCGATGAGCTCGTCAATAATTTTGGATAAGGCTGCTACAGCCTCGGGTGGCAATCTGTACTGTCTGATTCGTGGTAACACTACACCTGACTTGAGAGTCACACGATAAGGTGTGATTTGCATATAACCTACATCAGTTGGACCTTGCGCCCATAAATGCTGCGGAACATTAGACAATCTTGGATCAAAATCTCGTAATACATAGTGACCCTTAAAGTCACGTAGGAACAATCGTATTCCCTCTGGGGAACAGCATATAACTGCACCCAACTCTTTCAGTGTTTTAATGCCCAATAGGTTTTCCGGACATGACTTAGTAAGTAACAGATCAGTAGTGCGGGACAATGGACCTACTTCTAGAGTAACTGGCTTTGAAATCTCATTTACGATAGGTTTTCCTGAAAATCCAAGGGAAACATTTCTTGTGCCTGAGAGCGGAGCCCCTGGAACTTCGGCATGACTAATTGTGGTCCTACTTGCCCCTGTATCAATCAAAAACTTTCTGTCTTGCCCTAATACTTGACTGTGAACATAGGGACCTTCTTGATCTACAGGTATCTCGATGAGAGGCAAGCCTACCTCCCTCTCCAGGCTGTTTCATGAATACTGCTGGTACTCTGGATACTCAGACTGTGCATACTGGTACATCTGCGATGTAACATGCTGTGTTGCAGCGATAGGCTGCGGTACTGTAACTATCTGTTGTGCATTCTGTGGCTGAGGAGTCTGTGAAACTTGCTCTTGTCTAGGCGGACGTGGTCTTTCCTTAGTCTTACCAGTAGCTATGTTGTGTTTCAGAACTGCACACTCATTTATAAAATGACCTGGCTGTTTACAATAATTGCAGTTCCCTTTAACGGGAGCTGCAGGGTGACTGGCTTGATTCGGACCCCTCTTCTGACTGTCTTGAGGAACAGATTGTGCAACTAGTACTTTCATTTTCGTGTCTTTCATACGTTTTCTCTCGTGTTCTTGCTCTTCCCTGATTCTATTCTGGTGGTACTGAAGCATCTGCAACATCTGGGACGGGGTATTAGCTTGCCAGGTGCTTTCGACTTTCAAAACTCGATTTTTAATTTGTGGGCTTGAATTCTCGACTAATTTAGTAACAAAAAGGTGAGGGTATGACTCACTACTTGTCTTGAGGCCACTATTGATGCTGAAACATTTTTCAAATCTAGAATAAAAATCACTAATATCCTCATCTTGCTTCTGTTTACAGGCTGAGATTGCATCCCAGTCTTCTTTTCTAGTTGTCAATAATCTGGGTAAAACTTGAATCAATAATTCTGGTAATTCTTTACATTTCTCTCCTAGACCAGTACCTGGTACTCGTGCCTTGTCTTCAGCTTCTAGAACTGCCCAATCGATCTTTTTCTCTCCCACCTCCCATTCTTTTTCCTTTAGCTTTTCATACACCCCTGCGGGCAACAGGACCTTTAACATTTTAATGATATCTGGGTAAGTGTATTCTCCCATACGGAGCATGTCTTTTAATTCTCTATGGAACCCTGCTGGATCTTTGTCATGACAGGGAATTAATTTCTTCATTTCGAGGAGTTCCATCTTTGTAATCGGGGTGTAAACAAACACTCGTTGCATTTCACCGTCCTCTGTCTTAACTGGATGCACTTCTCGTAACGGGTTCTGTCTTTCCATGTAAAATGGTTTACTTTCTGGGGGTGAGACATGAACAAAATGCGGGTTCAAAAACGTTCTATATTTGTGGCGCTGTTCGAGAATGACACTAATTAAATCGGTACCTAGACCTCTCCATCTATACTGGAGTAACTCGTTCAGGATATCGTGTAACGGACCTGGATCAGAGTGCTGACCCTCATACAGAGTAATGAGGTGCTGGATCATATACATACCCACCAGTCGCTGCTCGGCTGGGGGCAATTTCAGAAACATTTGTGCCACTATTTCGTCTGGAAAAGTGGTAGAATCAGTAATCCATCGGACTGCTGATCGGGCTAGTTCCTGTTCATGCATGGTACTTAACTCACTGTAACCAATTCGTGATTTTAGAATGTGATCGGTAGCTTGGAATACTTGTTCTAGGGAACCTTGTTCTGGTGCTGAATGATGGAAAATTGACTTGTGTTCTAGGCGTAAATGGCGATCTGGAAATCTAGATTTTCCTACATACGCTATTCTGGCGGTATTCTCGTCGTCTTCCTCTTCAGGATCTGAGTTACTTTCTTTCTCGCTTACTTGTGCTGCTTTACGTTGTTCGTGTATCTTTATTATTTCTCTACGGATTTTCTTGTACATACTCTCCATGGCACTAATGGTATTGTGCTTACCCTCGGCTATATTATCACTCCACTTTGTCAGGATTTTCATTTCGGCCTGATCTTTAGACGGGTAATCTTGTTCTCTTATTAGACAGTTAATTAAAAACTTTAATATCATACGCTGGATCTCAGCTTTCCTTTGAGACATGGCATCACTAATACTTTCTGGATCATCCCCTGTACGGATGAAACGATATATTCTGTCTAGATCTTCTTTCATATTGGGTAGGGTGACTAGATACTCGGTCACCCTCCTTACGCGTACTGAATATAAAACCATATTATTCTCGCCTGGGACTGGGTCATAGGCACATTCGCCAAGGGCTTGCCTGATTTCTGCAACAGACTTATTACTCTTGGGAGTACGCTGTGATGCTTGAGCATGTAATTCGAGTGCTGATAAACGCTTGCGTGGCGGCGGGGTTTGAGGAGGACCTCCTCCTGCGGCCCCTAGACTAGAATCGTCGACTGATATTCTTCGTGGCGGAGCGGGAAATTGAAATGCTGGCTGGACCGGGGGTACCGTAGCAGGTACTGCATGGGGTGCCCCGGTGTCTGGAGGAGCAGGATGTGCCTGATTTACAGGGACTGGCGGAGCGCGAACAGGATCTGCATATTCAGGGACTGTGTCGTCCAGATAGGACGAAATAAAAATATCAGCTGCGGTCGGTTTGTGACGTAGCTTGGTCGGAACTAGTGGTGGCGGGAAATTACTGGATGCCTCCGGGGTCGCTTTTGGCAAACCCTCGGCAAGAAGAGGATACATACCCTTAATAAGGGCATGCCTCTGTCTGTCTGACTGTTCGGCTTTGACTTGTTCACCTATCTCGATTAATTCTTTTTCTTGGGCTCGCTCTAAGGATTCTCTACTTAATTCTAACTTTCTGATTTCTTTTTCAGTTCTTTTATGAGCTTCTTTGCGCCATAACTCGATGGCATCTTTCTGTGACTGTCTGGCTTTCTTTTTCCATAATGCTTCTTCTACTCGCATGATGCATTCGGCATCCCATGTACCCGATACGGGCCATCTATACTTTTCTTCTAACTGTTTGGTATACTCTACCCATAAGTCTAGATACAATATGGCACTTATGCCATGTTTCTGATACATAAAGTGACCTGGACTGTCCCTGGGCGGGACGGGAACTGCTGCTTCAGCAGACCCTTTCTAGTTTTTAACTGACGTAACTTGGAAAATATGGGCATGACTGAACTGTAATCTAGACACAATACAATACACAATGAACACGATACTTATTCCCCATTCATACCACGACATTAAAATACATGAAAAACATTTAAAATAATCAGTTCGAACAGAATACTACCTGGAAATACTGAGAACAGAACACATAAATTTTCTCGAGAACAGAAACTGACTAGAACAGAAACTAGATGCACTGCTGAAACAGTACGAAACTTACCGGTCTCATAAAGAGACACGTCAGGACCCGCATCCACCGAAGTGGACACTTCGTTTGTGGGACTGTGTACCACCAACCCACAGACCAGAGTCAATTAAATTGACCCTGTCTAGATACCACCCCAGTAACGGTACTCACCGGGCAGCAAGAACGGAGGGCCTCGGACTGGACTGGACTGCTACGACGACGGACGACGAACTTCAGACTTCGGACTTCAGTTACGGGTGGACCTCCGGATACCTCGGACCTTGGACTCTTGGCTTGGGCTCTGGTCGGGACTCGCCGCGTTCCTCCACCGTCTCGTCTGGATGCTGGACCGCCTCCTCCGTCTCCTCCGTGGGCCTGAGGGATACTTGAGCAGAAATATCTGCCACTGCGCAGAAGAGTTCCGTCACGACTGCAGAGGGTCAGGGGGTCGGCGTGGCTTCACCGACGCGTGGGGAAAGGGCAAGTCCCTATTCGGGCGCCATTATGTGGTAAATAAATAAATAATACCTCTCTTTTTGACTAGACATATATCATAACAGATAGCTCAATAAATAAGAGTCAAGATTCGAGGTAGTAGGAGTTTTGCAGGTTTAATACAGCATAAGGACAGGAACAGGACAACCTGCATAGGAATAGGATGACAGGGCCCAGCAGCTGCTGGGGCTGGATCTGGGATGAGCGCGCTGGCTTTTAATAACAATACATGAGCATATATACATAACGCAAACACATAGCATTACATTGCAGTAGGCGTAGCAGTGGGTGGAGCAGTAGGTGTGACGCGTAGCAGTCGCGAAAGATAAGGGCAAAAGTAGGTGTAACTGGGCGTATACATAGACATGTGGTGCAGACGTAACAGGATATGTCATGAATGGGGCGGAAACCATGGAGGGGGCTACCTAAGGAGCCGGGACCTCTAACCTGATGGTGCGCGCAAACTAGCAATGACGTATCACTAGGAGAAGCTGGGGGCTATGAACTCTGTGCTAGGAGCAGAGACTGAAGTCTGGAGGGTCGGAGCGACATGTACCTAAACCCTATCTAGTATCTGATGTTTAGGGAACATGTTGATATGAACTAGAAGTCAAGAGAGGAAAGGCTAACAGGCTCTAAGACTGGAGCATGCATTATTCTACATGTAGTGCGTGTTGAAGAATATGAAATGACCATTAAATGCAGTATTTCTCTAACGTGGAGACGTGAAGGCTAGACAATGACGGAAACTATTGATGCAGTTCAGTAGCTTAGGAATGCAGAGAAGGAGGGCTGAACTGATAACTGGGCTCATAACATATTCTTGGCAGACTCAGAGACTGAGCCATGCTGGGCCGGGCACTGCGAGGCAGGAAGTAAGTGAAGGGTCGAGGATACAGGTGGGGGCTGTATCGCTCCTCAGCGAGGCTTCAGGAGACAGGAGCTGAATCTGGTGTCCAGGCCCTTTTGAGGCCTAGAAACGGGGACTTTATAATGGAATAACGTGCACACTGAGAAACGTGGCAACGTAGCTTTACATAGGCCTGATATTCGTAGTATTCACGAGGACTAGAAACTGACATACTAGAGGTGGACACAACTGTACTTGCGTCATTAATCGAACATGGGGAATAACATATGCATATTTAATCATGCACACATAACATATGATGGATGACACGTAGGGACACAGAACATGGCAAAATTTACTTTTCCACAATATCCTTCTGCTGATAGTAGGACTATGCTTCCGCCTTTGTCCGCAGGCTTAATGACTATGTCTTGATTGTTCTTCAATTCGTTTAAAGCGATATTTTCAGCTTTAGTTAGGTTCTGGAATGGTTTTGGGGGGTGTTGATTCAGTTCCTCAACCTCCTTCATGATTGCTTGTTCGAAGGTACTGATCTCGATGGGTACCTGCGAATTGAGTGGACAAAATGACGACTTGTTTCTTAGAGTTGTATCTCCTTCTTGGGGTTGTTGTTCTCCTTTGAAAAACGCTTTCAATTTTAAGGTGCGGCAGAAATTTGCAAGCTCGCACTTAGTTCTGAAGATGTCTGTTTTTGGTGTCGGCACATAGCCTAGTCCTTTGTTGAGAACACTGATTTGGTTCTCTGTCAATTCTTGTCCTGTTAGATTGACTATCAGACTGTCGGGCCTTGATTTGTGTTGGCTTTGGTGACACTTCGTGTTTGGACCTGTCGTGTCTGGTCGGACCAGGTTATTCCTTTCTGTCTGGACCTTCGGTTGTTCTGGCCATTCCCTAAAAAAGGACGGCCTTGTTGGTAGTTTTGAACACCCTGTGGGGGCATTTGGTGGTTCATGGGTATCGGAAAATAAGGGTTCGGCCACCCTTAGAACTGGGGGTTGAATGGGTGAAACGGTATCCCTTGTCCACTGTTGTGGTAGAAAGGGGGGCGCCATTGGTTGTTACGACCTCTTTGTTGTCCCCTTCTGTTCCTAAAGTTGCCTCGGCCTCGTGGTGTAGTATCATCCCCACTCTGGTTTGAGCTGTTGTCTGATGACATACTGTTGGTGTCAGAGTTGTCATTTGATTTGTAGTCTTTACTACTGTATGGGTGAATGCGTTCCAAGGAGAATCTTTTTAACTCTTTAGCAAGTTTCTGTAATTTTGTCTGGGTTAGGTATTCTTGGGTGTCTTTCATTTCTTTGTTTATCTCATCAAGGCGGGTTTTGTAGATAGTGATGTTGATTGTGTTGTTCATTTTCGTTTCCAGAATCTCGATCTTGATTGCAAGTTCATCCGTCAATCTAGTTGCGGTTTTGATTATAAGTACTAAATAGTCTCTGGTACATTTCCAGGATATGGAGGACCAATCCTTTCTGAATGCAAGATCTTTCAAAAAAATGCGTGGTGCATTCGTCACCCAAAGGCCTTTGGGTGCAGCGTTGACTCGGAGGTATTCGGTCATGATTATGCCATGTACTGCCGTTCGTACTTGTTCCTTCTTGACCTCTGTTAATTCGTCCCATTCCGCTGTCGAAGAAAGAGTCTGGTTGAGGTCACCTTCCATGAGTAGAGGCGGTCTTGCCAGGATTTCATCGATGTCCTCAGTTGTGTAACTGAGACCAAAGCTTCCTGCCATTGTTGCAATTCTTGCTAGGCAGTTTGATGTCACAGGCTAGTGGTGCCTATGAGATGTGTCTCCCACAGCTGCACGCTGCTTGATGCGTATAATCAGGAGGGTAGGGAGGTAGAGAGAAGATCCTTTCAGTCTCCGGAGTTAACTCATTATAATCAAGGGGGGGGAAAGGATCACTTGTCCTGCTTAAACCTTGGGTTTCACAAGTAGAGGAACTGGTATCTCCCAATCAAATATAACTCTCATACACGTGTACTTAGGATGGTTCTTTCTTAGCGGTATATACTGGGTACCCGCTTTTTTACACGTGCGTGCGTAATCATTGAGTTATTTTTTGTATTGTGCACCCTCCACCAGGAGGTATTGCCTTTGGTTTAAGGCAGTAGTGATCGTGAATAGTAGGGGAGGGGTTGTGGTGACGGTGTAGTTAAAAAATCCGGACAGCCAGACTGAGAGAGTTTTAATAGGTCTGGATTCGGAAATGATTTAAAAAATTAATGGTGCACTTTTTGAAATTGTTAGGGGTTCAAGTGCATTTCGTATCTAAAAAGAGGTCAACATGTTTCAGCCTTTGGTAGTCAGAGGATCTTAGGCTTTCGTCAGGACCAATAAGGGTGAATAAATAGTGATTAAAGCAAAAATTGTGAGAAGAGAAAAGGTAAATTAACCTGATCCTTCGTTATTCAAGGTTTCATTGTACCTGAGAAAAAAGACATACACAAACGACAACAAAAGGGAGATAGGGGATGGGAAAACACATAATATTTTCCCATCCCCTATCTCCCTTTTGTTGTCGTTTGTGTATGTCTTTTTTCTCAGGTACAATGAAACCTTGAATAACGAAGGATCAGGTTAATTTACCTTTTCTCTTCTCACAATTTTTGCTTTAATCACTATTTATTCACCCTTATTGGTCCTGACGAAAGCCTAAGATCCTCTGACTACCAAAGGCTGAAACATGTTGACCTCTTTTTAGATACAAAATGCACTTGAACCCCTAACAATTTCAAAAAGTGCACCATTAATTTTTTAAATCATTTCCGAATCCAGACCTATTAAAACTCTCTCAGTCTGGCTGTCCGGATTTTTTAACTACACCGTCACCACAACCCCTCCCCTACTATTCACGATCACTACTGCCTTAAACCAAAGGCAATACCTCCTGGTGGAGGGTGCACAATACAAAAAATAACTCAATGATTACGCACGCACGTGTAAAAAAGCGGGTACCCAGTATATACCGCTAAGAAAGAACCATCCTAAGTACACGTGTATGAGAGTTATATTTGATTGGGAGATACCAGTTCCTCTACTTGTGAAACCCAAGGTTTAAGCAGGACAAGTGATCCTTTCCCCCCCCTTGATTATAATGAGTCATGCAATGCACCAAGTGATGAGTTAACCCCTTGATGTCCTGCAGATGTTCAAATTAGTCATAAAAAGGTGATCCCAATCAGTGGTCGAAGTAGGCAGGATCGGCAGGCATGGTGTGCCCCTACTATTTTAATTTAATAGGATCCATTCCCCTAATTTTTTATTCTCCTGCCCCCCTCTCTGTTTCTTCCTTGTCTTCTTATTCCCTCGATTTCTGTCTCTGCCTCACTGCCTTCCTCCTCCTCAGTTGCTGAAAACCCAGTGGCGACTCCTCTGCTAAGGCTGAGAAGCATTGCCCCACTGCTTTTTAGCAGTGTCACTAAAGGAAAAATAAAATGACAATAACTCTAAGTTATTATCATTTTATCTTACCTTGATGCGACAGCTTTGCTGGTGGAAAGGGGCGGGCTGCTCGGCTGACAGAGCATGGGAGGAGAGGTGTAGTTTGCACTCCCGAAAGTGTGCATGAATGTTTAGCCGGCCCCATTCATGCGCTTTATTGCGTGTTCTCCATGTTAGCTGCATTACAGCTTCCATGGAGAACATTCCCAACCTCCCATTCTCTGGCTGAGCGCCGATCCACGGCATTCCAGTATTGTGATTGGCTATCGGGAGGCTGGGAGCCGGTTGCATCCTGCTTCCTGCCCTGGAAGCGGGGAGAGGACTGAGAGGAGGCAGTGGCAACGGCAGGCATCAGCAGCAGACAGGTAAATGTGTATTTAAACAAGAAATCATACCCTCCTCCCTGACCTGCCTCCCCACCACCTTCAAATACCAGCCGTCACTGTGAAAACCATGACTTCAAGAAATGGCACTTACCCTCTTTCCTCTCCTTTCCTTCATTTGTTCCCATGTGAAGTGGATCTAAAAAAAGAAAAAAAAACACTGTTGCTGGAAATGTCTTTTTCTGACAGTTTTTTATTTTAAAGTGCAGGCTCGGGACGGAGAGAAAAAAAGGTTCAAAATACGAAAAATTTATAACTAAATAAAGCAAGACAGGGTGGTCACAAAGTGCCCAGATTGGTTTTATTCACACCCAAGCGCCACTTTACAGAGTTTGCCAGTGAAGTGCTACTTTAGTTTTCTCGACTTTCTTTGACCAGCATTGTTTTGCCTGGGTGGGGAAGTGCACCATTCCTGGAGGTGCTGCAATATCTGGTTGATGCGTGGAGTGGAAAACATTTAATGTGATCCTTATCAGCTGATTTCCTTATTTTAGTTCATAAAATGTGTACCGCAGCTCTCTGTTCAGGGATGTGGTCTTTTTAAACCATACTGCTTACGTTTTGTAAGGATATAAGAAATGGACATTAAAACGTGTCCCTTCTGGGCCCCGTAGTCATGCACTTAACTTTTAAGGCAAAAACTCTCAGTGATATCTGAATAATGAGTGTAAAAGTGTTAAGGTAACAATGTTGTTCCTGCTTACATTTCATATGCTTTACTTAATCTTGCATTCCCTATGATTATTTGCTTTTTCCAGGATGTATATATTTTCAGGCAGCATAATATTCTTTTCTAGTGCATAATTTGAATTGAGTCGCATCCAGGTGTTTATAGCGGGTCACAATTGGGATGTAGCTGAAGGCAGTGTGAGTTTCTCTCAGTAAGGCAGTATGGTTTTCAGTGGGGGAGAGGATGTGGCACTATAGCCAGAGCTGCTGAATTTGGAACTGGGGAACCAGATTTAGCCTTCATGACCAGTCTACCAGACCATTCTCCTGAGGGAGAACATTTTCATGCCAGACCTTAGAAGGCCCCCTAGACTTTGGAAGCCCTGGTGTCTTAGCACCAGCAGGTGGACACTATCAGTGGCAAGTGTGGGTTAAACTTGAAGGCCTATCCACCACAAGTTCACCTCCAATCTTGCGGGCAGGCCTACGAAGGAGCACACCCTAGAGCAAAAGCGACTCTGTCACTGAGTTCACAGGACCCTTGAGGCCAGTCTGCCAGACCCATTGGTCCCTCCATTGGCCTTGTTTCAGTGGTAGTAATGCAACTCACCAGAGATCGGCATTATAGGTTTTGCACGCACACCAAGCTAGGTTTGCAGACTTCACAGTCTCTCTCTCTCTCATGCAGCAATGGAGGACAAACTTATGTTGCAGTGTTGACTAAATAATGCAGCAAAAAAAGGCTGCAGCGTAATGTGGTACATTTTCTGATACTTTTATTATTTTGACATTTTTACACGTACTAGCAGTCTCTACAAAGATTTTGCCTCATTAATGCCAGTGTAACATACAAATGCATCTGTGAGAAAGGTAACCAGTCAATCTCTGCTAACAACTTATACCAGAATCTGAGCCTTCATACCAGGTGGTGTCTTTTGAGCACGCCAAACAACAGCTGCCCGTGAAAATCAACTTTAAATCTTCCGGCGCTAGCACAAATGTTGAGGGCAAGATGGCGGAGACCCAGTCGTACCCGTCTGCAGAGCTTCCAGCTTAACAGAGCTCCGGATTCCCTCGTCGAGAGGCTGCTATTCAAGGGAAGATAACCCAACGACTCACTGGGCAAGTACTCTTTAAGGTACTTCCTAATTTCAAACTTCCAAATGTCTAATACGAACTGCAGGGCGACCGGTTACTCCACGCTGCATGATCCTAATATGGCGTCCACGCTAGTAGCAACCGCATATTGAGAGCACACATTCAATCGTGCATAGCGTCTGAAGAGGTAACGCTGTGCCTTGCTCGAGCCAGAATAATTCAGTGTTTATCTGCTGCCTGCCTTCATGTCCGAGTGCGAAAAAGTTCGCAACGGCCCGCATTATCAGAGGCTCTGATCATCCCTGGATATAAAATGGCGTCCACTCAGTGATAGCTTCTCAAGCCACACCATATGTGTGTGAAATCTGATCCAAACAACTGTCTAATGCTAAGTGCTAGTGACGAGTAGTGTTAAATAATTCAACAAACTCAGCGAACTCAGTGAACTCAGCAAACTCAGCGAACCACCTCTGCTCAATCAAAGGCCTAACCACTTCACCTAATTACAAGTCTGCCACTCTTACCTGACTTGATGCCTGACCTCAAAATGGCATATATTGTTATGTCGATGAGCCAATGTTAAAAATAAATTAAGGCATTATCCCAGAAGATCACCTTTAGGATTATGCATGAAAAGTCACACTGTGTGTCTGGAGCACCTTGAAGCATCTAAGTCTGACCCACAAAAAATAGTCTGACCCACAAAAAGAAGTGCTTCTTCATTCAAAGCCTCAATTGAAGCCTTCGGACTCATTTAATATCTCGAAGGCTTAGTTTGAAGACTCTTCCACCTCTCCTAGAACCTCAGGATACCGAGATTTCACTTAAAAGCGCAAAAGTACTCAAAATGCAAAAGTACTCAAAGATTGTAAAGTAAAGTGCGTTAAAAGTACAAAAAGAAGGTGTGTATAAGAACGTTATCCACGCTAGCACCACTAAACGTCATTTTCCAGAATCTCCGGTCGCACAACTCCTATCACCATGGCTGAAAAAGATTCTAAGTCACATTACAAGAGCTCTAAGGCTGAACCATCACCATCAGACTCTCCTATCAAACCCAAGACTGATATGAGCAGCACGATGGAAATGATCCTTAAAAAACGGGCTGATGTACACGACCTGCGAAGTCTACCAAACAAAGGGCCCTATTAGGATGGCGGACGGACCTGCGTCCGTCCGCCATCCCCGAGGAAGAGGGACTGTCCGCATGGGCAGCGGCGGTCCCTCCATGGAAATTAGGATGTGACCGCCACCCTGGCGGTCACATCCCCCACATTTAACATTGCGGCGGATGCTGCTCCAAGCAGCACCCACCGCAAGGTTAAAAAATGCATGTTTACCTTTGCATGCACGAAGCGGCAGGCACCGCGTGGTGCCTGCCGCTTCGTGCACGCAAAGGCAGTGGTACCCCCATGTGCAAACCCCACCCCCCCTTCACACCTCGGGGCCCGCAACGGGCCCCCAAAGAAAAGACTGTATGCCTTTCCACGGGACCGCCGCCATCCTAATTTGCCTGGCTGTGTCTGATAGACACCGCCAGCCATGTTAGAGTTTTTCCGCCGTGGTCGGAAGGCGACCACGGCGGAAAAGCTGCGGCTGGAAAAAATATCCCCCGGCCATCCTAATCTGACGGGGGTATTTTTTCAGTCCGCAGCAGCTAATCCGCATCCTCCGGCCCGGAGGATGCGGATTATCCGCTATCATAATCCGCCCCAAAATACGGACATTATGAAGTTAGAATTGACCGCCATTCGTGCTGACATAAATACAATCAACTCTAAAATTGATGCACCGGAACAAAGGATAAACGATGTGGAAGACTCCACTAATCGTTCCAACAAAGATATAAAATCCCATCTTGCCATCACCAGCAGCCTAAAAAGACAAGCTTCTGAACTTGAAGACCTGAACAGAAGGTGCAACATCAGAATTTTTCGAATACCAGAAGAGTCAGAGGACTCTGAAGAGTCATGTATTTCCTTCTTGCAGAACTGGATTCCACAGATCACTGGCATAAAATTCCACAAGAACCTGGAACTGGATCGCGCACACAGAATACTGACATACAACTCATCGACAAGGAAAGTGACACGTCCGATCATTTGCAAACCTCTGAAATATCAGCATACGGAGCCATTCTCAACTTTGCTGGCAAAAATTGCCAGATCTCATGGAATGGACACAAAATAATATTCACACAGGACTACTCAAAAACATACTTTGATACAAGTAAGGGCTTCCTCATGCTTAGAGACAGACTACGAGAAAGAAACATCCAATTCTCATTTGCAGGCCCATAAAATTTTAAAATCACAGAGAATGGAAGACTCCACATCTTCATTGATCCAAAAGAACTATCAAACTTCCTAGACAGCCCAAACTCACAAGACATGGATCACGCCAACTCCTTTTCTAATAAAAGGAAATCATGATATCCTTTTACCGAGCCCAATAGCTAGGCTTTGCCTCTCAAGAGGAGTTTTCCCTCCATGGAACAGGACTGTTCGGTTTGTCTGACTGTTCATGATTCTAATTTGCTGTCAATTTGTTGTTAAGTACGTAAACACTTGCCTTTTAAGAGACTGTCGTGTAAGAGGATTGTAATCACCGTAGAATAGGGTTGTTCCGATCGGATTATTGCCCATATAAAGGGTTGTTCAGAACAAATTATTGTCCATGAATACTATGCATTTTTACTGCTAACTAGTACAAAGCTAAATCAAACCACGACAGTTGTTATAGTTATAACACTTGTAACAGCTGCTATAGGTTGCTATATGTTATTATACACCACAAGTTACCACACTTTATACCACACCCGGTTATACTAGGCATGTTACTATATACCACGAATCTCCTTTATATGACATCCCCCAGCTCTTTAGGGCCACCCACTAACATAATTAGATACTCGACATAGTTAACTTCACATTACACTAATATACCAAAGGTTATCAAAAGTCAGATGCCGCAACCACATGTATACTCTAGTTACTATGTGCCTCAAAGGATCTCAATCCAAAATGTTATAGACCTAACTACGCTAATTCCATTCTTACACTGTAGAAGGTTATCTAACAAATAATCATATCATCTCCGAGTCGGCGGATTGACGCTCCTGCCGTCGCACCAACGACATTCGATGCCTTCAGGGTTAGGGAGGAGTGAGTGGGTGTGGGGACGGGGGTTGAGGGTTTTGTGGTTTTTTCTTTTGCTCTCATCATTATTATTTTTGTTACTTTTGGTCTGTTCTTCTTTTCGCTTTCCCTTATTATTGTTTCCTATCCTGCACGTTAACCAGCCATTCAATCAACTTTTGAGTATACGCAGAGCCGTCTGTATTATCACACTTCCTATTAATCCATACCATGTACTTCCCACTACTTCAGAGCTGTTACTCGAAACAAGCATTTCAGTACACAGTCAAGTCCAGCCACCATTACACACGCATACGATGACACATAACATTTCAGACAACTTCAATATCATATCCCTAAACGTGATGGGCTTAACCATCCGATTAAGCGACTGAAAATTATGGACTATTTAGCAAAATCGAAAGGAGACATCATACTCCTTCAGGAGACAAAACTATATACCAAAGGCTCTGAATTCATTAAACACAACTGGATATCACAAGTGTCCTGCTCACCAGAGGAACACAAAAAGAAAGGTGTAATTACCCTAATAGCAAGAAAATTCAATTACACTCTTGAATCATGCTCACATGATGAGGACGGCAGTCTCCTGGTTACATGTTTACTTAGAGGTGATGGCACCTTTCATGTTGTAAACTTCTATGGACCAAACACAGACAAGCCTACATTTTGGGGAAAAGTCTCTAACAAAATAGGGCACATACCTCAAGAAGACTAAATCATAGTGGGCAGTGACTTTAACCTCCCCCTAGTTCCTATATTAGACCGCCAACCTACCCGCAAATACCATCTCACAAAATCCAAATGTGTAGTACAGAAAATATGCTCAAAATAGAGTCTCATAAACTCTTGGCTCCTTAAACACTCTGACTTCTGACTTCAGAGACTATACCTCTTACTCAGCCCCACACAACTCATACACAAGGATAGATTATATACTAATATCGGGCTCATACACTCACCTAATCAACCAGACCAATATCTCACCGAAACTTGTCTCTGATTGTTCATGCATTAACATCATATTAACAGGCAGCCACTCTAAGCCTCCACTTAAAAGATGGAGTTTCAATAACGATGTTCTATTAGATCCCAATGACAAAAGCAAAATCGAAGCCTCAATCACGAACAATCTAAAAAACAATGACCTCCCGGAAACAAACGCAAACACTCCCTGGTATGCGCTGAAAGCAAACCTGAGGGAAGGTTCTCATAGAAATCCAAACGAAAATCAACAAGAGATACAACGCAGAACTATTAGAACTATGACAAGAAATTAAGCAATTGGAAATGTTGTATGCCAACTCTCTAAACAACAAAACACTTAACCAACTCACACAAAAGAAATATGAATACACAACATCTTGAGCGAAAGAGCAGGAGTGTGGATAAATAAATGTAAGGCCTCAAACTATGTGAATCTAACAAAGTGGGGACGATGCTTGCATCCTACCTCAAACACAAACAAAATCCACACAGAATGACATCAGTCAAAGATGTGAGCAATCAATTGCACAACAACCCAAAGGAAATATTAAATTGGTTTAAACATTTTTATGAATCTCTGTATCGTAATAATCAGGACCTCAACCTGCAAAAATGAACACAATATCTGGATCGGAACAAGATTCTATAACTATCAGAAACAGACAGACTAGCCCTCGGTATGCCGATACATGCTTTGGAAGTGACTAAGACATTAATACCCTGAAAGAAAACAAAGCACCGGGAACAGACAGCTTTACAGGCAAATTTTACAAAACATTCACAGATCTACTACAACCAACCATGCTAAATGTATTCATTTAGCATGGTTCAGGTGCAGTAACAGATTCAATGGCAAAAGCCAACATTATAGTAATCCCCAAAGAAGGGAAAGACCCTTTACAACCAGAAAACTATAGACCAATATCTCTCATAAACGTAGACTACAAAATCTATGTGAATATTTTGGCCACAAGACTTAACAAATTCCTCCCAAAACTAATAAGCAACTCCTAAGTAGGCTTCATTAAACACGTATGTCAAATGATAATACCCGTCTTCTCTGCCACGTCCTCAAAAACGCGAACTATGCTAGCACATCATCTGTAGCTATAACTCTAGATGCAGAGAAAGCTTTTGACAGGGTATCTTGGTTGGTTTTAAATCAATGCATGAAGTCCTTTGACCTTGGTAAACCATTTATAAAGATGGTCATGGCCCTGTACGTGAAACTCTCTGCGCGAATTGCAATTAACGGTTCCCTTTCCGAGCCGCTCACCCTTCAGCAAGACATGAGACAAAGCTGCTCACTTTCACCTTCCCTATTTTTTTTATCTTTAGAATCCCTCTTACAGGATATTGAACAAAATACCAAAATCACTGGGATGGGAATTAATGATGAACAGGTTAAATTAGCCGCTTAAGCGGACGATATTCTGATTGTCACAGAAAATCCTGGGCCCTCAATCAAGGCTCTTATGCACACCATAGAAACTTACTCTGAACATTTGGGCTATAAACTAAACAGAGACAAATCAGAAGTAAAACCATTAAATATTCACTGCACAAAAGAGGTCTTGGGGTCATCGGGTCTGTCATGGCAATCCATATACCTAAAATATCTGGGGATTTGGTTTGGGAGCAACATAATAGACACATTACACCACAATGAAAACACTACCCTAGATAAAAATTAAAAACTATTAGACAAACGGTCCCCCAAATTTATCACCTGGTGGGGCAGGATAAAAAAATAAAAATTATGATCACTACGTTAGTCAGTTACCTCATCAATATTCTACCCTTCTTATTAACCGAAGACTTCCATCACAAACTAGATAATCTGATCTCAAAGTGTATCTGGCAAGGTAAGAAAGTTAGAATAGCCCTCAAAACTCCCTGACTAGATATATCTCTGGGGGGTGTTAACCTGGCCGACTTAAAAATCTATCAAACAGCCTTTTTAGCAAAACAGGGATCTTACTGGTTTTATCCTCCCAACAATGACACCCCAGTGTGGCTTGAAATAGAAAAGGCCATCTTAAATTATCTAAACCCACTCACCCTATTAACTACCAACACTGCCAAATTAGATAGATCAAAATCTATACTTAAAAACAGAAACATTTCTCTCTTAAAACTAGACAATAAACTCTGTACAAGCATAAGATACTCAAATCTTGCATCTCTATTGAATAACCGGACCATTAAATACAATGGTAAACCCATGTACTTTGAGTCATCGGTAAATAAAGATATTTTCTTACCACAACAACTAGACTGCTCATCATATCCTATAACTTTCTCAGAACTCCAAAATACATACAAACTTGATAAAATGGAATTCTATAACTTCCTTAAAATCAAAGCGGCCATATTGAAATCTACACTGCATAGAACAACCCCACCTCTCCCTAGCTTCATAATAAAAAATTAATAGCTTGAGGCATCTAGTATCCCACATATATAAACTCCTACATCCTAAATCCTACCACTTAAACAAAAAACTAACATCGTTCTGGGAACAACACTCTTCTAACCCCTTGTCTAAATCACAATGGGCCCAAAGATGGAAATCAGTTACCTACCAAAACATCTCTTCAGTTTTAGATCCCACTTGTTGGAACTGTAAAGAAGAAGTAGGTGATTTAGCCCACCTCATCATACACTGCAAAGCTTTATCCTCTTTTTGGGACAAAGTGTTTGCATTTTTATCTACCTTATTTAACTGGCATCTAAAAAACAGAATTTGCTTCCCTAACTTCTGGCTTTCTTAACGCAGACCTAGAAAACCAAGCAGACAGGGCACTAATGGACCTTTTACTCACATCAGCAACGCAAATAGCCTTAAACAACTGGAAGAACACACACACAAGGCCTCGTTCAAATGTTGGATTAACTGGATTACGCATATTAGAGGCGCAGACAATATCTCCCTCCAACATTCACCATGGAAACCTCCAGTTAGATACATCTGGGACAGGTTAGACAATTACTTCGCCTCAAACAAACCACCGTAAGAATACATACGGGTAAACACTAACCCATTCAAGTTCCAACGGAATTACCCCCATAGATACACCAGTAGCCGGCGGTGGCTCATCCTTTTACAACCCCTCACAATCACATATTGCAATCCTGCACACTGAAGGTTAATGCTCAAAGATCAGTACACGTGGAAAGTAATGGCTCCTTCTCTCTTCTCTATTCTCACTCCCTTTTTTCCTCACCTATCTTATTTATATTTGTCCATTATACATGATCTCAAGCCTCTTATTGTTTTGTATTATTGTTCTGTATTATTGTTTTGTATTAAAGCTTACCTTATTTACTTATGTAATATTTTTGTATTATCTGTTTTCTCAAAAACATAATAAAAATCCTTTGAAATCTAAAATTGTCAGATTATGCAGCAGTAATATGTGGCAAATATGGTTGAGCCATAATTAGGTAGAGATCAGATGCAAACTGGGATATTTTGCCATTAATTTTTTAACTGCTCTTGTTTAAA
This sequence comes from Lissotriton helveticus, assembly GCF_964261635.1. Lineage (NCBI taxonomy): Eukaryota > Metazoa > Chordata > Amphibia > Caudata > Salamandridae > Lissotriton > Lissotriton helveticus. The sequence continues at coordinate 1,015,835,299 of NC_136068.1, forward strand.
AAGGGAGGAGAAGTGCTGCTGACAGAAACTCCATGGCCCTGAGACAAATGGCTTGTGATTCCACTTTTAACCGTATTGGGGATATTCTATGATTGGAAACGTGTCCCACTTTGTGAATGCATTTTAATGTCAATAAATCATATTAAAACTTACATAAACATCTGTATCCATTGGTTGAATTAAATAATTTAGTAATCTGTAACTGGACAGTGAAAGGCCAAACAAATACTAAAAACATTGGGATATTTGGCTTTTTCTGGCCACACCTCTTACTCCTCCCACTGACAGAATCCTGGGGTTATTCCCACTGGCTCTCCGCCCACTGTTTCCCTACTTTTTTTCTCCCCATTTCAACCACTGATCCCAATCTGCTCTTATGAGGTTAGGAACATCACAGGTACGAGTCACAGATGGCAGGTGAGTGCTCTTCCCATGTTTGTACAAGGTGTGTGCAAACACCAGAAAAAAAGTGTCTGGCACTAGAGTCACAAAGTGCCCAGCAGTCAGTATTAAGTGTGACGCTTTTCTGACACTTCACTTAAGGTATTCACTGTGCCGTGAGTTCAACCCTGCCATAAATGTTGTGCATTATGAGATGTCCTAATTTTTGCTGTCTCCAGAAAATTGTGTACTCGAAGTCCATAAACATAAGCATGTTCAGTGAATGTGTTCATTCTGTATGCTGTTTAATATGCTGTGCAGTGTGTGGATGGCTAAATTGTGCTGAGTGATGACGCGAGAGCCTCTGCTGTGGGCTGATGCATGTTATTGCCAAGCAGTTGAGTTACATGCGGTCATTGCGCACCTCAGTCGCCCCTTTTCTCTTATTCTCCCTCTCTTCTCTCTTGAGGTTCGTTCTTGATGATGAGTACACCAGCTCGACAGGTAGCAAGTTTCCAGTGAAGTGGTCGGCCCCTGAGGTTTTCCGCTACGGCCGGTACAGCAGCAAGTCAGATGTCTGGTCATTCGGTAAGGAACAAACTGAGCTGCAGAGGTGAGCGAGCTAACAAATTAACAGGGAGAGCCGAGACAATGGTCTGGGTCGGATCTTAGAGCCCCTGCACGAGCTTACCCATGAAAATATATATGCTAGGTAAATCACACAACAAAAATCACGTAAAATATGATAAAGTCTCTTTAAAGTTAGAAAAGGTGTATTTCTTTAACATTTATAAGCTTTGACATTATTAGGGCGCATTGTAGCACAGCACTGAGAAGTACTTATTAAAAGTGAGAATTTTGTACAACTGGTAGTCTGAACTCGAACTATTTAAAGGTGTTTTCATATGTAAATAATGAAGAAGAAACAGTTTTGATGAAATAAAACATTTACCTAAGATCTCACAATTTAAGTGGTAACGCTGCAATTTTTCCAGGTTTTCTAGTTTACCTTTGCACAAATTTGCCAGTAAATTGGTATCTATTTGTCTTTACTTATATTAATGCTTTGTTTCCACCTCTTGGGGCATTTTTCTGCAATTTTTAAAATATAGCACAAACTCGACCTGAAGCTATTGTTAAATTTACATGAGCACCAGTAATATTACACAAGGTCACATGCATTGTTTAAAGGCATGGGGAGATTGAGTGATTTTCCAAAAATCATAGGACGTTAAGCAGACACAGTCTCAAACATGGTTCCCCATAACACAGACAGCAGCTCTGGCTGTAACTCCTCATCCTGAGTGGAGAGAGGAAGGCAGAAGCCACAAGAATGCTCGGATCATTATGGGCTTGAGTTTCCAACAGGACCTCGAGCTGAGCCAGACTTCAGGTTCGAGCCTGGCTCGCGCTCCTCTACTGAGCTATTCAGCAAACAGGAATTTAGAAGGTTCCTTGAGGGACCCCCCCAGTTTCAGTGTAGATTTAAACAAGCATTTGCAATGCAATAGGTGTCACATTTTGTAGAGTTAGAGCTATTGACGTTGTAATATAAAAGTTTTTTAGTTCTGTTTTTTGGAGTGAAGTGGATGTATGTGATGCCCATTGTCTGTGTTACAATGCATCTAAAAGGAAGGAATCTGGGAAATTGAATGTGGCGAGATGTGCTAGGTTCAGGTTGCAGCTCTCGCAGGCACAGTTGATAAACACCTTTTGTCTTTTAAAAAACCTTTCACAGGGAAACAAACAATACATTCCAAAAGAGAGGCATGAAACCAAAACAGGTGTTCACAAACCAGAAGTACAAGCATCAACTGTAACAGACTGGTTTACTGTGCCACTTTTATTTAACTGTTTAAGATGACAAAGCTATAGGTTTTAAAATGTAGTAAAATACAGATCCGAAGACCAAAATATAAGTTGATCACAGCAAAAGATGTGGCAGTGATAGCTTTTAATATGCATTAGCATGCCTACAACAGTACCAAAATACAACACAGTTCAATAGACCTCTGACCTCCTGGTCAGGGCAACTTCTTCCTCCTTGCGCTGCTCCACCGTTAAGGCACTGCCCTCATTGCCTTCTGGTCATCCAGGTAAGGTGTTCGAGGCCCTCCTCCACCTGCAGGCTCCTGCCTGCACCTCATTTCTGGTGGTCTAGTCTGTCTTCCTCTTTCTGTTTTTGCCTCTCTCTGTCTTTTCTGTTATTTGCATGTTTGCCTTTTTTCAGTCTTTTTCTTTCAGTTTTTCTGTTTTGCATTGCCTTTTTCTCCACTGCTGCTGCCCACGTGACCCCTTCCCCCACTGTGTTCCCGCTCCCATCTGCTTACCCTCCCCCTGACCCCTGGTTAATGGTGGCCCTACCCTACGTTCTCCACCCCACGCAAAACAACAGAATTCACAGGAGGCCAACTGGAGATTTATGTGTTTAGGGACGGATGTCTATTGATTCTAACATTTTATATACTTTTTTGTTTAGCACTGTATATATTTTCTTCACTCTAAACACCCTGTCACTTTTAGATCACTTATTCACCTATAAGTCACCTTTTCGTCTTTCCTACTATGAATAAGTTCTTGTGAGAGCCTCACCTTTGTGTAAAAAAATGGAAAAAGAAAAAGAGTACAATATACTAACTTTGATTTACTTCACCCTCGTGTGTTTCCTTTTTTAATTTCTGTACATTTGATGATGGATCCATAAGAAATTTTGCACCCGACAGGACCAGCTGTAGTATGTTTTCCCTCCTCGACCAAGGCCACACAGCAGCCCTCATCCTCCTAGACCTCTCAGCAGCCTTCAACACCGACTCCCACCGCACGCTAGCTGCCAGACTCCACAACGCCCGCTTCCCAGGAACAGCCTTAGACTAGATTCGATCTTTCCTCTCAGGCAGAATACAAAGAATTAGACTCCCACCCTTCCCCTCAGAACCTACAGAGATCAGATGTGAAGTACCCCTAGGATCCTCCCTCAGCCCCACGCTCTTCAATGTCTACATGGCCCCCCTCGCTACCATCATCAGGAAACACAGACTCACCATAGTCTCATATGTCGACGACACCAACCTCATCCTCTCCCTCACCCAGGAAGGTGACATCACCAGGCGCAGTTTCCAAGAAGGGATGAAGGACGTCACAACCTGAATGAGAATCAGCTGCCTGAAGCTCAACTCAGTGGAAACAGAAGTCCTCATCCTCAGCTCCACCCCCTCTACATGGGACAACAGCTGGTGGTCCCAGGCCCTCGGAAACCCACCCATCCCTACGGACCACACTCGCAACCTCGGCATCACACTCGACTCTTCACTCATCATTCACCGCCAGATCAACGCTATGTCCTCCACATATTCAAAACCCTCCTTATACTACGCAAGACCTTCAAATGGATCCCCCCGACAGCAGGAAGACCGTCACTCATGCACTCATCACCAGCAGACTGGACTACGTAAACGCTCTCTATGCCGGAATCAACAAAAAACTCCTCTGCAAACTCCAGATCGTCTAGAACGCCGCAACCAGATGTGTCCACGACATCCCACAACATGAGCACATCACCCAACACCTCCGCAACCTCTGCTGGCTCCTCGTCAAAAAAAGAATAACCTTTGAACGGCTCACACTCACCTACAAAGCCCTCCATAACACTGGACACCAATACCTTATCGAATGAATCTTCTTCCACGCCCCCAAGAGAAACATTCGGCCTGCCGACTTATCCCTAGCCACGGTCCCCTGCATCCATAGGGCCAGAGCAGATTGCAGATCCTTCTCCTCCAACGCGGCCAAGACCTGGAATGAAACCCCCCTCCGTATCAGACGAAGCCCAACACTGCACCATTTCAGAAAGGATCTCAGAACCTGGTGCTTTGGATGACCTACAAAGCTGCTCGTACCCCATCCCCCCCCCCGGCGCATTGATACTCTCACGGGTGAGTAGCGAGCTTTAAAAAATTCCTGATTGATTGATTGATCAATTGATTGAATATGATTAGGTTTTAAACAGAACCTATGTATTGGTAAAAAAAAAAAAAATGAAATAGAAGTAGTGCAAAAGTGCTTTATTTTAGGATGGAAGGGCCACAGCAATTAGCTTGGTGGAGCTGCCGTTTTGTTCATTTAGTTTTACAGTAGCAGGCAGAATGTACATGAAGCTGCCTTGCCTCTCCACCGCAGCGCCCATGAGGAAAGAACACAATAATGTAAAGCGCAGCGTCCCTGAAGTGGACTCCATGTTGTTAAAATAAAAGCTGCACAGCGTTCAAAAGTATATAAATAAACACATTTCGTATAATTTAAACAGTAACGCGAGCGGAAACTCAGGAAGTGATTTCACTGCCTGTTAACATACAGTTAATGCATGTTGCTGGAATCTCGCGTCGGAGCCATCCACAGCCCAGCCCACTAAGCCTATGTACGTGGGACAGGTGGGCGAAGAATCTGACTTAGAGCTGCAATTAATTAACAAACGAAAGTGCACACGATCTACAAGCGGAAAGTCAGGAAGCATAAAAATGTGCATGAACATAAGCCTGAGGCAGACTCAAACATAAAAAATAGTGCCAGGAAGGAGCGTAAATTAAAAAATAGTACGACCGCATGTAGCAGGGGCAGTCCGCAGGGAGGATCTATAACGACAAAAGGCGGGAGTAATTACATATGCTGACCAAACAGAAACATGCATTTCTAAAAGGCATAAACAGGAACAAACGAGAAAAAGAGGAGGGGCTTCAAGCCACAGTGTACATAACAGCATGCCTCACAGAGCAGTGCATGCACTGCCCAGGCTCAACCTAAACAAGCATTTACAATGCAACGGTTTCGCCTTTGGAAAAGTTAGAGCTATTGGCAATGTAAATGACAATGCCATTTATTTATCTGTTTTCAAAACCAACACATAAATACAAATTTTGTCATTTACGATGCCAATATCTCAAACTTTTCCAAAGGCGAAACCGTTGCATTGTAAATGCTTGTTTTTTTGGGCTGTTTGTGACTGATTTATCGCGGGCTGGGTCTGATTTTAGAGTTGATTTACCTTATATGAAACATGCAGTCTGCAACAAGCTTAAACGCATGCAGTTTTCACACCTTGCAAACACTTGTACACATTTTTTTTGGGTCACTCTTTTAGCTTTGAAATTCACTTACAGGGTGACTTTTGTTTGTGGCCCAGGCATATTGAATGTCCCAGTCCGAGCCTGAACAGCGACATGGTCATTGACAGTGACACCGGGGACGCGACGCGAGTACTTATGCTGCCATTTTAGGTCAGATGCCCAACAAGCCCAACGTTTTGGATGCACTCGAAGCATCGTCAGTACGTCCTGAACATGGAAACTGCAGTCCCTTCTGCGGCAGGGGCGGTGGTTCACATATAAAGCCTCATCCTTCGAGCCTTTTGCCCTTGTGCTTTGTAAATGCGCAGTAAAGGCACACAGGGAGCCTCCTTGCAAGAGGAGCGACATGGTAAGCCAGGTGTTCTGAGCAGCTACCCCCCAGCTCGGCTATTATCGGACACGGCGCGGTATGTTGCATGATCGGTGCGCACCTGGCACCTGAACCCTTCGGTGCGCCCCTGGCACAGACCACGCCTCGCCCCGTCGCTGCTCGCCCCAGGCACAAACCACACCTGGCCCCTTGGCAGCTGTCCCTGGCACCCGAACCCCCGCAGCTTACCTGGGCCGCGCTTGGTGGAGTGGATCATTTCCGCGGGTGACACAGGCGCCTCCCGGACCACCGGAGGCGCGTTCAGGATCCCGAGGGCCTCACGCAAAGAGGGGCAGATAAGGAGCCATGCACCGCCAGTCCCAGGCCAGAGTCGTCGTCTTCACTGTGCAGCACTCTGGACCTGCGGACGCTGCCGTCCCTTCTCGAGACACTCACCCGGAAGTGACAGGAGAGCGCTCTACTCCCACAGCCTCGGCTCAGGGTGAAGCCAGGGCTGGGAAAACAGGTTCAAAGCCGAGCAGAAGCCAAAGTGTGCCCGTTCACGTGCGGTGTCAGGCAGTTGGGGGATTCTTGTGTGAGGAAAGTGGGAGGGGAAACAGAAGGTCATGTTCAGCAACTTAGTAAGGGGCTCAATGTCCGTAACAGCTGCAAAGAGGGAAGGAAGGTCGGGCATCTCTGTGTTTTTGCGCGGCCCGGGAAATGACGTCACGGGAGTGTCCCCCAATCACAGCGCGGCCCGGGACAAAGCGGCGGGGCTTAAAAAAAGCCCGAGAAACGCCCCCGAATCACGTTTTCCCCGAGAAAGCGTGATTGACAGCCTCTGTCTCCCAATGGCTAGCCTCCATTTATGGAGCTAGCCAATGAGAGACAGAGGCGGGTCATCGATCCGACATAGAACTCAAGAGATTTTTTAGCGCATGCGCACTACGTGCGCACTTGCAGGCAAAACCTAAAAAAAATGTCTTGCTCCCAGTGGTTAGGTGGCATGTCCGTGCTTTAGAAACGTCCTCAAAAAACAAATGAATTCAGTTCACTGTATTTAGCTCAGGCCCTTTTCTATTTGATTCACTTCTGCTGCATTCACTCACTTTTCTGTAATAAAATATATATATTTGCTGTAATACTATATATATATATATATATATATATATATGTATTAAATTCCACTAAAGTCTCATCCACGACCCATAGCTGTCGGCTCTTATCGCATACAATGAAACTATCCTACCCCCACAACACAGGCTTTTCTCTGATGCAGAGAATGTAAGATTCTTAGGCCTCCCAGTGGAATTATGGGTTAAACAATGCATTGTTCTGGTCGCCAGTCTCTCAGCTGTATCCAATTTGTATTTAACCTCGTGGGATCACGGTGCACTAAATGGGGCGTGGTTTGTTAAACACACAGATAGTATTGAGTAGCATGCATTGTGGGATAAGAGTGGCGGGGAGGGTCATATATGTTTGCCGTCAGCTCTGGCCTTCAATGCCAGCTTTTCCCTTTAAGTATGTGATCTTGAGCTAATAATCAATTATAAGTAAAAGGATGATGCACTTTGAGCTCTTAGCAAGACCCTCCTGGGGAGTCACGCCCGATGGAAGAAGAAACACATTACACACGGTGTTCAAGCTGGTGCAGCGAAAACTATCTTCAGTAAACAAACACAACCAAATGCTTATTTGCTTATACGTAGGGCTTTTAGGAAGTACTCAACACAAACATAACGAGTAAGGTGGCGGAATGTGTAGATCTGGGAAACGTTAGCAGCAGATAAGCTAGCTCAAAGGATTAGTGGATCCGTTGCAAATGTCTGTGTGTAACATGAAGTCATGTATTCTAAAAGCAATGCAACAAGTCATATCAGTGAATTAATGCAGTTGCTATCGTGATCTATGTCGCGTATACGGGTGGCGTGCACTCAACCTTTCATCCTTTCGCAAGTAATTCATTTTGCGCACAATCCATAAAATCAGTTAGCTGGGTAACAGCACTAAACTATAATTGCAAAACAACGAAATGAAAATATTCAACAACAAGCACTATATGCAACTATTAGCAGTGGAGGGGAGTCTACCCTTTAAAAATCAGTACATATACAAATCCCTTCAGCTTTGTTAAAACGCCTTGGCCGCCTAGGATCGTCTTGAAATAACTAATACTTAGTTCCTAAAGTGAAGAGACTGTGCTTCACGCCCCCAAAGCATCTTTAGGGCGCATTTGGCCTCAGTGCAGTGTACATCAAGTGATAATTAGCTCAGAAGTTGATGCACGCCCCCTACAGGAGAGTGAACATAAGCATGAGGTCAATGGCAGACAAATGAGCTAGTAAATGCCACCGAGTTGAATCATATTAACACCTGCTATTTAAAGAGCGTTTACACTTCTAGGAGCTTGCCTGATTTAATCATACATTATTGGTATACCCATCATCAACAAAGCGCCGTACCTTGCAGCTGCTTGAAGCGGCCCTCCAGGACGTTGTTATACTGCGCTGCATTGACGAAGGCGGCAGGAGACAGCCCTGGGGAAGAGGGCGTCCGGGGAACATCCAACTGCCCGATTCGAACTGGAACATCTTCGATTAATTCGCTACAGCGCCTCGACGGCGAGGGTGGCACAAAAAAAATGGAAATAAAAAATAATCCAATGATGCAAGCAAATCTTCTAGTCAGTGCTCAAAAAAGTATGTTGTCGCTTTTCTTATTAACCTAGAAGAGGTGCAACGAGGGCTCAGCGATCTACGGGTCAAGTGTTACCGGCATCCCGAGGCAGCCACTCCCCTCTTTTAGTTTTCCCTCCTAAAAAGAAAAGGAATTTGGAGTAGGAAAACAATCCCGAAATCTTGAGGAATGTGGTTTCAATTCCAGACAGGCCTGTGAGGGGATCCTTCGGTTCCCCCTGAGGTGGAGGAATCCTGGGCAGGAACTGATTGAAAACAGCAGCAGGAAGGGGCGGGCCTCCACGAGGTAGACCAGGGGTACGCTGGGGGTCCTCAGTACCCAGAGAAAGGGGGTTTGCAGGGTGCCCTCAGCAGCCTAGCATGGCAGGAGGTCGGAATCAGAGGAGCCTCGCGGCACACAGTGGTTTCAGCGCACTTCAGTGCAACAGGAGGCGCTCCGTTGTCTTCCGGGGTAACAGGTATCGTGGACCGCAGCCAGGGGTGTTCCGGTGCCTTTGGCCGGGCAGCTGAGGCGCGCGCTGTGCGTAGGTCCCTCCAGGGGCGCCTGGGGCTCTTCCTGGGCGGCGGCGGCCGGAGGTGTGCCGAGGCTGCCGCAGGCGCGCGCAGAGGTCTTTCCCGGGCTGCAGCACCTTGATGACTGTGCACGGGGCTGCTGCCCGGCTGGCTAGTACACAGGGGCGGAGCCAGAGGAGTCCGCTTGACAGCCAGAGAGCAGGTTCAGCTAGTACAAGGTGCGCGCTCGGGAGCACCGTCCCTGGCTGGCTCTCACGGGCCTCAAGCTGCCGAGTCCTGGAAGGGGGAGGTGGGTGCAGTCTGCGGTGCGGCGGGCAGGGTCCAGCAATGCCATCTGCACTCAATGGTCACCGGCCCCAAAGTAAACTCTGGGCTGCAAGCTGTGTGCGTGCTCGGGTGCAGGAAGCTCTTCCTCCGTCCCCCGCCGCCCCGCCCGAAACTACCTGCACCCTGTGAGCTCAGCCAGCTTATCGCCGAGGCCATCACATGGCTGAGCCAGGAGCTGCAGCCGAACACCGTCACCGTTTACAGTGTTAAAACAAGTCAGGTCCCGGGCTGTGCTGTGATTGGCTGACGTCACGGGGGTGTCCCGGGCCGGCAGCCAATCACAGCGCGGCCCGGGAATGACGTCACGGGGGTGTCCCGGCCCGGCAGCCAATCGCAGCGCGGCCCGGGACAAAGGGGCGGGGCTTAAAAAAAGCACCAGAAACGCCCCCGAATCGCGTTTTCAAGAGAAAGCGCGATTGACAGCCACTGTCTCCCAATGGCTAGCCTCCATTTATGGAGCTAGCCAATGAGAGGCAGAGGCGGTGCCGACATCCATACTGAAGACAAAAGTTTTCGATCTGGGAGTGGCACTTCGTGCCCTCACCAGGTCGAAACCTAAAAAGGACCTTTAACAACCCCCTTTGGGACAAAAGTAATATTTATTTATTTTCATTACTTATTTGAAATTGTATATGTAAATGTAAATGTAAATGTATTTGAGCTTGTAAAGCGCACTGCTACCCGTCCGTAGGTTTCCTGGCGCTGTATAACTCTGGGGAACCCGTCCTGGCTTTCCCTGTGGGATGGTCCCTTCTGGGAGTCCCCAAGGTGGAGCCAGGCATCCCCGGAATTGATGGGGCCGTTGTGGAGATTAGGCAAGCTAATGCCCAGAGTTGCCGAGTGGAACCCCTGATTAGAGTAAGCACCGAAGCGAGAATTATCAAGTCCACTCACCCAAGTCCACGACCCTGCCGTGTCGGGAATTGAACCCTGGTCCCAGGCCGACTTCTGCTCTCGGGTCTGCCGCCTCTAACCAGTGAGCCACACTAGCCACACTAGTCCACTGATATAGCACATGTAAGACCCAATGGGTGTCATAGCACTTTGTAGAGAATAGTTTTCAACTGTATAATTCCCGAAAATATATATATAAACAGCACATGTCCATTGAAAGGACTAGTGCTGCTTTAAAAAAAAATGGGATCATATTGAGTGAGATGGGTGGGGGCACTCATTAGAACACATCGGAAGGAGCAGGCAGTACTCCTATGGACCATTGCCTCAACCCCCTCCACCCCTCCCAAGCCAGTGACACTGTTTACATAGGTGAAGCAGTCCCATGGTGACAGCATCCACTTTGGGAATTAGCTATCACCCCATTTGAGATGTCATGTGTGATCAGTGGTTTGTGTCTGCAATTGTGGTTACAAGCCATTGATGCATCGCTTTCTGAATCGCAAATAGGAAGGGGGGGGGCCTTTTCAAGGAACCTCCTTTTTGTGTTACGTAAAGGCTTGCAAAATCCTTTTCACAATTCGGATAGACATTTCCAACTCATAAAAGGGCTTTTGTAAATAGTAAAAAGGAATTTTGTGATCACAAAGCCTGTAATTTTATAAGTCGCAGATTTGTAAACAAAAATACCTTTGTATATCAGGCCTAATGTTTTGACTCTTGAAGAAAAGTGAAAATTGTCTAAAAGAGCAGTCTGTTTTTGGTACTTAAAACTGGGCCTGTATGTGCTTCTTATGCTGTGAGGACCAATGAGGAAAAAAAACTGATGTGGACTGAGTGTGAAGGAAAAGAAATAACCCAGTCATTTATTTTGATGCTCTCCCATATTCTTGCCCCTCTCCTTTCGAGACCCCTCATATAAGGCTCCATGTTCCTCTGCAGCCTTCTGTGATCACTCTGTGCTAGCCACAATCCTTAGGCCTCCCAGATCAACGGAAAATTTCTAATGGTCCATGGTTTCCCTTTGTATCAAGGCTCTTGGGTTTATTTTATGGTGCATAACCAGCTCCAAAGCGTTTACAATAATTGTTCAAACAAGGGCATGTTTCGCTCTGAATGATTTACATGTTGCTACAATTTGCTTGGAAAAAGAAAAACTATCATTTCATTTTCAGAGGCAAAGCTTGATGACTCTTGTATCCTGAATATCTTTGGTTAAGTTAAAGCCCCAACAATCACATGTTGGGTTTGCTTCCCTCATCCTCGCAGCCTTCCTTTCCCCTTTATCTTGACCCACTAGTTGCTCGCCGGCCTCTGAGGTCCTGCATGGTCCAACAAGGCCTCTGGATTGCAAATACCTAACATGGGGCCAGCACAAGGAGTTCCTGAAAAATAAAAGAAGTAGGCCAGGTTATCGTTGGCTACTCAAAGGGCAAACATGTTTGTTGGTCTCCAGACAGGAACTCACTTTCATTTAGTCAGAACTGTGAGGAGGAAGAGGTGAGCTCAGGATAATGAAAATTGCTAGTAAATAATTTACCCATTATCAACTTTAAACTAAAAGTAGGGATTACTTATTCGTATTCTTCATTACACCTGCTTCATATCTGTATATATGCTATACTGTCTGTATACCTCTTTTATTGGTTGCATTTATATAGGGACCATCACCTCTCAAATACATTCCCTCATTTGTTACTTACAAATATGCCCTATATTTTTGGACTCTTATTTGTTTAGGAATTTTCTTCTGCCCACCGCTGCTTAGGGATTCTCCCAATTTTCTCTGTGTGCCCTTGCATGGCTTGTGCTTTGGGACCCTCGCCTGTTGCACCTGTGTGCAGCCTCTGATCTGTCACAAACGTGGTTCTGGGCCCACGTCTGTAGCACACGTTTAGAAACCCTGACTTATTACACTTGTCTGATAGCTCTAGTGCACCCATGACTATGTCTGGCATCCTCGTGCTCATTTGGGGCCTTTTGTCTTCTAGGGCATATATTTATGGTCCTCTGTGTAATTTTCCTGTGTGATCTGTGCATACTTACATCTGCTAATTCCTGCAAAGAATGTTAAAATATATAGAAGATGGACGTTCTGCAATTATACTGCTGGTACAATAAACTTTGACATATGTTGTGTTTATTATTCTACACAAGCTCCTGCACTCTTCATGTTTCAAGTGTATGTCTGAAAGAGGTACAGTTGGTGCATGTGTTGCCTTGAACTGAAGACACGGCTACAGACAAATAGCTGAAATGACCCCCACAAAATCTTGCTAGACAGTGCTGCTTCAGGACTGTTCTTATGTGACACAGAGAAAACCCCCAGTTGGTTGGAGGAGAGCAGGCTGCTTTTAGATACATGCAATCCCAAAAGACGTCCAGAGTGTGTAGCTCACAGTGCTCTGGTGTGCACTTTGTGCACATGCTTCACTCCCATGGAGAAATAATACTCATGAAGCATTGAAATAGTTCATGGTGTTCTCTCCAGAGCAGCCTATAAATCCTCTGACTTCCTAGCAAATGTATCTAGACATATATGTGCTGTAAAATGAATCCCCTGGCCCGTTTAAAGAAAGAGCAAGCATTGCCAATGTCAACAGGTCTGCCTTATAAATGAAAGTGCCTCTTCAATCTGATGGGTGTAGGCACTCAGTAAGTCATCATGCATGCATTCTGTAACTCAGCCTTGCACTCAGTCAGTCAAAAATACTTTATTCGGTTCATATCAAAAACCATAAAAGTATGCTGCATAATTCATCAGAGTCAAGACATTAAATTGAAGAAAAAATATGAGACATTGATTTACAATCCATTCATAACGATTTCATATATGTATAAAAAACATGCATTATAAATATTGATAAAAAGAGTAAAACCAGCACAAAGGACAATTTAAAAAGAAATGAAGCACTTAGTCCTAGGTCCTAAGTATACCACTATGTACAATGCGACCAGTTAATTTTCCTCCTCAATCTCAGTGCTATTGTCAAAAAATGTGCAATGTTAAAAATCTCCCATGTACTTGACAACAGCTGTAAATATAAAAGAGCAGGTTTAACTTGTCTAAAGCCCTTATCTTTAATGAGGGGAATAATGAACTTTTTACGGATAGGGCAAAAATGCCTACAAAAAAAGATAAAGTGCATAGTGTCTTTGATAGAGAATCCGTCACAAGAACAAATCTCCAATTCCGACTCCTTAGTCCAACCTGTGCGTTCTGTGAGGAGAAGGTGGGATTTGTTCAATCTAAACTTGGTCAATAAAAATCGATGATTCATATTGTTGACGATTCTCAAATAAGGTTCTATACCTCTGGTGGTTATTAACTATTGATGAGCCCTTACAGTTGGTTTACATAATTCCTTTTCTTCTCTTGCCAAATATGCCAATTGCTTGTATGTGTCTTTAGCCCATTTCATGTCCCCCTTCAGCAGCTTATTTGGGGAATCAAACAGTTCTGGTCGACCCAATTTAGTTGTTAATTTTTTGATATAGTTCAACCAGGGGATGGAGTGGCCATACTCCAGAGCTAAACAATCCCTCAGAATCTCGTGATTCAGTTCTAATTCAGGGTTCAGCCAAATAGAAATCCACTTCAATAGCGGTGCTAAAGCTATGCGATCTACCAAATATTCAACCCCACACTCTTGATGAACAATATATCCAGGTGTAGACTGGGGGACGCATAACATAGATTACAAGAACTTGTCCTCCGCTACCTGAAAAGCCTTTATATTTTTTAACCCCCACAGGTCAGCTCCGTACATGGCTATTGAGGTAATTTTGCGTCATAGGTTTTCAACACCGCCTCTATAGGCTTCACACCCAGTTTACGTACGAAATCCAGGACTGCCAAAATAGACCTGGCAAAGGCATTACATTTTGGCAACAAACTGGGGCAACCAGGAGGAATTATCATCAAAGATTACCCCCAGGTAAGGAAATCTTGTAACCCTAGATAAGACATTACCTTCACAGTTCATGGTCTTAATTATTTTAGGTGTGCTGCCCACGATCATTACATGTGATTTAGGGAAATTTACACTAAGATCCAGCGCCTTCATAAAATTTTCAAATGAATTTAAAAGACATTGCAACCCCACTGCTGTGCGTGCTATTAAGGCGGCATCGTCGGCATAAAGTAGTGCCGGAATAGAAAATTTGCCAGCCTTTGGTATATCTTTACACGCCTCAGTTAAAACAGCACCTAGGTCGTTAATGTAGAGGGTAAAAAGTAAGGGGGCCAAAATGTAGCCCTGCCTGACTCCATTAATGATCCCAATCTTGCCCGTGCTATTACCCAAACGATCATACCTAACTGTAGCCGTAAGATCCCTATGTAGGTCAGCAAGGAAATACACAATGTTATTATCAACACCTAACTTGAGGAGCAATCCCCAGAGTTTGGACCTATTCACTCGGTTGAAGGCTGAGGAAAGGTCCATAAATGCTAAGTGCAAAGTACCCCTTTTAGCAATAGTGTATTTCCCTATTAACAGTTGAAGGTTGAGGCACTGATCTATAGTGCTCGACCTTTCCTGAACCCATATTGTAGGCATGAGAGGGTATCTGTGTCCTCCAACCAAGATGTTACTTTACCAAGGACCACTCGCCCTAACACCTTCACTGCAGCGTCAATGAGGGAGATAGGGCGATAACAACTAGGATCCCCCCTATTTCCTTTTTTAAAAATGGGTACGATGACAGATTTGGACCAAGTGTCCGGAATACCTGCCAAACAGACCCTATTAAAAATATTAGTTAAGACTCTAGACCAAGTCTTGACATCTGATTTAAAGAAGTCGGCAGGGATGCCGTCGGGACCCGGAGCCTTGTTGCTAGTCATCTTCCCGATTGCGTCTGCCACCTCTGACTCTGTAACCATTAAAGTATAGGGATCTAAAATAGGGGTAAGAGTAATCCCCACCTCAAGATGTTCCCCTTCATAGACTGACTTAAAATGAGAACAGCAAGCCTGTTCCTGAATGCTACAATCTAATTGATCATTACAGGAGTCTTGGAAAAAGGGTTTGTTAACGACAGCCCAAAATTTGGCACTGTTCCTGAGCACGTCTATGGAGGTTAATTCTTCCCAGGCCGCCTCCCTGATCTCCCGTCTTTTAGTGTCCAGAACTTTCTTATAATTTTTCCTTATTCAGGCCACAGTAGCCCTATTCACTGGTTTACAGTTCAGTGCGGCTTTTAGTTTTTGGTTAGCTGACGAGCAGTTACGATCGAACCACCCCAACTCAGCAGGGTCCTTAACTTTCCCCGTATGTCTAAGGTCTGCAGAGACCTAGGAACAGATTATTGAATAAGCCTCTAAGACCTCCTCATTCTCTGCTTCCAGGTTCAAGCATGTTTCCAACTCAGGTCCTACTTTAGTTATTAAATTGGTATGGAAGTCCCCAGGTATGATTCTACTCCCTCTAAGTCTACGGGCCTGATCTGTCGGACGAATATCTGATTTGTCCGTTCTGTTTTGATCAATCACGGGCTTTATGATCAGATCCGAAACACTGAGGACCACTGGATTATGGTCACTAAATTGTGACCACACAGGCAAGTATCCATGTATCCTATCCCCCAGTGTTGAACTGATGAAGATATAATCAATAACTGAATGACAACCATTCCCCTTAAAAGTAGGATCTCCTTATCCAACATTGTTGGGAGCATCAGACCATTGTCTGCCAGGATTGTCTCAAGGAGACCGCCCTGTGCAGAGTGTTCAAAATGAGTGTCCCCTTGTTCTACAGGACCTAATAGGTCTAAAGACAGACACTCATCCGGGCACCCATGAATATTAAAATCTCCCATAATTATAAAAAAACAATTAGTTTTATTGGCCTTCATCACTGACTCATTCTTGCATTCATCCACTTACACAGCCACAATAAAGCACACACACAAACTCAACAACATACAGCAAGATAAATAAATAGAAAAAATAGGAAGAAAACATGCTGCTGCATAAACATGCAAGGCAAGTTCTTGCAAAAAAATCTAATTAAACATAGCAGTGGGTGGCCACATAGCAATGGTATTGTACTAGAGGTGGGCAAGTCAACAAAATAACTGGGAGAGCCGAGCTAGAACCAAATCAAGGGTCTGGCTCGGCTCCAAGAGCCTGTGCACGAGCCGAGCCGTGCAAACATTTGCTATGTAAATCGTGCATAAAACATCACATAAAATCTGATAAAGCCTTTTAAAAATTAAAAAAGTAAATTTCTTTAACATGCATCAGTTTTGACATTAACAAGTCACATAATCATTACAGGTTCATTGAGAAGCAATGAACAAAAAGAGGAATAGGTGAAACTAAATATTTACCTAAGATCACAAAGTTTGATTAAGTGGAGAAGCCGAGATGAATTCAAGGTTTTCTGGTTTCACTTTGCACAAATCAGCCTCTAAACAGCTATTTATTTGTCTTCCCTTTTTACCTCAATGTTAGTGCTTTTATTTAACTGTGTGCACGAGTTTAGAGCGAGGGTAGGAGGCAGAAGACACATGACAACTCCGCTCATTTTGTGCTCAAGGCTCGAGCTGTAAGTGGCTCGCCCACCTCTATATTGTATATAGTGTATAAGTGTTTTAAAGTTGCAGCATGGCTGCTTAATTTAGAACCAACATTCTCAATGTATTTATTTTTAATGATATTTTTGATTATAAGATACTGGCAAACAACTACTTCTATGTCTTAAAAGGTAGAATGCACACCGACATATATAGAGTCCTTCAACGCGTTGTACAATGCTCAAGGCAGTATATAGGGCATGCTATCCTGGAGTACGCTCCGTCCGTGTGCGTGAATGTAACAATGTAACTGCTGGAACCTCGTCAGGTTCCCCACCCAGGATGCACAGCTAGTCAGTATATTTGAACGGTCCAATGAAGTGCAAAGAATATCTTGCATTTATAATCTAGTTTATTCCATAAGAAATCAAGTGATCAATTTTTCAATCATGCAATTTTTATCCGATCTATAAAGTTCAACGAATGCCTGTAAAGGCTTTGCTCACAGACACATAAAGGTTCAAATTCCTCATAGTTCAACGTGGATAAACGAACCCTCACCGCTAGAATACCCAAACATTTCAACCAATGAATCCACAACAAATGTGTTGAATATTTTTGAAATATGTCACGTGATAAACCAATATCACGTGACACGAAAACATACACTTCATTGGACTGCTCAAATATACTTGTTAGCTGTACATCCTGGGTTGGGGAACCTGACGAGGCTCCGCCTGTTACATTATAGACAACTAAAACTGCCTGGTCTTCTGAAGAGATTCCACCAATAAAAACTCTTCTAACCCTAGGGTTTGTCAAAGGGTGTAATCAACATCAAGATGATTTCCAACAAAGGCAATCTGTAGGATTTCATGTAGCGTAATATATGTCTGCAGGCTTGAATAAATCATATGAGGCCTACTGCCTTTGTCATAATTTTCCATAATAAATAGTTCAGACCGATAGCATATGAAATAACGTTTTCCCAATTAATCCATCAGGCATATAGCCTTTAACTTGGCTTGTTACCATAACCAACTCTGATCTACTGCATTGGGCATAACCTTTCCCACAAGGCATCCTTCAGGTATAATGTAATACAATTATAAATATGCACACAATTACAGTTTTTAAAGCATATCTCTCCTCAGAGAGCGTAATAAGTATTATCATAGTGTAAATCTTCTATCCCGGCTTTTTTTCAAACGGGGCATAAATACCAAAACATTTGCCTACTCCAGTAATCTGTGAGATTCCATGTAAAAAATACCTGAGTGTTAGCTTTATAAGAGTGTAGTAACATTCCACCCCAAAATTGCCTTCAGCAAATGTTGTTCACAATAAATAGGTCAGGCTTTCTGGCTTTTGCCATAATGTTTTAACATAAAGAGATCAAACATATGATATCTGATATACCTTTTCAGAATTAACCAAAAAGGCCTACAGCCTCTACTTTTGGCTTGTCACCATCAAGAAAACAGGCCTGCTTAAGTGTGCATAGGATGGCAACAATCATGTTTACAGTTACAAACTTACAAAGCTGTACAAAATGATGATTGGAAAAACAATATACAACACCTCTCTAAGGGCCTAAAAAAGATTACTGGAGTGTAAAATATTCTACCTACATGTTTTGTCAGGAAGTGGACCAACACAAAAAGCCTGCTATGGTAATCTATGAGATGTCATGTACCAAAAGACCTGTCACAGCCAGGGGTGTAACACAGGCCTCCGCAGCCCCCGCGGTGCGGGTGGCCTCCGAGCTGCTCAATGCCCCCTTGACTCAATACTCAGGCTTGAGAGCTCCGTATTAATTCCCTCTATGTACCCTGCAGGGGGGGCCCTCACCTTTCGTTAAGCCACTGGTTACAGCCTGTAACACAGTTTTAACAACCCCCTTTTAAAGACTTCGTAGCTTTAACATATGTTTTTCACAATAAACTGCATTTGTCATAATTTTTCATAATTAACAGATCAGACCTATGGCATTGGATATAACTTATCTCTGACATAAAATTAGCTAGTTGCATTTATCAATGCAGGCCTGAGCACAAGCTTTTCCACAAGGTAAGAAGGTGCAGTACATGCACTCTTTTTCAGTGGAATCACACATTGTCTACCCAATCAAATGATGTACTAAAGACAAAAATTGTATGACCAGAGCCTAAGCCACTCTACAAATAGTAGTTCGGAAAGCTCTATTTCTGTTGATCACATACGTTCTGGTGAAAGCTGATCTATCAAGCTAGACCTAAAAACCTCAGGGCTGGTTTGTTTTATTTCCCAAATATCCATAACAAATCCAGCTTGTTTTGTTGATGCCATAACATTTTCCTAGGTTACTCCTATATCCCAGCTAAGTCCTGTCAGCTTTCCACTTGCACACTTCAATGTGAGGCCACTGCAAGCTACTACTATGCCTCTCTGACAGCTACCCATTGTGTAAGTTAATATTTGTTCACAAGTACGAGTTAATGTTGTAATATTTTCACATTTTCAGCTAGCAAGTGATATAAGCCCCTATAGATATTAAATCTACACTCGTGAACGTTGCTCTGTTATGGCATGCCCCTGAACCCTGACAAAAAACATAAGGCATACCCACACCTTCCGTAACAGAGCCTACAACGTACCATACCCTAGAGCATCTGCCATGACCTCCCTCATACCATGACCTCCCTCATGCTATGCTCTCCACATCTGTGGGCTCCTTCAAACCATGCTCTCGCCCAAGTTATGGCCTTTATCATACCATGCTTTCCTCAGCCGTGGCCGCCCTCATACTATGTTCTCCGCTGCCATGGTCTACATCATGCAACTGACGTCTTCAATAGAGCGTCAGACTGCATTGGTCCTACTTTTAGTTCATAATCCACTTACCGTTCAGCCACATGAAAAGTAACCCTGGGCGTAGTATGCGAAGTAGCGCTATGCATAGCTACGTGAAGTGCACTTTGCGCTACGCGTAGCACTACGTGAACTGCGTAGTACGCTGTTCGCACTGTGCAAGATGCCGTTTTCAATGATTGCACAGTGTGGACAAGCATCCGGCACTGTGCAATCATTGAAAACAGCATCTTGCACAGTGCGAGCTGTAGTTTTCTGCCGCTCGAGTAGATTTTTACTCGAGCGGCAGCTTTCTCAACACGGACTGGTAGTTTCTCATCACGAGCAGTGGCGAGCATACGCGACCACTCGCAATGAGAATCCTGACCTCCCGCGTTGAGAATCTTGCCGGGAGGTTTATTTTCCACGCTCGCGATCGGCAACGTGATGTTGCTGATCGCGAATGAGGAAAAAGTCTCGCCGGGATGTCATTTTGCTTGCTCGCGGTCGCCAACTTGACGTGGAGGACCGCGAACAAGCAAAAAATGACTGCTGCACTGCGCTACGCATGTTTGCACTGTGCTACGTGCAGTTTGCGTAGTGCACAATTGCACAAACTTCGCAAACTATGTGAGCGTAGCGTAGTGCTTTGCCCAGGGTTAATGAAAAGTCTCTATAGAGGTCGGATCACTTCTTTGGGATGTCAGGCAAGATCTTGCATCTAGCCTATTGTTCAGCATGTCTGCCAGACCCCTGAGTATTTGGAATATGGCCATCTGAATTTATCGATGAGTGTAAAACCATCATTTAAGAAGTAAAGCATCCATTCACAAGATCTTCACTTGATTTCATGTGGAAGAGGTTTGGCATCTGGTTTGTGGAGAGGTAGGTTGACCCGAGATCTTGCCACAAAGATTTAGGACTATCTGATCATCTCTATCTGGATAAATCTGGTCTTCAATTTTCTTTTACAAAAGAAAGGATAGAACCCATCTACGGGTCACAGATATGTAAAAGTCAAACCTGCAAACAACTGCTTATGTTTAGGTATGTTATGATGAGCCACCTTATGTGCAGTTCAGGAGTTATACAATAATTTCAATTCATATATAACCCTCCTGGCCCTCACTAATACTAATACAGTAACACTGAGCAGTCGGGCAGCTGATTGAAGTTCGCATAGGATGCACACTACTTCCCTTATACTGCTTAACCAACTTACCATTGCATAATACAGATGTGTTATGGGTCATGTTCATCACCCAGTACTGTACCAGTCCGGAGCAGTTATCCACCCATCTCTCACTGAACATGCATGGAATAATCTGCATATACTACTGGCCCATGGAAGACACTAATGTAGTCCACCACTGCAGGTCGCAACTAGCTACATTCTATGATCACTTTTTCACATTTCACAATAACAGCCAGGGACCGCAACATGCGTTTGCGCCCTCTTTGCACACTCTGGTATTACAAAATGGGGCTGCAGATGCTTGTGTGTCCCCTTCTGTAATACTGAAAGAGCTGGTGCACATACAGCGCCAGCGCTTCCTCGAGAGGGCGTTCCCTTATTTGCATGGGGGCGTGGCCCCATTCAAATGAGGTAATCTCTTTGCCTCTGCGCCCACACCGTATTACAGACTCGGGCGCAGAGGGCAAGAAGCTCTCAGGAGGCGCACTGAGAGTGTGCCAACTGATTGCAGCCCTCTGGCAGGGAGAAAGGTGTTTTTTTGGACCCCCACAGACATCCCCTTGCAGGCAGGTGCAGTCACTCACTGCATCCACCTGCAAGGGGATCTCTCATCCCCTTTAAAAAAAAGTATAGGCGGGTTGCTGCCTGCACTGTGAAAACACAAAGCGGCTTCAAAGCAGCCGCTCCGTTTTTCACCTGAATGCGCTGCCCCAGGTCAGCGCTAGTTTGCAGCTGCCCTGGGGGCAGAGCATTCACCCTAATACTGCGTATTTTCCTTGATTGCTCCATGCGCACATTTTGAAAAGGTGCGCCTGGCGCAACCAAGGAAAACGAGCCTTATGTATATTACGCCCCAGATGTGGGATGAGGATGAGTCCACCTCAGCAGCTTCACACCACTTCTCCCTTTGCCTGCTCAGGTCCTTAACCTTTACCTCAGAATGGAAAACCCAGGTCAGTAACCAGCTAGATGGCCTATGAATAGAGGGAGCTGAAGGGCTGTTAAAAGCTGCCAGCTTATAGAAAACCATAAACTGCACGCCTCTTTCTCACTCATCTTCATCCCTCACACTGCTAAGTGCTGTGTCCCAGGACACGATAACTGCACTTTTGTAGCCATAAAGCACGACAGGGATTCACTTCCTAAATATGACCAAAAACAAAGACAACACCTTTCCAACCACACACCCTACAATGCAAGCGCTTCAGGCCACACAAAGAGGCAGTAAGCGCTGCGTAAAGTTTTCAATAGAGTACAAGTGCGAAATTGGAACCTCATTCTTGAGACCTTCTCCCTCAACAGGGACGCCATGTTTTACTCGCTTCTAATAATCCATTGTTCTTGTTTTTGGATCTGCCTGGAGTAGAGTAGTCAATTTTATCAGTGAATAATCTTGTACATTTGATAATATTTAGAGCTTCTGAAGGGGCTGGGAGATGTTAATTGCAAGCAGGTCTCGTATATCCAGTTGCATGCCCTGCTGTGGGCCCCTGGGTGGAAGGTGCCCTATGGGGTGTTTGCTTTGGCTCTGCACTGGAATCCGCCTCTGGTGACGGGCCCCATTGTTCGCCCCTGCGAGATTATCCCTCGGTAAGCCTCGTGCACGCGGCACATTCTTGCTCCGTGGGAACGAGTCTCACCCGGTCACGCGGCATTTCTCCATGGTGAGAAAGTGGCAACGCTTGTGTAGCACGGATAGTTAGTCCCGGGTGCGCTGATAAGGTCTTTGCAACTAAAGGACACGTTTTTACAAGACTAAGTATATTATTTTTCAGCACTGTAGCAAAGTGTCTATATGCGCACAGAAGTTCTCTCAACGCTCATATGTAGTGTGTGTGATTTCAAACCGCGAATCTTTTCCAGGGACGTTTTGAGCCTTAACATGTCAAACTGAGAGCTTGTGTGAGGGGGTCTTCCATTTAGTGCACTTATCTATTTAGTGCAGCTTTATTTAAAGCTAACTTGGCCCAATAGCGCTTTACATCATGACAACCAAAGAGTATGCGTTTTAGGCACTGGAGAAGTTAAGTGATTGATTTGCTCCGAATCAGGGTGTTGACTCGATGCTGAGATTCGAAACTGATTCCCTAGTTCCAAACGTGGACGCTCTGGCCGGTAAGCCGCATCCCATGCGCTAGAAATGTGTCAAAAGCCTAGTCTATTATCAATAGGAGCCTTTCTATTTCATAGGCCAGTTTCCATACTTCGTCTAAGATGAACACATGTCAGGGACACCCAAGACATAGGACTCAGCTGTTTACCTGGTCAATGTGCTGTTTCAGACCGTGCATTTGTAACCCCTCTATGATTGATCCAAGCTTTATGTTGTTATTTTAGACTAAGCAGCTTTTCGTTACTGTGATGTATGCCATTTGTATGGTCTCTTAGTGATGTTGGCAGTGCTTAATTTGTAAAAAAAAAATAAGTGGCAGGGCCCTCGCCAGGAGGCCACCGCACCTTGCACCACCCATTGCACTGGCCAATGCTGCCAATGACAGTACCAACACAACTACTAACCATCACGCACATATAAATGTGACATTTTAGACTATTTCAGACCCCCAAAGCTATAAAAACAGCCTGGGAGGCAGGTGTACATACTATTTGATGTATATAGAATTAATAAACAGCTGTTGTTGTGCTGACCTCTAAATTAGCCAAACAACGCCACCACATGGCATACTGTCATAAGTGCTGGTGTTGACAATTCAGTGCCAAACACCAGAAACCACCGGCTCAAATTAAGCACTCTATGTTGGTGTCTTGGATTGTGGCATCAGAAACTAGGAACCTGTTCATGGCTTGTGCAGACCCTAAGGTTTTAAAAATGAGGACAAAGCAAGACATGAACACTGCAGAACTGTATGAGAGTGAGAAGTAGACTGCAAGGTCTTATGTAAAAGAACCAGAACCAGGCATTACACAACAACACACTGCACATGGCAACAAGAACCACAGAAGTACATGCACTTACTTTCAAAATGAAGTGTTACGTCTCAGCACACTGCATTAGACCAGAACCAGATAAGTATATGCCGGGACTTTTAGACCCATGCTTCACAAAAGCACACTGCACAAGAAAAGACCCCTAGGAGTACGTGGAGGCACTTGCTGAAATATATGTTTCACCATATCAGACAGAATGAGACAAGAACCAAAGGAGTAAATGCAGGCACTTGTAGAGCCAGGCATTATATGAAACACACAAAAGGTGATGGGAGGCATGCTTTCAATTAGTCTCCCCACTCGCAATTGCCCATCTTGTATTCCAACCCACAGTTCGTTGGACCACTGTGCCACCTCTGCTTTGACACAGCCAAATGCACAGCTGCCTTGACCCCCAACAAGAGCAGTTCAGCCTTAACTGCAAAACCAGGTCCAACCTGAACCGCAACATAAGTAACCCAAGAACAGTTGCCCTGATTAGGTTTCTTCAGTCGGGTATAGATTGACACCAGTGGCACAGTGAGCAAGGGAACCCTATCTGGGCATTCCCTTGGCCACTTGATATGTTACATCAGTCACATAAAAGGTGATGGGAGGAATGCTTGAAATAAGTCTAACACCTGGAAATCACTCAGGATAGCTTTCCAACACATCATTCTTTTGCCCACCATGTCACCTTAGTTTTGATCCAGCCATATGCAAATCAGTCTTGACCCAGTTCCAATAAGAACAACTGAGCCTGAACTGTCAGGACAGGTGCTTCATAAACCGGAGCACATGTAACCCAAGACGGTTTTGCCCTGATTGTGGGTCTTCAGTTAGGTGCAGAATGGATCCAGTGGCGCTGTGGGCACTGGAACCTCGTCAGGGCATACCCTAGGCAACGTAGGCCGTTACATCAAGCACACAAAAGGTGATGGAAGAAATGCTTGCAATTAGTCTTACCACTCAATCAGGATAGCATTCCAACCCATCATTCTTTTGCCCACAATGCCATCTCAGTTTGTATCCTGCCATATGCCAATCAGTCGTGGCCCTGCTCCAATGGGACTGTCCAGCCAGACCTGCTAGGCCTGGTTCTCAATGAACCGGAACACATGCAACCCAAGACCGGTTTCGCACTGATTGGGGCTCTTCAGTCGGGTGTTGTTTGGTACCAGACATGACACCACAGCAGATAGCACAGTACAACAACCAGAGTAGTGCGGACAAGTGCTTGTAGAACCAGTGGTTTCACCACATCATACTGCATGTGACATTATTCAAAGGAGCACATGCCAGTACTTGTAGAATCAGGCATTACAGCACAGCACACTGCACGAAACAACAGCCAGAGGTGTAGATGCAGTTACTCAATGCACAGGAGCTAAATCAAGGGTGGCCACTGCACCAGATCAGGATTCGAGTTATACACTACACAACAGTGCAACCTGAAGTCAGAAGAAGAAATGCACAATATGGAACTGACTACTCACTTAAACATACATTTGGTGCTGTGATAAGCAGGAATCTGCTTTTTACCCAAGATCAAAGTGGAGTCCACAGCTATACAACACCACAGGCTCAATTATATGTCTGCTGGAGTGATATTCCCAGGGAAGATATCATTTTGCATTATCACAACTGGTCTGGTAGTTCCACACTCAAACTTGCCAGAATATGCGGAGGCATGATTAGACCAATCACATCTGGTAAAATCTCATGCACCTGGTGTTCCTGGTAAAGGCCCAGCCCAGCCACCACCATACTTTGCTTTTACCAACTCCGCCCCCCACCCCCCAACCTGGTATTCCTGGGTCCACATGGTTATTCCTGATTCTAGGGACAGAACCTCGTCATTGCATGGTGCTTGGGTGCAATTACTGTCTGTACTAGGTGATTCTGGCCTTGGAACATTTGTCTCCCCTGAACCTCTCAACTCATAATCTGGCCGCATGTAGACTGGTAATGCTAGTCCACATGACTTTGTGTCTCTGATCCAGTCGTTATTACTCCTTGTCAGGCCAATGAAAATGTGTCTTACTTCACCCTGCCCTAATAACTGTCTAATCATCTCTAAAGAGTTAAATACAACATGGTAAGACCTGTTTGTCCAATTGAAATATATGATCAACTGAATCAAAGGAAAAATGTCTTAGGCTGCATATGAATATGAGATGTTTTTGCATTTAAAGGATTCTGCTTAATTAGATGATGGGTATCTGGGCCTGGAGCGAACAACATGGAGGTAACTAGGCCCCCTGGGATAGGACCGCTTTCATGGCCCAGTCAGACGTCATCTTGGGGGCAGTAGAGGGAAGCTAATTCTTTTAAAGGATTTGAGACTTTGCACAATCTGTCTCAACCTGAGAAATTTCAAATCACATCCCTTGCTTAGGAAGCTACATTCATCAACCCGATTGCTGGACGATCTTCACGGTGTAATTCAATATTTGTGTTGTTTATGTTACGTCTCATTATTTTGGAAGAAGGGTTCATGTTGTCTCACCATGAGCTGGAGAAGATCATTAGTGGTTTTAAGCCCAATAGATGCCTCTCTTGTCTAGTAAGATTGTGCCTGTCCATTGTCCACCTTCATACTTAGGACAATATATTCCCCTACAATGGAAGGCTATTTACCCAAGTGTTTCAGGCAAGCATAGATCAAACAACTGCTGAAGAAGTACTCCCAACACCTGGTGTCCGGCTACTTAACAGCCGATTGCTGGAGGACTGTTCATGATAAAAAAATGGAATGGATGGTTATCAAAAATCTATCTCATCGTTTGCAGGTATATAAGTTACTGAGTGCTCTTCGGTCTGGCCGGGAGGGCCACTGAGACTGTACCAGTGCGTTTAGGAGAGAGGTTACTGAGGGAGTTGATTACGGTCAGGGTGGAGTTGCTTGAACCTGGCTGATCCCTTTGATAATATAAATTATGAGAGATTGATGGGCAGAGTAAGGGGCATAAATTGAGTGTCTAACACCTCATTACATTTGTTTAGATTGTTTTTTGATCATCGACTCACTGAGGTGTCTAGTAATGGGGTGATTACACCACCTGGTGGCGCCTGCAAGTCAACACCCATGAGGTTGTCCCTGCTGGAGCCAGTGCTTTCAACATTCATGTGAAAAATGTACATGATTTGTTAATGGTGTGGAATTCCACATATTTGAAAACGAAAGCCACTTTGACATTGAAAGACACCGAACACACGCGGATATAATGCTGAATGGCCGAACACGGCCTCAAATGCATGAATGAACCAAGAGAAACCAGTATTGGTATCACAACTGTGAAGGGAAATTTACACTGCCCTGAAAAACTTTTTGAGAATGTGCGTATGAAAGTCACATATGGACTAGGACAGAAGGCAGAACATATCTTCCTTTGGAAATTGGGAATGAGTATATAAATTCTCTTTGGCCCTGAAGAAGCCCATAACTGGGCAAAAAGCGTTGTCTGCACGGAGCCTCTCTACTATTTTTATACACTTTGGCATTGATTATGAGTCTCCTGGATCAGTAATTCAATTAACCTTTGACTGATTAAAGTGCCTGCTCCCATGATTACAATAGGTATGATACAAGACCTAGTTTAACCAGTTGCAGAAGTGCACCCATTAAAAATAACGAGCCTCCAGGTCAGGTAGAGGAAAAATAGACTGAGTTTGCCCTGGTGTGTTACATATGTATGATGGTGTGTTTGGGTGTGTGTATGAAGTACTGTGATCCATGCCACTAGCCTATACTTTGAGTGGGTGTCTCCATGCGGTAGGGATCTCTACCTCTCCTTAATGTGACTCGTTCTCTTCCCTAGGTGTGGTGATGTGGGAGGTTTTCACAGAGGCAAAGATCCCTTTTGAAAGTCGATCAAACGGAGAAGTGGTTGAAGATATTTCTGCAGGGCTCCGACTGTACAAACCTAAGCTGGCCTCACACAGCATCTACAAACTGATGAATACCTGCTGGATGGAGGTGAGTGGAAAACAGAGGCATGGAGACAAGCTGACCCAGACACTTCACAAACTAGGGCCTTGTGACGGGTTGATACAGCAACCTCACTAGTGATCTGTACCTAGTGCCAGGAGACGAGAACACTTCATTCACTCAAACCTCGCTCTAGGTTAGCTCAGGGACGTAACCCTTCAAAAGCCCTCACCTGGAGGCAGATTGACTCAGTAACATCTTTCATCTACAGTCAAACCCAGAAAACAGGCACACAGTGACACCATCTTGTGACCAATGGATTCAGGGATGTCCCAGATCAAAATTGAGGTCTCCCCATAAGGAGTAAAAAGTCCAGTGAGCCTCATTTATCTCATATGCTGGGCCTGAAAACAAACACTGGGCGCCCCGAGTGTTGACAAGCAGGATCGGAAGCGAAAGGAACCAATGACATCAGAATCTAGAACCTGATTCTGGAGTGAGGATGAACTAGGGACCTCACCCACCCCAAATTAATGATGGAGAAGGCAGCTGGGACGCTAGCCAACTACAACTAGGACACAATGACAGGTTGTGATTACTCAACTACAGCCAGGGTATAAAGAAAAGCATGTGGGTGCCTCAGCAATATATAACCAAGGCCTCTATATTTTGCCCACAGGTCTCACATTTGGAAGTTGAAGGGGCCATTTCACTCTTATCACACTTATACCTAGCCCATCCCCGGCAGAAAAACTTGTCAATTCAACAAGGTTAAATAAGCAAACATATAATCACTTCGAATCCAGCTATGACATCAGTCTGTTCCAGTAAATGCGTCACCTCCTTACATATTTTCTATCGGCCCTGGTGTTCCATAGGCCAGTAGTTATTTTAAGTCGTTTACATGTAGTTCTTCTAAAACTCATTAGCTCTGTATGAATCTCCTTCAGGAGAAGGAACCAGCAACTACATATTTTAAATAACAGTGAACAGTAACAAACACTTTAACTGAATCCTGTAATCGACTTGTGTCCCGCAATCCAGAAAAGTGTTGAAATAAAAATGTTCAAGCAAGCACTGCCAAACACGAGGCCAAACTTGGTAGGCTGGTCTGATGTTTTTTTCTATCTTTTTATTCTAAGAACATGCCACAAAAATAAATAGGAAAAACATGCAGCCATCTAAATGTGGCTCCCGTATGTTTGCAATAATAAAAATATGTGACAGTGCTACTATTGATTTTTTTAATAAGAAGCCTTTCAGTTGAGCCATGTATTTTAATATTGTTATATGCGAATGAGACATGAGTATATCGCCACCTAACCAAGCATCAAACATTATGCGCAGTTACAGTTTAACAATGTCAATTTATAACAACAGTTTTACAATGTCCCTTTATAACAACAGCTTAAATAGAAGACAAAGTATGAAACAAATCTAACTGGGCACCCGAAGTGCAGGCAAAAAAAATCTGGTCTTTAAATGTAATATAAATATATAGATTTAAAAAACAAATTTCGAGCTAGGTTTGTCCCTGAATAGAAAGGAACCACTTTTATGTGAATGTGAACAATGGCACAGGCTTTGTGCAGTCATTTAGAGTGAAGAAACCAATGGGCAAAGTAGACTGACCCAATGCCCTATGCTATACTCTGTGGTGAGCTAAAGCAAATTGTGAACCACAATTTGACTGACAATGGATAAAAACTGATGACTAAAAACCTCTATATATATGTGTCTAATGTATACATTTTTGTGAAAAAAGAATAGTCTGGTAGGACAGCTAAAGCTGTGTCAAAGGCCAGATCGAAAAATGTACACCAACAGGTGATAACAACCTTAATCCACACTCTTCCATAACAAACTATCTTCTAGTTTAAATAATCTGGAATTTAAATTATAATCCTAGACATAAAACCAACATCCATGTTTAAGCAAGGCTTGTATTTAATTATGGCGCTAAATCAATAGCATTTTGACATACAGTTACATTGAACAAGGAAAAAAGGGGAAATAGAATAAATAGAATGAATATGAATATGCGTTACTTTACACTGGAATCAAATGCTATCCAATATTTTATTCAATCAGATCTCCCTGGCATTTTGGCAAAGCAGTACTACATTACTGAGAACTCAAGTCTTCAGAAAAGCAGTGCGTGCCCTATCCATTTCTCACTGTGTCGAGGGCAACTCTATACTTTCATGTACCTGACATCTTCTTAGGTTCCCCTTAAATCGATTCTTCATTCAGGAGGTTACTTTCAGCAGCAGCTACTCCTCTAACACGGAGGAGTGTTGCCTCACAAGAAAAATAAAATGATGATAACACCATCCATACCAATATTATAAAGAGAGAGCCCAAACCTTTGAGGCGGGTAATCTCAGTAACCACAGCACCAATCACAACACCCAATACAGCGTTGGAAAGGGCAGTTGCAGCAGAAGGACATAGGCTATGCAGACGGCCAACGTATACATTTAAAAGGTAAAAGAACCGTGCCAGCAAAGTAGTCGCTTGTGGGCGTGCCTGCGTCTGCTGTGGGCGTGTGCTGGGGGCATGACAAACGCTGGGGGCGTGTGGTACGTCCCGCCCTTCATGCCATGTGAGTCGTAATTGCGCTGCATCAAGGGGCATGCTGGGGGCGTAACACGCTGGGGCCGTGACATGTCCGCCCTTCATGCCATGTGACGCGCCAATTACGCAACTGCGCCGCATCAAGGGGCACGCTGGGGGCGTGACAAACGCTGGGGGCGTGTGCTACGTTCCGCACTTCATGCCATCTGGGTCGTACATTAATCAGATCGTCTGCTGTGGCCGTGTGCTGGGGGCGTCACAAAGGCGTTCACCTCGAAGCGTGGTAAGTAACCATTCGCAAGACTCCCTTGGGGGACTGCCCGTTGTCTCACACATACTGGGGGTGCCGAATGCAGTGTGTGCCTTGGCCTGGGTGCGTCTGAAAGGGCCGAAAGCAGTGTGTGGCTTGGCCTGGGTGCATCTAAAAAGCACTTGGCCGAAGAGCGTCGGTGTGGGTCATAAAAAATAAGAACAGCAGGAAACAATCATTCAAGACTCACACAATTCTAATTGTTAGACGGTCGCCGCTGGCCCTCAAGCAGGGGGCACACGCGACTGAGCATGTCTGCGGGGACAATTACTGCAGCCTCTCATGCGCGCTGTTACTGAACTATCACATTAAACCAAATTACACGCGCCTGCTAACATCAGCCAGGGCTGTAGCCGGGCTCCGGCGGCGGATCACTACACTAATTACATGCGCCTGCTAACATGAACCAGGGCTGCAGCTGGGCCTCAAGCGGGGGGAACACGTGCCTGCTAACATCAACCAGGGCTGCAGCTGGGCCTCAAGCGGGGGAACACGCGAATGACCGTATCTGAATACACACATTACACACATTCTATTTCATACCCGGACAACGTCGGGATGGGCTGCTAGTGTTATTATAATTGAATGTTTTCCTAGTGGCACTGTAGTTGCTGAGTGGGGCTGCACACAGAGCAGGAGAGGAGTGGTAGGCACTCTCCAAGTGCGCATGATGGTTTGGCCCATGGCTGGACTGACTACCAAGTGTTTTGGTGTGCTACCAAGCTGGGGGCTGATTTCGTTGATGGGGACCTGCATGTGCTGAAAACCATTTGTTTTGCTTTGTTTATTTAGAAGCACACGCAGGTCCACATCACTGAAATCATCCCCCACCGCAACAAAATCTGCCCCCAGCTTGGCAGCACACCAAAACGCCCAGTATCCAGTCCGGCCCTGGTTTGGCTGGCCTTCTTGGGACGGCCAAACAGTCATGCGCACTTTGCATGTTCTTCGCTGGCTGTAATGTACAGCCTGGGTGGAGAACATGCACAGGCCCCTAGTCCCTGTTTGAGCGCTGAACCACGGTGCTCAGACCAATCGCAACATTGTTCAGCAACGTCGTGATTGGCTAAGAGAGTCTGGGAGCCTGTGTGCTTCCAGTTTCCTGCGTCGTGGCAAGAAGGATGGAGGAGAGGCAGCCGCCGGTACGGTAAGTTGATGGATTAATTTTTTTAAACCACCCCTCCCCACCTCATAACTGCTGCCCTGTAGCAGCCGCTACTGTTTGCTTCATCAAAGGGACCAAAGAGATCAGGTCAATTAACCCCAGTTCTAAAAGTTCTAAAAGGATTGAATTGCTCCTCCTCAAACTCCGCCTGAAATGTCTTCAAGATGGCCTCTATCACTCATAAAGCTCTACGTCATGACCTCCCCAACTACTTGAAAAGCGAGCTGCACACCGCAGGAAGTGAGAGGAACACTAGAGGTAAATTCAAGCTCTTTTTTTCCACCAGTATTTCTTTATTGATTTTTGGAAAAACAAATGATAAATTCACTGTTGATGCTTACACGAGAGCCATCATACATGAAGGAATTATCTCAATTGTCACTGGTCATCTTCTGCCATAGTTCAAATAAGATACTGGTTAGGAGGGAAGGAAAATGAACTACAATCAGAACCAAAATGAGAGGGTACATTTGGCTTTCTGGTATAGGTGTGTTAGGGTCAACATGTCTTTAATTGTCATGATGTAGAGGGAGGGAGTGTGGGAAACACCTCCACTGGTGCCAGCATCCCCATCACGTTTTTGGAAAGCAGCAACTTGCATGAGTAGAAGGGGGAGAGTTCCTGTTTAGAGGCCAGTCCTAGGCTTGTATGTAATATATGTGTCTGGTGGTATAAAAACCTTGAGTGTGGAGGAGTGTAGCGTGCAGGGGCCTAGCGTTCTTTTCAGGTTGGCCTCTTGTCAGTTTTGGCTTCTACCTCCCTTAAAAACCTCTCCTAATGCAGTGGTGTTGCAGAGTTTCTTGTGGGGCTAGGCACTTCTCTAGGGCGTCGAGTCCATGTATATCCCCCTTTTTATGTCTTCCAGCCCCCTGTCAATTGAGGAAGGTGAAAGGGACTTCCAATCTACGTGCCATAGCGAAGTGCAGAAGGAAGTTACCTGGTTCGATTGGGTTGTCAAATGGGCACCACAATCCATCCTTAAATAAATCCCCCCATTTCTGGAGCCCAGCCTCCGTCCAGATGTGAAGGTCTCTGCAGATTGGTGCCATCTACAAGGGGAGTCGAGGGGCACATGGAACCAGTCACTCCCTTCCTCCAGCACCATGCGGCCACCTGCATGAAGCTGTTCCATCCAGGAAGCAGCACCACCTGTGTGGAACCCAGTAGCCCTCCAATATAGAGTCTGTTAAGGGGGAGTGAATCAGTTCCCTTGCTCTTGCAGAGTGTTCCCTTCTAGACACCGCATGGACCATTGTGGTTGCGCTGCCAGATAATAATGATAATAATTTGGGGCTCTGAGTCCGAACATACAGTCTGGAGACCACCAGTCTGTGCCTTCCAGAGCCCCGTATACGTGTAATCAATAAAGTTTGGAGTTTGTTCAAGAAACATCCACCAAGCTGCACCGGAAGCATTGAGATAAAAATACAACACGAGAGGAAGCGTTTTTAGGCGTTTCAATACTTTATTCGACAGCATTGTCATAAAAGCATTTTATCCCTATTCTAAACATAAATAAATACTATACTAAGTTAAGATCAATTTAAGATACACATTAAATACAGAATGCTGGCGAATTCTTTCCTCTAAAAGGAATTTATACAGTTTAAAAAAATACAGGGTCACTATGTCTAATACATAAAAGATAAATCTAGCTTAAAACGAAAAACGTTTCATCATTCATGATTAATCGCAGTTAAAGTGCGAGTGCGGATGATCCAGGCCCAACCCAAATATTTGGCTAGGGCAATTGCAAGATTGGGGGCACAATTTGATCTTAATATTCTCAGTGCTTCTAGGTATTTTCTTATCCCCAAATTCTTGCACACTGGTTTTAGCCATCTACTTCTTGGAGCAGCATACAAGGGGCATACAAACAAAAAGTGTGGAATATCCTCAACGTGGACCTTGCAGTAGCAACATGTATTAACATTACTTGGTGACCATTTTAAAGTAAAAACATTTAGAGGTAGGCAACCAACTCTGGTCTGGAAATACAGCTTTCTGTCCAAGGGTTTTGTGATCAGATCCCAGTACTGTTCACAGTTTGGGGCTAATTTGGTCTCCAGATACTGGGATGTCAACATAGATGGTCGATTGGAAATTAAAACCGATTGGTGTACCATGTCCCAATACATTTTTTTCAACAACACCTTAGATGGAAAGGCGGAAGGGTCAGTAGTAGTCCATAAGTGGTCTAAATGCAGTTTTTGTAGCAAGTTCCTGATTTCTTTAAGCCAAGTTATTTTATGGAACCTGTCAGAGCTAATAATGTCCATGAGAGCAGATGCATAATGGCCCAGTTCAGGTGTTGTCTTTAAGCGCCTCCAATATAAGAGTGGGCGCAATCGAGCCATATCCTCGATCTTTTTCCTCCCTAGATCATATCGGAGTTGGATCGATGGAGTGCTCTGCGGGACACCAACCAGCCGGCGAAGGAATTTGTTCTCTGCAATAGCCAAGACACTCAGATTGGCGAAGCCCCATAGCTCTGATCCATAAAGGCAGGCACCCAGCACTTTCATACTATAAATCTCCATAATAGGCTGGATGGGTTTTGTTAGTGAAGATTTATATTTTTGTGCTATGGCCCCAGCCAGCTGATGGAACTTTAAGACCACAGAATCAATGTGTGATTTCCAATTCATACTACCTTGCAAGGAAATACCAAGGTAAGTGAAAGCATTCACCTCTTCCAGAACAGCCCCATTAAAATGTATTTTGCCCTTGAATTGCTTAGCAGGATTCAGGTTCATGAACTTGGTCTTTGTAGTGTTTAATTCCAGGCCCCGAATCCGACAGAAATCTCCAAATGCATCAATTGTCTTTTGTAATCCGCTAGGGGTCCGCGAGACCAGTAAAGTGTCATCAGCAAACATTAATACTGGAACCCGCTCCCCATCTAGCATAGGGGCATCAGTTGGTGATTTCTTTAGATGGTCTACTACGCCGTTGATATAAAGGGAGAATAAGGCGGGGGCCAGGACGCATCCCTGTCTCACCCCACGCTCCACGGGGAAAGAATCAGTGACGTCCCCCTGTGCACCCCACCTAATCCTGGCGTAGTTGTTTTCGTGCATACGCACTAACAATGTCAGTAATTCGGGGCTGATTCCAAGCTCGCTAAGAACAATCCATAGTTTTTGACGAGGTACCAAGTCAAATGCTGACTTTAAGTCGACAAAAACGGCATATAATGGGCCATTTGTCAAGGTCACGTTTTTCCAGTAAAGGGTTAAAAAATGGAATACCTGGTCGACAGAGCTAGTTAGGGGGCGGAAGCCAGCTTGGTACGGGGAGAGGATATCATTATCATCTATCCAGGCTTGTATTTTATTTTGTATCATCCTACCCATCAGCTTTTGTGCAGAGTCGATAAGGCTGATGGGTCTATAATTACTTGGTAAGGCCTTGTCCCCTTTTTTGAAAACTGGAATGATCTCCGCGCCCTTCCATGAAACTGGTATCGCGGCTCCTTGAGCGATAGAGTTTACAAGCCAAACAAAATATTGACACCAGTTAGCCCGGTCGGATAAAAATACATCTGCCGGTATTCCATCAATTCCTGGAGCCCTACCTCTGGTCACCCCGTCCAATGCTACATTTACATCCCCCAATGTGAATACTTCATAACTATAGAATACCATTTTGGGGAGCAGGTGGCAGTCCGGTGGCGAGTTATCAGCATATTGCGGTCTGAAGAAATCCACCCATGCTTCCTTAGCCACATGATTTTTTGGACAATCTGCAATTCCCCCCTACCCCATTTTAAGATAGCCCAAAACTCTTTTTGCTGTTTAGCTGCGCAGGCTTTTTTTAGATCTAGCCATTGATTTTCGTCCCACAGCCTTTTTGCCCTAGCTTGAGCTTTTCTATAGTCGTCCCTGGCCTTCAACACTCCTTCTTTACTCCTCAACGCTAGGCTGAGGTTCTGCCGTGCCTTTCTACAAGAATGGTCATACCATCCTTTATTTCTACGAGGACAAGCACCCTTTCCCTGATGAACTTTTTTTAAAAATAACCCCTGTATTTTGGAAAAAAACTTGAGGTGTGACTCTTCGATTAATTTATTAAAATTTGGCGCATTACAATGATCCTGCAAGCTACTAACCTCATTTGCAACAACCTCCAATAAATCCTGCATTTTCCCTGGCTTGTCCAACAGAGTTGCCCATTTGACATGGCGTTGGTTGTTGGTTGAAATAATATCTAGTGGCATGACACCCCTTTCAGGATTTGGCAATATTACTCCTTGGTCCAATTTGAAGAGCAAGCACAACGGGTTATGGTCACTCTCCAATCTAGGTGTCACTCTCATATCTATCATCTTATGCCAATCTCTGACATCTACAAGGATGTAATCTATCCGACTACTTGCCCTTGTGTTGTCAAAGGTATGAACACCCTGAAGGTCTGACGGGGTGCGGCCATTTGCTGCCCTCAACCCCCTGGCCAAACACAAACTCTTTACTTGTACTGCCACTTCAGACCATTTCTTTACCGCGGGTAAATCCAATTGGGGAACTCCCCATTTAATATCTTCCTCTAGGGACATTTCATTATCCTCCTGGCCTAGCGGTTCGAATGTAGTGTTCAAGTCTCCCCCCACTAGGATGGTGATATGCGTTGGTAGATGCTCCAGATCGTTATCAAGTGTTACTACCACCTCTGAAGCTTTACCCCCTATTGTTCCCCTGGCGTATATGTTGTAGAGGGCCATCTCATGGCCGTCAGCCCAGGTTATCATAATTGGCAGTAAGTCACAATTATTAACGGGTCTCGCTCTAATGGTACATTGTAGTGATTGGCGTACCCATGTGATTAGTCCCCCTGAGGGCCGCCCTTTTGGATACTTTTTCGCAGGGACAAAGAAATTTAAAAAACCCTGACGATGGGCAGGGATCACTGCCCAGGTTTCCTGGAACATAATTACATCATGGAGGTCAATAAATTCGCACCATTCTGGGGAATCTAGTTTGTTAAAGATTCCCGCCAGATTCCAGGATAGGAATTTAAGACCTTCCTTCAACGGGCTAGCCCTCACGTTCGATGGTGATACATATTGGGCATGCAGGGGTTGGGCCAGAGTAGGAGGGGGGCTAATTGCCCTGCTGTTTTCAATGATGCGGGGAGTGGGAGCCAAGTGCCCCATAGTACAAGAATGAACCCCCGTACGACAGAATATCCTCCTATTACTAGAGTTAGTGACAATAAGCTTCTTAGCAATACCAGTTTCCCCCTCTTGAATCCCAACTATGTTTCCCTTGACTGCACTCATCCGCCCATTCAGTCAGTCACACTCGTTGAGATCAGAGAGGGCAGAGTATCTATTTTCCGTCGGCATGCCCCAATTACTTCTTATACCAAGGGGTTTGCCTTTCCTTACCACAGGATTCCATTTTGTTCTAAGTACTGTGGGATTTAAAGTATTCCCTTTCTTTGCATAGAAAAAATCTATTGTTAGAGGAACTATTTCTGTAGATCTGCGCTGGGGAGGATATATGTTTGCTAAAATGTTTGGCAGCACTTCAGGATCAGAGAAATGTAGCACCACACAATCCCCTCTAAATTTTTTATTACCACCCCCGATCCATTCTACTCTTCTAGCCTTCACAACTTCTTGTGCCAACTGGTCCATGCCCCCCGGAGAAAAGGCCATGTTCCTTGCTAGCCAGTGCAATGATTTATTTATTAGAGAAGATGAGTTCTCTACTTGCCCAGATTCTAGGAGTGGGACATTCGCCAGGACCAGTACTAGGGGGGATGCCTCTACAATTAATTCTACTGGTCCCTTCTCTATGTTGGAGTCTACCAGCCTGTCCCATTGCCTTGGCCTTTCAGAATCACCGATGTTAGTACCCAGTCCCCTGGGACCCCCCCCCCCCCTATATCATTAGATGGCATAGGAATAAGGGGAGTATTTTCCAAGGGTTCTGTCCTGGGGGCTGTCTGTGTTTTTTTTTACTCGACTCTAAGTGTTTCCTGCTTAGGATTTTTTGCTGCTTCCTCTAATGATTTTTGCAAAAGTCCCCCCAACCTGTTCACCTCTTCAGTGAGGTGATCTATTTTGCATAGAAGAGGTTTAGTTATGGTCTTGATTTTGCTATCTAGGGCGTTTAATAGTTTCTTAAATTGATCTTCGTCCAAAAGTAACTTCCCCCCAGAGATTCCCCTTACATCTTCTCCAGTACTTTTCGGTGGGGATGCATCTGGGCGTTTTTTTGCTTGAGCGAAGCCCGCCCCGTTTTGGAAGACTCTTTCCCCCCCCCTTAGCAACTCTTGGGGCTGGTACCGGTGCTGGGGGCTCCTCT
The DNA here is from genome assembly GCF_964261635.1 of Lissotriton helveticus. Classification (NCBI taxonomy): domain Eukaryota; kingdom Metazoa; phylum Chordata; class Amphibia; order Caudata; family Salamandridae; genus Lissotriton; species Lissotriton helveticus. Next base: position 1,015,873,308 of record NC_136068.1, read on the forward strand.
TCTAGCAATACTATGTCTTCATCAGGTATACTCTCAGCGTCTGAGTCAGCTATAGCTACTAATAGCTGGGTTAATGGGTTATTCTCAGGTTGCTGAAAAACCTCATTGCTAATATCAAGGTCAGGTATGTCTGGAGGCATATTATCAGGTGATGGCAGTACAGGGGAAAGGCTCAACCCCAGTGAGGATCTCCTATCACTGTTTATTTTTGCAACAACCTGGACCATGTAATTGTCGAGAGTATTAATAGCTTGGGCCGTTTTTGACTTCGACATATTAGGAGGTTGTAACACCGGTTACCCCCAAGTTATACCGTACAATACTGTTGCACAGGATGACTTTCCTATAATTGCAGTGATAGGTGTATATGGTAAAAACTCACAGATGATGTTTTGGGCAGCGTTCCAGGCCCTGTCCCTGACTCTTCCTGCCGATGAGGGCCGTAGAGGGCCCGCCCTTTGCCCGGGCTTAGCCCGGCGCGGCCCGGCGCGCTCCCGCGACGCGGGAGATGAAGACCGTTTATAAGCGCCTCCTGGCGCGCTCCGCCTCTACGCGACTTCCGGTCGCGGAGGCCGCTGGGAGTTGTAGTTTCACTCTCCCCCACACTGCGGCAGCGCTGATGGAGTGAGGCTGCGGCGGGGGGAGGTGACAGGCAGCGGTGGAGCAGCGGCGAAGGCAGCAGTGCCGGCGGTTCGTCAAGGGCTCTCTGGCAGGTATGGCAGCCATTTTCTAAATGGTAACAGAAGAGATTGTACAAACACCCGCTCCACATCAGGTGAAGGCCGTTTATAAGCGCCTCCTGGCGCGCTCCGCCTCTACGCGACTTCTGGTCGCGGAGGCCGCTGGGAGTTGTAGTTTCACTCTCCCCCACACTGCGGCAGCGCTGATGGAGTGAGGCTGCGGCGGGGGGAGGTGACAGGCAGCGGTGGAGCAGCGGCGAAGGCAGCAGTGCCAGCGGTTCGTCAAGGGCTCTCTGGCAGGTATGGCAGCCATTTTCTAAATGGTAACAGAAGAGATTGTACAAACACCCGCTCCACAGCAGGTGAAGGCCGTTTATAAGCGCCTCCTGGCGCGCTCCGCCTCTACACGACTTCCGGTCGCGGAGGCCGCTGGGAGTTGTAGTTTCACTCTCCCCCACACTGCGGCAGCGCTGATGGAGTGAGGCTGCGGCGGGGGGAGGTGACAGGCAGTGGTGGAGCAGCGGTGAAGGCAGCAGTGCCGGCGGTTCGTCAAGGGCTCTCTGGCAGGTATGGCAGCGATTTTCTAAATGGTAACAGAAGAGATTGTACAAACACCCGCTCCACAGCAGGTGAAGGCCGTTTATAAGCGCCTCCTGGCGCGCTCCGCCTCTACGCGACATCCGGTCGCGCAGGCCGCTGGGAGTTGTAGTTTCACTCTCCCCCACACTGCGGCAGCGCTGATGGAGTGAGGCTGCGGCGGGGGGAGGTGACAGGCAGCGGTGGAGCAGCGGCGAAGGCAGCAGTGCCGGCGGTTCGTCAAGGGCTCTCTGGCAGGTATGGCAGCGATTTTCTAAATGGTAACAGAAGAGATTGTACAAACACCCGCTCCACAGCAGGTGAAGGCCGTTTATAAGCGCCTCCTGGCGCGCTCCGCCTCTACGCGACTTCCGGTCGCGGAGGCCGCTGGGAGTTGTAGTTTCACTCTCCCCCACACTGCGGCAGCGCTGATGGAGTGAGGCTGCGACGGGGGGAGGTGACAGGCAGCGGTGGAGCAGCGGCGAAGGCAGCAGTGCCGGCGGTTCGTCAAGGGCTCTCTGGCAGGTATGGCAGCGATTTTCTAAATGGTAACAGAAGAGATTGTACAAACACCCGCTCCACAGCAGGTGAAGGCCGTTTATAAGCGCCTCCTGGCGCGCTCCGCCTCTACGCGACATCCGGTCGTGGAGGCCGCTGGGAGTTGTAGTTTCACTCTCCCCCACACTGCGGCAGCGCTGATGGAGTGAGGCTGCGGTGGGGGGAGGTGACAGGCCGCGGTGGAGCAGCGGCGAAGGCAGCAGTGCCGGCGGTTCGTCAAGGGCTCTCTGGCAGGTATGGCAGCGATTTTCTAAATGGTAACAGAAGAGATTGTACAAACACCCGCTCCACAGCAGGTGAAGGCCGTTTATAAGCGCCTCCTGGCGCGCTCCGCCTCTACGCGACTTCCGGTCGCGGAGGCCGCTGGGAGTTGTAGTTTCACTCTCCCCGACACTGCGGCAGCGCTGATGGAGTGAGGCTGCGGCGGGGGGAGGTGACAGGCAGCGGTGGAGCAGCGGCGAAGGCAGCAGTGCCGGCGGTTCGTCAAGGGCTCTCTGGCAGATATGGCAGCGATTTTCTAAATGGTAACAGAAGAGATTGTACAAACACCCCGAGAGGAAGCATCAACATCTTGGCAATCGCAGTGCGGCCCTTTCGGGATAGCAGGTGCACGCACTAGAAAGGGATCGCGTTTCTGACCGATATTGTTGCTCAACCCAGATTACCACAGCTATCAGGTCATCATCTGTGTGGTAAACACACACTCCCAGATATATCAAGGTGTCTAATTGCCAACCCACTGGGGTAATAGGCAAAGATGTGTTTTCCCCTTCAGTTAGGGGAGTCATGGGGAAGAGGCAGGATTTATTCCAATTGATCTTGAGACTAAGCACCTTTCTGGACCCCTCAAGTAAATCAATCATTATGTCCACGTCATCTCGGAGATAAAGGAGCAGCCTGGCTGCATAAAAGGATACTACATGCCATCTTCCGTCCATTTGGATACCCCAGTCTGGAACTCATGACAGCAATTTCATGACAATGGAAATATAATGGGAGAGAGTGGGCGTCCTGGGAAGGGTGGTCGCGGTGGTACTTAGTAGCTGGACCCAAGATAAAAAACTGTCTCCCAAGTGCAATCTCCTTAGCACCACAAACAAATATGCCCATCCCAGGGTATCAAATGCCTTCTTGATATCAAGAGGGGCCACCAAGGGGAAGGTCACTGAAGTGCATGTTCACTTTACTCTCGGGTGCAGGTGACAGGTTGAGTATAGTGTTTCTGCATGGGAAATAGCCATTTTATCCTCCTCTATCAGAGTCTGTGGTAGGGGACCAACCGATTAGCCAGGGCTTTACCCAGCATCTTATAATCTAGATTTAACTGTGATATTAGGCAGTAGGTGCCTTCCAGCAACTGATACCTGTTGGGTTTTGGGAGGGCCGTAATTAATTGCCTCCCTCATAGAAGTTGGAAGCTTCCCTCTATTCCAAGTTACACCTGAAACTTTGGGGCCAATATCTGGGCATATGTGGCAGATAACTCCAGTGGGAGCCCATCTGACCCTGGTATCTAAACCCTTGGTGGTTACTAGAGGGGCTACTGCCCTCTTTGTACAGGATCGCGCTACGGTTTCTGCTGCCTTACTTTTAAAAACAATTGCCGCTATTGTTTAATTTGCTTTAAAGACTGTTTTAATTGTCTTAACTTACGGGGGAGCTGTGTTCAATGCTCCGGTGGTGGGGACACGAGGGAACTATGCAATAGCTCTGGCAAGGGCTCACGGAGCGTAGGCGTCGGGTCAGCATTCTAGAGGCTAGAACTGATGCACTGCTGATGATATACATACGACAGATGGCGCACCGCGCCACTGGCGCGCAGAGGGCGCGCCAAAGTCTGCGCCCGTCCGCTCCCGACCGGGCCTAGGGGCCAGAACCCCTGGATCTGTGTCCCCAGAGGGCCTCTGCTACTCCAGTTCATTGTTAAAGCAGTTAAACAGAATCCCAGGCCCCAAGTGTGCTCATGCTATTTCTCTGGAGGAGCTTCAGGATAGGTGCTCATATTGTGGTTTTAGACTCTCCCCACAAGCTTTTGCCTCACTCTCAGCGGGGCCCTCCTATAAACTACTCTTACTCAATTGCAGACCCCTGCCCAAGCATACAACTAAGATTTCCATGTTGTTAAAAGACTCTTTTCCTGAGGTTCTGTTTCTCACAGAGACCTGGCTCACCACCAGCTCAGGGCCGGACATCGTCCAATCTCTTCCTCCTGGATACTTAATCCAGAGGAAAGACAGAACGACAAGGGTGGGTGGTGGTATTGCCATTATCTATAAGGACCATTTAACCTGCAGACTACTAGAGAGTCCGCTATTAAACTGTGAGAATGTCCATTTCTCAATTTAATTTACCCCCTCATTGTCATTTTCAGGTATTCTGATCTACCATCCACCTGGGTCAATGGGCCAATTTTGTAAATCTCTGTTGGAAACAGTCATTCTTCTGGCTAGTTCCTCGGCTAGTTTTACTCTCCTTGTAGATTTTAACCTTCATTTTGATGTGTGAGTGAGACCATCCAAGAGCCCTTCCACAACAATGAATCTTCCCTCTGGGTCCACAACTGTATTGTGCGTCATGTAGGGAACACCCATATGAGTACCCTACTGGCATAACTTGACTATGTGGTGCCCACCAGTATGCTTCTCCACCTCTTGAGTTTGGACACTTCTTCACTGGTTAGAGGAGTTTCTGGCAAGCAGTCAATGTGTGTGTGGCAACATTTTAGGTAGGTGTGGACCTGCAATCATCCTTCTGACGTTCCATGTCAAAATATTATAACTAGGGCTAGTGATAGGAATGTTGTCTCCCATGTGGTGACGTGAATTTGTGGTGGGGTAGTATGTCCCTAATACTCCCAGGCAACCTCCTCCCTTGGTTCCACCCTCATCTCAAGGCTAAATCCGGAGCTATGAACATACAATAGTAAAATGTAACTTTTGTAACAAAGTTACATGCCCTTTCTACCGAGTAGAAGATGGATTATTTCCCCCCTAGGACCTAATTGGAATCCATAATTGGAAATAAACGTGCTTCTGCTCCTTGGTTTTCATCTAAGCTTAAAGAAGCCCGTCAAAGCTGCAAGAGAGCAGAAAGAAACTGGAGAAAAGACTATAACCCTCGTGAGAGAGAAAAATTTAAAGATCTGACCAGATCTTACCATAAGATGATCTGGAGTGAAAAAAAAACCTACTTTGAACGTCGGATAGATGATTCGGTTAACTCCTGCAAGGAGCTTTTTAATATTGTCAGAGACTTCACTTCTCCGTCGCCGGCCAAGTCTGCTCAGGGTCATTCCAAATCTTGGCTGAATGATTTAGCTCATTATTTTTATGACAAAATAATCACCATTCAAGTCGACCTGGCAACTTTTTCTAAGCAGTCTCGGGTAGTTGATCCGGATGCTATTTCTTCTGTGAATCCCACTCTCTGGGAATTTCCTCAGTTAAGCCTTGCCGCTTCATTAGACTACTTGACAGGCTTGAAATCGGGCTCCCCTTTAGATCCCTGCCCGGTCTCTTGTCTTAATAAAATAGCCTCTGTGCTAAATAGTCCTATCAACTCCATGCTAAATTCCTCTTTTTCTTCCGGCATTGTTCCACAGGCGTGGAAGAGTGCGCTTATTCTTCCACTAATTAAAAAACCAACTCTGGATCCCATCATACACGCCAACTATAGGCCTATTTCTCTCCTCCCTGCTCTGGCAAAGGTGGCGGAAAGGCATGTGCACCGATCCATCTCAGATTTTATCGAGAACAACAACATGTTGCACAGTACTCAATCCGGGTTTCGTGCGAATTACAGCACAGAAACCGCTTTACTGGAAGTCACCACCGCCATCAGAGAGGTCTTAGACTTGGGAGGCAAGGCCATGTTGGTTTTGTTAGACTTGTCGGCGGCGTTTGACACCGTTCCCCATGACACTCTCCTAATTCGACTCTGGGATTGTGGTCTTAGGGGGACGGTGTGGAACTGGCTTAGGTCATTTCTAGCCAACCGCCGGCAAACGATCTGGGCGCCACCTCACTCCGCAGCTATGTCAGTCCTGGAAGTGGGGGTCCCTCAGGGGTCTATTCTTAGCCCCCTGCTTTTTAACATCTTTATGGCCCCCCTTGCAGAGGTTGCGGAGTCGTTTGGCGCTCAGATTGTGTCTTACGCTGATGACACCCAGCTCTTGTTCACTCAGAACAAGAATGAGATGTTTGATGGGGCACGTATCAGAGGCTGTTTAGAAGCAGTCTTTGATTGGTTCAAGAGACACGGCCTGAAATGCAACTCCGATAAATCGGAGCTGCTTTTTTTTTGGGTGTGTCTCTGAACCAAATTGGAAAAGTTGGTGGCCTCAGGATCTTTTCCCTCCTACCAATGCTAGTACCAGGGTTAAAAATCTTGGTATTATTGTAGACAACGAGTTGACTTTTGGACCCCAAATAGCCAGTCTTGCAGGGAAATGCTTCGGTATCCTGAGGATGCTCAGGAAATTTCTTCCTTTGATTTCCGTGAATCATCGCAGGGTTATCGTTCACGCACTGGTAGGGTCTCGCTTGGACTATGTAAATGCCCTTTATTTAGGTCTTCCTAAATACTTGGTAAGGAGACTTCAGGTTGTGCAAAATTCAGCTGCACGGGCCATTTATGGTCTTCCTAGACGAGCGAGTACTTCCAACCTGCTTAAGGAATTGCACTGGCTCCCTATAGCCAAAAGGGTGCTGTTCAAGAGCCTGACTCTAACTTATAAGGCTCTGCACGACCTGGGCCCCAGGTATATTAGTAAACGGCTCGCTCTGTACAAACCGAGCAGAGCTCTTCGCTCTGCCTCCCTGCTCAAATTGTGCGTCCCATCCATCAAACGCACTCGTCAAGGGGGGCGCTCGTTTCACTACCTGGCTCCATGTGCCTGGAATGAATTGCCTTTTGACCTGAGACAGGCCCCTAGTCTGATGTCTTTTAGAAAAGCATTAAAAACCTGGCTGTTTAGCTAGGAATTGTGTAGTCTTTTATTCTCAGTTATGTTTTCTTTCCAATAAAGGTCCTCTTCGCCAAAGCGCCGGGACACTCCTTTGTGAGTAGCCGTTGCGCTATAGAAGAACCCAATTAACATAACATAACATAACATAATTGACTACCCAGTCCTCCAGGAAGAGCTCCATGATGGGGCCTTTAGCTAGCTCAGGCAGGCCTACAATGTGAATGTTATTACGATGGGAGCGGCCTTCCGCATCATCTAGTCACTGTATTAGTTGGCAGACCTCCTCCTGCAGAGCCTGGATAAGTGACTGGGCATCTTTCACTGTGGGTGGGAATGTTGCCATAGTGGATGCCATCTCATCCACCATTTCCATTAATTTCGTGTGGTCTGCTCGTATGAGCCTTATGTTAATTGTGAGGACATCTAGTTTGGTCTCCAAGGTGGTTTTAATGTCTAGAATGGCGGCAAGTATTTCACTGAATTCCCCTGTAAAGTCATGTAGGGTTTCTTCCACCCCCATCGTGTTGAGAGTGCTTTGGGCAGATATGGTCACTGGAGAGTTCCAACCTCTGCTGATCTAAGGAGGCCTTCCCCCTTTGGGTTTCACCATGGTGTCCCTCGACATGGTCTGGTGTGGCCAGTGCGGTTGGCTATGATGATAATGGTAGTCTTTCTCTAACCCAGCCTCTCCAAGGAGATGTAGCCCACCACAATGTAGGCCAAATCATGCAGCAGAACCCCCTTGGCCGCCAAATAAGTAAATGTGCCTCCCATGTATATACTATATGGGCACAATAAAAGGGGACAGTGGCAGCCGCTCCTTGTCCAGTGTGATCGTAAGCAAACCTGGAGGCATGGCCTCTACTGACTGGCCTTCCCTGGTCCATGTGCCATCCAGGACAGTAGTGCTCCAGCGAGCAGGTCTACAATTGAAAGAAGTGAAGAAGGGGAACTCGTCCTAGAGGTCCTACCACTCTCTATCTATGTCCCCTTTGTCACAAGGGTGCCAGGCAGTTCAGACGAGGTTTGGACAATCACCCCTTGATGCAGACTTGTCAGTCACCCACCTCAAGTGCATTGTGGTCATGGGTGGATGAAGGATGCAGCACTGTTGTGGTATGTGAATGCTGGGCCTCTGTTGTGTACACCCACCAGCACCGGCTGTGTAGTGCGTCTATCAATCCTGCGTCGCCGAGGGGGTGGTGGCTTTGTCGTTGGGTAGGGGGAGTGAATGCCTTAATTCTTCCCTGCACCTCTTCTCTATTCAGAGTTTGGCTTTGTAATCAGTCCGTCATACTGCTGGGCCCACCTCATAGGCTGCTGTCATGATGAGCAGGGTGCAGGCCTGCTCATTGTGTCAGCTAGTCGCTGGAACGGGTGGAGTTTCTGACCGGTAGAAGCGGGAAAGTTCTGAGACCTTCCGTAAGGCCCGCTGGCCATCTGTTGGCCCTCCACTACCCCTGGGGCAAAGGATTCAACCTCAAGAGATCTGGTGCAATCCCTGGGGATGAGCCATATTGACTGCATTCTCCCTGCCCTGCTCTTACCCCAGCACCTCAACACAGTACTCCCCCTCCGGTGACTGTATGTGTCTGTCAACAGGGGGCTAAAGAGTCTTGCAGGATATCTTTCACTGGGGCTGTTCGTCTGAATTCAGGACACAGTGACCTTCTCAGCTGCCATATTCGCCACACCCCCAGGTAAATTCAGACTCTTACTGGAGATCCTGGAAAACAAAAGACAAAAACTGCAGGAGGAGCTTCCTGCCAACCCCAAAAATGTTAAATCAACTCCCAGGGAACCTAAGACTGATCCCTAATCTGCTCTGATTTTAAAGGTCCTTTAAAACCTACCAATTCAAAATGGTCCCCAGCAATCTAGCTACCTGTAATATCGGTGCTATACCCTTATCACTGTCAGTGGTTATTATTAATTTAGTTTGCTGTATATTTCTTGCGAAGCTAGGTCCACGCCATATGAATTCCTTCAATAAATAAATAAATGAGCTTGTGCTCTAATGGGGTGCTTTACAGTGTGATGAGATGTTATGTGACAATTTACACTAATCGAGTGTCCGAAGACCAGATACCCTTAGGCTTTAAAGAGATGAGAAGATGCCCACAAACTTTCCGATTTCCCTATAAACCTGTTTTTAAAATGTATTTTATCTGAAAGCACGTCGGTCTCTTTTGTGGGTAGAGTAGTTGCTTAAGGATCTGTCATCACTAAAGCACATTTCATCCTCTCCAAGTTGAGTCGCATATTGGTACTCCCCACATGGAGCCTGGTTTGCAGAGAGCCCTATGTGAGTTGTTGATTTCGCGCATTTGTCCTTTAATTGTAGTGCTGCTAGTAAACAGTATTTTCACCAGCTTCCACTGGGTTACAACTCCTCCCCATATGTTTAATCCCTTACTGTTAAGAACAAGCACTGGCAAAACCAATAGGTCTGGCATTGCCTTTCAGCCTTTTGGTTTTCTCAATATTTGTGTTGTTTTGACATGAATTTTGCTAAATTGAAGTGCGCTAAAGCACTGTCCCTCACTGTATATGGTAAAAAAAAAAAAAATGAAGACAGCTGACCGAAAGCCCCTATGAGTGAGTATAATATATATTATATTCTGCTTAAAATCAAAAGGTCTTGGCTAACCAGACCTAAAAGTGAATTCAGGTAACACTAACACATCTACTCGCTTTGAATGGCGTGTTGTTATGCTTTAACACAATTAGTTTCCAGTCTTTCATTCTAGTTCATTCAAGTGTCTAGTTACTGCAGATTTCGCTATTTAAATGCACCCTGGCTGTTTCCATTTTATTTATTCTATATATACATATAGCCTTTGCTCTTGTCTGCTTTTGGATGTACATCCACAAACATTCCCGATTTGTATGGAAGAGCCAACTGCTTCTTAATGCGTTTGGGCTCGATGGGTACCTAGCGATTTTTCAAGGCTTGACTTTCCCTTGGCGTGATTCACCCTTCTGAATCGTTGCTGTAGTATGCATTTCATCAGTCATCTTGCGAATACACCTGCAGTCTTTGGTCCTGAACGACAGGGGAGATTTGTTGGTGTTACCTGCATTTCGTTTTCATAACGCTCGCAGAACCCAATGCCTCAACACTACTAGACCTGCAGTTTGGACATCTGCTTATGACCCAAACATTTTTTAATGTAATGTAATGTATGTATACTTGTAAAGCGCACTGTTACCTCGTTACGTGGTGTCCTGGCGCTGTATACCGCTGGGGAACCCGTCCTGGCTTTCCCTGTGAGAGGGCACCCCAAGGTGAAGCCAGGCATCCCCGGCGTTGCTGGGGCCGTTGTGGAGATTAAGCAAGCTATTGCCCAGAGTTGCAGAGTGGGACCCATGGTTAGCGTAGGCACCTAAGCGAGAATTATCGAGTCCGCGGACATTGACCCAAGATCCTGCCGCGTTGGGAATTGAACCCTGGTCCCGGGCCGACCTCTGCTTCAGGGTCTGCCGCTTCTAACCATTGAGCCACACTTCTCCACACTCCATCTTGACAACATTTTAAAGTTCCGCCCATACTTTTTTTCTGATAACGGCCCAGCTGTAGAGGGGTAGCAAGGGGAGTCTATGACACTCAGCTGTAAGGATATGCTCTGATTCCTTACTCAAGGGTCTTCAAACCTAAAAACCCACTTTTGACTAAGGCTGCTCCGTGGGTGTCCACCCTGGGTATCTTTGACTTTTAAGCTGTTGGGTGTACTGGCTGTGCTGAAGAACACAGGGTCTGATATGTGAGGCCTAAATAGATGCTAGCCATGAGGGTTCCATGTTCACACACCCAATTCACTTCTGGGAAGGACAAAAAAATTCCCTCTCTCTTCTTTAACCTCATAGCAACTCTCTTGAAGTAGGGCGTCTTTTGATAGGACGTGTCCTCCTGAATTTTACTGAGGTCCAATACCACCGACCTTTCCCGTTTTAATTGTGTCACTTTGCAATTGCTGTGGCTTCCCTTGAAATCCTTTGTGTTTTTCTCAATCTTTTCTTTCTTGGGTTTACTATTATCACAGCCAGCACCTATTAAGAATGGAAGACGTGGTATGGATAAATGTGCCCTAAGAGAAAAATCAGTATATCTAGCAAAAGGTGCCCACACAAACATGCCAAAATCTTGGACCTGTGGATCGAATTCTTTGGCCTTGATACTTAAACACATATATTTCCGGTATGGTCCGACTGACTGCTACACAAAAATTGCTGTGCCTTATTAACACATATGAAAGATGATTCATGTGCAATATGGTGATATGTAGCCCAGTTATATGTGGGTGCACTGTATTATCTCAAAATTAATTAAAAAAAGAGTTATAAAACAGAATCTCAAAAAATACATTTTAAGAAACTCCCACTATACAATATATACCCAGTTAGGTAACAAAAATATAACATACCAGTGTTCCTAGTCATCGTAAAGCACAATAAACATAAGTGAACTTACAACACCTTCAAGCGTTGCTTAACTTTGCACTGATAAGCAAAGAGAGAGAAGAGGGCCTGAACACCGCCGCTCCTAATTGTCAAGGGTTATAGGTGATTAGGTTAGTGTGGGGAAGAGAAACACCCATCTTTAGTATCTTGGCATTCCCGTTTAACTTCAGTTTCAAAGTTATTCTAGGTTTTAAAACAAACTGGGTACCCGTTTTAACAAATGTTTTTAATGCCACTATAGTTTTTTTTTAACCAACTACCTGGGTTAAAAGTATCATTGTACCAATTTTAGAAAAGGCGATAGAGGAAAGCCAAATTGTTACCACCCAATATCTCTTCTTGACTCCACGTCAAAACTGATGGGCCGTATAATACTGGACAGACTCGAAATTTGGGCCGACGAAGAAAAAATACTGACCGATGTACAGTATGGTTTCAGCAGAGGAATTGGGATGGTAGAGCTGTGCTTGAATTTAGAGTTAATAATAGGGAAGTACACTTTAGCAAAGGAAGGGGCGCTGCACCTCTGTTTTGTTGACCTTACTAGCGCCTTTGACTTAGTCAATCACAGTAAACTATGGCAAACACTGAAAGGGCTAGGGGCACCCTCTGATATAATCGTATACCTATCACAGATTTATACCCATCTAACATCGAGGGTACGATATGGAAAGAGGGGGGAATGCACACCTGATTTCAGTGTAAAGAATGGCATCAGACAGGGTTGTGTATTAGCGCCCCTCCTATTCTCCCTATATGTTAACAATGTAGACCCCTTTTTACAAAACCTTAGTGCAGATGCTCCGAAAATTGGGAATCGTATAACCCCTGTACTGCTCTATGCAGACGATGCTGTCCTGATATCAAGGACAGCGAACGGCCTACAAATACTTATAGAAAATTTTGCCCTGTGCATGACAAAGAAAGATCTGAAATTAAACCTGAAGAAAACTTTTGTAATGACATATGGGGGCAAAATTAAAAATATAAACAACACGATGTAGGTAGAGTTTTAATTAATCGAGTCTCATCCTTTAATTATTTGGGGTTGCTTTTTAATAAGAATGGTACATGGAACGCTCATATTGATTTACGTAACATGAAATTTTTAAGAATAATAGAGAGTATTTTTAGATTTTCGGCGAAGATAGGAAATAAACCTATCTGCGAAATCTTAACACTCTATCGGAGCACATGTATTTCAGGGGTCTGTTATGGAGCTGCTATTTGGGGCAGGTCTAATATCACCTCCCTTCAGACCCAAGAAAATAAATTCTTAAAAAGATTATTGGCAGTCCCTTATGGGACTACAAATTACATAATCCACAAAGAATTATCAACCCCATATATTAGTGACACAATAAATGTTGCAGGACTCACCTTTTAGCATAGCATCTGGTCTAAGGATGAAACCAAACTCACAAAAGACCTACTTATGGATTGTCTAGCACTTGATCATAGCAGGAGGATTCCTTGGCTGGAGCACATTCACCACATTTCTAAACACTGTAAACCTGACATGTACAGAAGTGACCCCCTTCCTATATTGGAACTTAGTAAACAGGATCTTAAGCGCAAATATCTCAAATTAAAGGACGAAGAAAGAGATCGGTCTGTTAGTCAAAACACACTGTCATGTCATATGGTGAACGACCTTTAGTGAGGGGACTACAGCCGTACTTAATACTGGTGAAAAACGACCAACAGAGATTTTCTCTCACTAGGTTAAGGATGAGCACGTTACATTACCTAGTTGCTTTCCCTAGAGTGGAAAAATGGTGTTGGAAACTACAGAAATGTCATTGTGATGGAAAAACTATGCAATCTACGATGTATTTTATTCTTTTTTGTAGTTTTTATAAGGATATCCGGAAATCAATTTTAAAACCTCTATTTTTATCAAACCTGCTTTTTAATTATAAACATGCATTCAATTTTTTATGTAACTTAGAAAACTTGAAAATTATATGTAGTGTAATCTGTTTCATACAGCTTGCAGTCAGGAAACGAAAAGATTACTCACATCTTGAGGCATTGCTGTATGAAAACTTGGATGATCATTCTTAAATATTGCTTTGTTTTCACTATTGATTGGTTGCCAAGAATGCTAACTTTATATTTCAGGTATTCTCAATATGTCCCTTTCACCAGCACTTTATCTCCTGAGACTGAATGTATTAACTCTTGATTAGCTCGCAAATCCTTAGTCCCTTTAAAAAATGCCAAGATTGATTATTGATGACCATACGGACTTTTCGATAAAATATTTCACAAATGTATTTTTAATAATTCTTTTATTGTATTTATCTTTTAAAATACTGGAATAACAATGTAAACTTAGGAATGTTTTCTTTTATAGTATGCTTTTATGGTGAGATTTGTTACACCGAATAAAGCTGATTTTGATTTTGATTTGATTTGAAAACAAACTGCTGCTTGAAATAGATCATGTACACATATGAGACCTTGTGGTGTTATTTTAAGTCGCAAGGAAAGATGATTCTTGTTTTGCTTTAGTAGACGCCTGCAGCCTTTAAGGTCATTACTGCGTTACAGATCTCTGTAATGACGACGGGGCATAGCTCTGCTGTATTGGACCAGTTTGCATTGAATATGTGTAAGGTGGGTTTCTGTATTAGCAGCTTCTACTGTGCAACTGCCCCACAGAACTCTGCATCTGCCTAGTGACTGTTTGTGGTTTGCAATAAAGACACAGGAAGTGTGCACTTTTAAAGTCTTTTCAAATGCACGCTCTGTGCTGTGCTGCCTGCAAGGGTCATATATCTCTGAACAGGCCCACACACAGTCCCTTCTGCCTTCATTGAATACAAACTACACATTTGTTCTCCACTTCTGATAAACATAGGTTCCCTTTTTGTGGGTTTGATCATTTTATTCTTCACCCCCAGAAACCTGAAGATAGACCGCCTTTCACAGACCTTCTCTGCCAGCTGAAAGAAATCTCAGAATGCGAGCTGTAAACCAGAGCTGTATCATTTGAACCACCAAGTCTAGAAGACTAGAGCTTCATGGAGCACGCGTGTCACCTACACCAATGCAGATCATCTGACATGTGGTACAGAGCCATGTTCAATAAAAACAGCCAAGGATCACGGGTGGACAAATGGACTTTGGCATCCTGGGGTTCCAGCAACAATCATGAGATGGGAGGAAATCTCCCCAGGATATCTCAGAGCTTTGCCTGTGGTTCAGCCATGAGACTGGTAACCCAACCTTAGCAAGGTCTGCTGCAGGAGGCAGACATACACCCAGGCCTGTGGATCCGAGCAAGACAACAACACAGCAGATCCGGAAACTGTGTATCCTGCACAACCATAGAACGAGTAGTAGTAGAGCTTCCTTTTCTGGATAATGTTTTTGTACTGGATGGAATGCCTCTTTCAGGCATTCTCTGTCCTGCATGACGAGCGTGGTTGCATGAGAACTACCCACCATAATGTTAGGCTGTGGAAGCAGGATCCTTTTTGGTTTTGATCCAGTAGGTTTGTATGGAGACCCAGAGCGAATTTTGAAAGTTACATTTTAGGAATTTAGCAGGAAATAATCTCAAAAACATTTTCACAACCTTGTGTAATATGAGATGCCCGCTCCGACTTTGTTTTCATGTATTTTTCTGTAAAGATCCAGTTATATAGCAATTGTGTACAGTACATACATTCTACTGTATATTTGCTCGAGTGATTTGCCCTATAATGTGAGTAACTTATTCTTTAAATATGGTTGATTTTATTGCCTTACCTTTTGAGATTCAGATGCTATTTTTTGGCTTTGTCACTTACGTGTAAATAAACTATTTTCATATTGTGAAAACGTAATGCTTTTCATGTGGCAGCAACCTACATGTCACCTAGAGTGAGTCAAATATCAGATTTCAAATTCTAACCACAGCCGTCAATACATGTATTTTTAACGGTGAGGTGGAAGTTTTTCTCACCATAGTATTTTTCAGTGCCGTGTGTATTACCTTTTTATTCGTAATTCTATTATATGTTTGACAGATACGAGTTTAACATTAATTTAGGAATAAAGGTGCAAAACAACAATTAAATATTTTCACCTAACAAACCATGTACAACAATCGTCCTGTAAAAAGAGGTAATGAAAAGAGGAGGGCAAGTAACATGGGAAAGCGGTAGTGCTCTGCACAACTTCGTACGCATGGATATTAAACTAGCTAATTAATCAAGGTCTTATTTTGGTACAATAGCACTTTAGAACTGAAAACAATATTCTTCTGAAGTTTGGGAAATTCATTTCGAATTCCATGAATGACTGCCTCAACATTCCAACCCGATGGAAGGTAAGATGTTGAGACAGGAAGGAAGGCATTTGTGGTTTCCTTTCCTTTAAATTAGTCTCTTGGGGGCATATCATCAAGAACAGCGTTTAAAATTATCGGCGGTTTAGCGGCAGAAAACTGCAGCTAAAGCGGCGGTAATGGGCGTGATAATATGCCCTAGAGTATTCCAATAGAAGTCCATGTTCTGGTGTGAACATGGGCTTCTATTGGAATTCTCCAGGGCATAATATCAAGCCCATTATCGCCGCTTTAGCAGCAGTTTTCTTCCGCAAAACCGGCGATAATTTCAACGCGGCTCTTGATAATATGCCCCTTAGTTTCCATAACTCTCCTGAATAATAAGGGGGCATATTAGCAAGGTCCTGCGATAATTATCGCTCAGCGCTTTTAGCGCGTGGATAAGTATCGCAGGCTAACGCTGGATTCCATCGTGGAGATAGCGTGCTATCAGCAACGCTTATCTCCCAATCGATAGGAATACATGCGTTAGCTGGTAAACAGTGTGATTATCGCTGGAAATCTAGTGATAATCACACTGCAACCAGCGAAACCTTGCTGATAGTGCAAGGTGATTTTAGCCATGTAATCCTCCTCCCATTGGATTAAATGGCTAAATCTGGAAATTAGCAGACGTAAAAAAGCAGCGTTAACCGTGGTTAGCGCTGCTTTTTTTGTCTCTAACAGGGTTAGCGTGAAGCTTGATATTAGGAGAACCCTGGAGGACCCTGTTGTTGATAGGGCGATATTTTTATCTCCGCTTCTTTGGCTTTTAAAGCCAAAAAAGTGGAGACAAAGCCCTTTATAATATTCCCCAAGGACCTTTGGAAGCAGCTAAGGTGTGCCAGGCCATTGTTGTGCATAATACATAAGATTAGAGCATAAACAGTATACTTTTTCAACAACGATATGCAGCCTGTCTGAGACGTGAGTTGTCTAAAATATATTGACTGCTGCACAGTAGTTATATAGGTACGCAAACTTTCCTTAATCTCCAACATACTCCAGAATCAATCATATTTCTCCTAAACATTGTGGGGGGAGGCAGAAGGTTCTAGCGTACTTGATTAATAATCGTATTCCAGCTACTCCAGTTTGATGTTCTTGTAGCATTGAAGTTGTTGCTGTTACTCGACTTAGAATGTCCATGCCCTGTGTATTTTCAGATCAAACTCTAGAATAGAAATCTTTTCGGTGAAGTTGTATCCGTCTGAGAAAGCAGCGGACTTCAACTGTTTCCAATATTTGTGGGATCTGGTCATAGTTCATCCCTAACTCTAGAGTCCAATTTCCAGTAAGAACTGGTGAAGTTCTCAGTTTCACTGATGCCCTGTGTGCCACATCCACTTGGAAAACTTTGCCATGACCTTCAATTTTTAAGATATGGACATATATTTGACACCTCAAGGGACTTTATCTGCCTCCATACAGAACTCTTAAGACTAGATGGATCAGTACATGGTATCAAACTAGACTATTTCCCAACTAGACACTGACAACCATATCCACTCATAGCTGTATGGAACTGAGCACAAAAACACTTAGTAGCCTCCAAAACTCGACTTACTTGACTTAGATGAGTCCCTTGTTGTTTCTATGGTGGGTTTTGAGGCACCATGGGACAGATTTACATCAAAGTAACGAAGCACGGTGCAGCAAGTCATTTAGCTGCGCTGTGCTGCGTTAGTTTGGAAAGCACAGACATGCGACATATTTACAAGAATATGTCGCATCTCTGTGCTTCCCCTACAC
Organism: Lissotriton helveticus; assembly: GCF_964261635.1. Classification (NCBI taxonomy): domain Eukaryota; kingdom Metazoa; phylum Chordata; class Amphibia; order Caudata; family Salamandridae; genus Lissotriton; species Lissotriton helveticus. The sequence goes on from NC_136068.1 coordinate 1,015,890,619, forward strand.
TGGCACACATGCTGCAGCCATGCGCCGGCGCAGGCACCCTTGCACCATGGTGCAAGGGTGCCTGGGTCTTGGGGAGATTGTTTTTGTGCAGGAAGGGGCACCTTCCTGCACAAAAACCATCACAAGAGGCTTTTTCCTCTTTCAATGCGTGCTGTAGAATGCAGCACGCATTGAAAGAGGAAGAAACGAAGAGAAATTAAAACATTTCTCCTCGTTGCGCCTCGCTACGCCACCTCTAGGCTGGCGTAGCATGCACACGCATCTCCGGATTCATGATTTCTCGTAAATCTGGAGATGTCTGGTTCCATGGGTGTTGCGTGGGAACACCCACAGCAACACCCATGGAACGCCCCATCCACGCACAGTGCTGCGTGTGAAGGGGCCATATTTACGAGGAGAGGAAAAGTCACGCAGGGTGGATTTTCCTCTCCTTGTAAATATGGAGGAGCCCCCTGCGCCACCAGTACGTCATGGAAAGTGAGGTACAGGTGACACAGGGGGCTTGTAAATCTGCCCCCAGGTGCTTTTGACGGATGTATGACGTTACAACGCATACTTTTACAACGCCTACCTTTACAACGCATAGTGCTTTTAGGCGCTGGATAGTGATTTATTTAATTTACTATTCCAACTCCAGTCCCCGTGGATAGTAGGGAAGGTGTTGGATAGTATATTAAATACATTCCCTATCCTAGAGCGCCCCCCAGCGCTATGTGTTGTAATGGTTTGCGTTGTAAAAGTTGCGTCGTAATGGTAGTGCGTTGTAAAAGTTTCGTTGTAAAGGATGTTTCCCGCTTTTGACCAATTCCACCCAGGGCCAAACACCTTTAATATGGAAACCAGGTTATATAACAGCAAACTTACAATACTAGATTCACTTTGTCTGGCACATTTGTCTCATTGCCTAAGACTTTATAAACACAGACGAGAAGGACGAGTCCTGAATACATCAGTGCTCGCACAAGAGGTGCTCTCTGTAACACCAGCATTAGAGCAAATGTAGCGCCAATGAGGTTTAAGCTATAAAAGGTTTTGGAGACATATCTTAGCCCCTTAAGTTTCTAGCTTCTCTGGTTTTCAGTGTATTATAAGTTTAATTGTTGTTTGCACATAGTCTGTTCTTCACTAAGGGTGTGGCACTGAATGACAATGTAATGTATTGTGTGTTATTTATGATGCTATGCTTTAGCTGTGATTCTAAGCTCATGCCTGGCCTAGAGAAAGCCCTAACTGATTGACTTCACTTCTCCTGGAGACTCAAGTACCCCAAGAGAGTAACATGTTTATTAAGTTGGAGTGAGTAGACCGGTGGCCCTGGTACACCAGTGTTAAATGACCATTGCTTGATAACCACTGATGGCCCAAGGACTCACTATCAATGGTAATTTCCTGACAGAGGGATAGACTAGCTGTGATCAAAGGGATCAGCAGACACTGGAAAATACATGTCTGGCACCGTACACGCCTATAGAACAAACCATTTGAGCAAAGCTTACCAGGCAAACTATATGTAGAATGACTGTATGGAATAAATAACAATAATTTTCTGTCTCATCTGTGAAGGAGACAAAATTTAGAGCAAAATTGAGTGGAACTGTATGCAAACATACCACTCAGTCATTAGTGCACGGTTTCCACTGCAGGTGTGCATTCCTTTCACCAGTGTTCAGCCAACTTGGTGCTTTCTCTGGTGGCCTATGTAAGACTTTTAGAGATTTTGGCCATTTGCTTGTCACAAGGAGGCGAACACTAGATCTAGAGAATACTATGGGTTTCTGGATGATCACCTAAATCAGTTGTACTGAGACCGTGATCTTGTGCTTAGGACTACCAATAACTATGCTGGACTTCTAAAAGGGTTTGTGGGTTTACTTGTAATCCTCAATTAGTGAGCGGTAAATACAACTGTTCTTTTCAGCCCTGGTTCGCTCATAAAGAAGAGTATGCATGCTGGAACTGGTGAAATTGTGGAAACAAAATGGAAAACCAAATGGGAAACCAATATGGAAGTCACAATGGTGAATGCAGGGTTGCAATATGCAGGGTTACAATCAAACTGAGAGTGATGTTGTAACACTAATGGTCGTTTTGTGTCACTATTTCAAACAACAAAATATGAGTGTGCAACAACACCAAGTGCATGACATCAACTACCACAAAATAAACAAGGCAAGTACATAAAGGTCAGTATAAATGTACTATTCTTAACATTTAGCATCACATCTGGATAGATTGATGATATACAATCTACTGGCGATAAACAATAGGTATTTATAGGTAGGACCTGCTTACCATAGGAAAAGCATTTTTGTTTTGCCTATAACTTTGGTGCCATTTGACGAATCTTGACAAAAAAATCAAAACTAGTTTGCCACTCACTTCAGCTTCTGTCTTGAAAGTTTCAAGGTGATTCATCAAGCTGGGGCTGAGAAAAAGGGGGGTCAAAACATGCTTTCCCCGTGCAATTTTTCATAGGGGGATTTTTAACACAACCTCCGTCTGAACTGCTGAACAGAATTACACCAAATTTGGAAGAAAGAAGGATCTTGGACCAGTAAGAGCCTTTTTTGTAATTTGGTGTAAATCCTTTTCAGTAGTATTAAAGAAAAAAGATTTATATATCTCTAGGGATACAAATCCTCAGTGGATCCGACATATCTTTTGGTGAGATTTGATTGGCTGCCTATACTTAAACAGCAAAGTTTTGGAAGCCATCTTAGGATTCTGACTCGGCCGAATCCCAAGAAAAACCAACCAAAAAAAAATCATAAAAGGGCAGGGTAGAAATACCCTGACCCCCTAGGCCTGATGGTGGGACCCCAGAAAAAGATTTATTTTAAATTCTTTCCACAAATTCGCAGAGAATAAACAGAACCCAGTAAAAAAAATTAAAAAGCAAGCACATTTAAACACCCATTTTATCAGCCCCTCTGGTGGGCCAGGTCCTGAGAGAAATGCATTTATATATTAGGTGGACAGGGATGCACGTGGCCCCTCTCCCCAGGCTGATTACGCCCCTGGGGTACCCCTCCCCCTGAGCCCAGCCGCATGTATAAATGGGCAGAGGGGATGCACAACCCCTCCTGGGCCAATTTCAGCCCGGGGACCCCAAACCCTGAGGCCCGGACAGGCAAGAAAAGAGAGGAGGTGGTTGCATGACACCCTCATTTCCGGATCCGAAAATGGCCCTCGGGAGCCCAACCTGCAGGGGCGGCTCCAGCTATGTTCTAGGGAGCCCACACCCGGGACATAGAGGTCCCTGCCCGCACTGATACAAGCAGGGAAACATGTGTTTTCTCTCTCTCGGCTGGAGCAATTTCAAAGGTCTCAGCAAGCAAGAGGAAACACTAAGGGCCTTATTACTAGTACAGCGGACCTCAGAACTGCTGTACTCGAACACTGGCTCTGCAGGGATCAAGGATCCCACTGAGCTGATTGTCTGCAACTGACCTCAATATGCTGGCGGAGCCGATGCTGGCACAGCCTAGCATATTACGAGTTGGCTTTACACCGCCCATTTCATGCCGTCCCTACCAATGGAATTGTGCCCCCGTTCTTGCAATGGTCTTGGCGATCTTCCTGTCAGCAAGGCGGTGGCGGGCCAACAGGAGGGCCACCAAACTTGTAATAAGGCCCTAAATCTGCTCCCAGCGGAAGGGAGCATGAAAAATGCTCCTGTCTGCAGGGGGCGGACTTTTCATGTGTTTCCCTGCCCACAGTGAAGCAGGTTGGGAAGCAGAAAAAAGATTGCTGACGCCTGTAGGGAGCAGCATTTTTAATTACTCCCTGTGGTGGGAGCAATGCCGTCTCCCTCTGAAGGCAAGAAGCCTGCTAGGGCCGCAGGGGCATCAGGGCTCCCCCGAAGCCCCCAACAAACATGCATTAGGGGTCTTGGGTGGGCTCTAGGGAACCCACCATTTACTGTCCGGGCCATGGGGCATGGGGTCCCCTGGGCCAATATATTTATTCGGGTAGAGGGGCTGCATGTCCCCCTTCCCTTCAAAATTAGGCTAGGCCCTTGGAGATGTGGTTCCCGGGCCAGAAATCCACCTGGGGAGGTGGGGGGATTGTGTGCCCCCTTCCCCTATAAATTAAACAGTGGGCCCTTGGGGGTGGGATCCCCAGGGCCAAATACAGTCTGGGAAAGAGGACCGAGTGCCCCCCTCCCGGGTTGACTGCCATTGAGTGGTTGGCCAACTGTGACGGCAGTTGGATTAGCATACAGTAATTAACTATTACTTTACATTAAGAAAGCCCTACAAATTCACTGGCAAAAGCAAAAGTTACAGAGATGTTATAGTTTGTAAATAACATTAAAAAAAGTAGAAATTTGGGGCGTGGCTACGAGGGCGACAATGGCGGACGTAGCTTCCTAGAGCTCCTGCCGGCCCGCCACTAATTCTTACATTTATCCTGACCCCGAACCTACCTTTGGCCACACAGTGACTTCTGCGGCAGTGGTAGACAAGGTGCACCCTCCGGTGCCACGTTTGGGATCCCTGGTCCCTGGCCGGAGTGATCGGCGGCGGCGGCACCCCCTGGGCCTACCTGCCGCGTGGAGAGCCGGGGCCTCGATTTTGAGCCGGTCCCGGCCGGGGGCTCTGACCGTTGGCCGGCTTGCTCGCCGGCGGGCCCCGTGTTGCCGGTGGATGGTCGGCGGCCGGCGGCCGGGGAGAGGGCAGCGGAGCTTCCTGCCGCCTGGGGTGCACAGACGCTGCTCAGGGCTGTGAGGAATCGACCCCCGTGGCGGGCTCCACAGACTAGGGAACCAGTCGGGTCCCCCTGGGCTGCCAGCGGCCATTGCTGCATCGGAGCTGCGGCGGACCATCGGCGCGGGGTGGGGCACGCTCCGCCCGACGGCCTGAGTGTGTGGCCCCCTGCAATGTGGCCCCCAGGCGCGAAGAGACCCGTGACCCCGGGAGCAGTGTGGTGCCTGCGCCATTCTGGGGAGTGCTTTGCTGCTGGATTCACTGGAGGAGTCCGGGGCCTGCCTCGCACTTGCTGTGCTGGAACCCATATAAGGGCCGGGGCTGCCCGGAGAAACGGCGTTGCCTGGTCGCCCTGTGATTGGGGGCCCTGCTGTGCCCGTCCTGGCTCACGGATATCGGCAGGTGCCCGGGCCTGGAATTTCGAGACCCCGTGAAGGTGAGGAGTCGGATCTAGCGCTACAATTCTTGTTGGGGTGGGGGTGCCCTGCCGGAGGTCCGGGGCCCGGAGCTTTGCTGTGGCCCTGGCCCGAGTGAAGACGGGAGCATCAGCTCGCTGGGGGCCTGGACATTGCAGGTGTTCGGTAGTGACGGTCCGGTGTGGCGTAGCGCCCTGCGGGCCTCCCGACCTTGGCTGCGGTGGGCTTAGGCCCTCCGGGTGGACTCTGACTTTGGACTGCAGTGAGTAGAAGGTCTGCCACAGGCACGGAGCAGCCCGCCCAAACTATCCTGACCATGACCAGAGGCGGGGGCGGCACTGGTTCCACCAAGCAAGGACCGATCGACAAATTTACTGGACCCAGCGGGGGTTCCGGGGCCTCCGGGGGCGGCCAGAGCACGGGACCCGACAACGCGCCCTGATGGCCGCCATCACACAATACCAGGGACATGCTAGACGCTAAGATTGGCGCAGTGGGAGCTGATGTCATGCTACTACGACAGGATCTTCGCAACGCAGTTGCTCGCATCGCAGAGACCGAGACCAGGATCACGGGAGTGGAAGGTGATGTAGGCGCCCTGAAACAGAAAGTGGCAGAGATGGACAGGATCCAAAAGGGGCTGGTGCTCCGCGTCGAGGATGCAGAAGGGCGAGCGCGCAGGAATAACCTGCGCTTCGTGGGCTTTCCAGAGGACTGCGAGAAGGGGCCCATGGATGCGTTCCTAACACGGTGGCTGGAGAGCTGGCTTCCCCCGGATGTCCTGTTGCGCTGCTTTGTGGTGGAGCGCGCACATAGAGCCCTGATGCAGAAACCGCCGGTGGGAGAACGGCCTCGTCCGGTCATAGCTAAAATCTTCCACGATAGAGACACTATACTCCGGGAAGCGAGGATCAAAGAAACTCTGCTGTTTGACAATCACAAGATTATGATCTTCCCAGACTATACCAAGCAGGTGCAGCAGCAGCGCCGTTCCTTCCTGGACGCGAAGGCCAAACTGCGTGGTCAGAAGATCCAATATTCATTGCTGTACCCGGCCCACCTTCGCGTCGTCTTTCAATCCAAGACCCACTTCTTTGATACCCCGGAGGCGGTGCTTGGGTGGACGGACAAGACGACCAGGCTTCGACTGAACGCCCAGCCGGGCTTGGGCTCTGGACCATCGCATGGATCGTCGCAGGAGAGGGGCGACTCTGTCGTCAGGGGTAAAAGACACAGGAAATCTCGGTCACGAAGACGCTCCCGGTCCCGGAGCGGCCTCCCGGATGGGACGCAGCCCGACACCGATCAATCTGGGAAAGAGAATTGAATACCATGGGAATTCAACCTTCCTTACTTAACCCTTCTCCACTGTTGGACTCTCCGGAGGGCCCGGTGCGGCTGCTCCATCGGTCGAGCGGATGGCATCTGGTGTAGTGAGACCTGGAACTTGGTTTGGATCAAGGGGAGCTATACTGGCGGTGCCTGACTGCCTCGCTCTACTCGAGTTCCGGAAAAACTGTGGTACAATGGGGTTCGGGGTACTGACCTGTAGGGCGGCCTAGTCCTCCCACGTTAGGGGGGTGGCCCTGAGGGAAGGTCTCGTTAGTTGGGGGGAGTAGCGGGGATCCATTGGTATGGTTGGCTTTGGGCGCTCTGTTTTGGGCCCGAAGCTCCCCATGCCGCGACAGGTACTTCAGTGTTTCATGAGGTATAGGGGTGGGGGGTGGGGAACGCGTGTTGGGCAGTTGGGGGAGCAGTGTTGGCGGGAAGGGACAGGGGGGAATGGGGGGTGTTTTGAAAGGGGTGCACGTGATTTCTGCTGCATTGACTTACATAGTGATGGGTGCCTGGGCTGGGTCCTGGGGTCCTCAGAGACTTTTCCATCGAGACTATGGTTGATATCCCGAGGCAGGAACTCGCTGGTGATTCTATGCGAATCTTAAGTTGGAATGTCAGGGGGATGTTGGACAAAATTAAGCGTGGGGCAGTCTTGCGCTGGGGTAAGAGGGACTCAGCTGATGTCATGCTATTACAAGAGACGCATATGTTGGGGACAAAGGCACTGAGCTTGCAGCGATTTGGCTACCATCAGGTATTTCATGCAGGGTTTTCCAGGGGCTCGAGGGGGGTGGCCATTCTTATTCATCTGAGGCTGTCATATACCCACGAGCGTCACTGCCTCGATCCCCAGGGTCGGTATGTGTTTGTTAAGGGTATGGTCGGTACGGAGCCAGTGGTGTTTGGCAGTGTGTATGCCCCCCCTCCTCTACAATGGTCCCTGGCAGAGAGACTGTTTGAATTGTGGGCCGAGATCCCAGACTCCTTGGCCGCGATAGGTGGCGACTGGAACGATGTTGTGGATGTGTGCCTGGACCGAAAGAGGTCGCAGGGGACCGTGGCGGCGACCTCCCCTTCACGGTTAAAAGCGATGATTGACGGGTTGGGCTGGGTGGATGCCTGGAGACACCTGCATGCCAGGACGCGTGAGTACACGTATGTGTCTGCTGTGCATGGCTCCTTCTCACGGCTGGACTGCGTGTTTGTACCAGGAGCCTTTCTTGACAGAGTGAAGCAGGCCGCAATTCAGCCTCGGGGCTATCTGACCACTCCCCTGTCGTGATACGGATTGAATTGCGCAAGACGCGCCAGCCATTCCGGTGGCGGATGTCCACGTGGCATCTCCAGCAGGCAGATTATACACAACATATGCGCAGCGCGATTGCCCACTACTGGCAGGAGAACCTGGCGGAGGGGGTAGATGGAGTGACGGTCTGGGAAGCCATGAAGCCCACGCTGAGAGGCATTGACATTGCATGGTGTGCTGCTGCCCGTCGTAGTCGCCGAGAGGCCACTGTCGCGGCTGCGGCACGGGTGGAGGTGTTGGAGAGACGGTGTCAGGGGGACGGTGACGGAGTAGCGATACAACTGCTCCTGCAGGCGCAGCAATCCTACGCCTCGGTCTTAATAGACGAGGCTAGACAAGCTTGGCTGGCCACACGGAGCAGGGTTTACCAGTGGGGCGACAAGTCCTGCACCATGCTCCATAGGCTGTGTCAACAAACTCTGCAGCCGATTACTCTACCGGGCCTCACGGACGGGGAGGGGACGGCCATAACGGACCCTGCGACCCTTGCGGCGAGCTTTGCCGGCTACTATGCGGAGCAATATGCCCCTTGGGACAGTCTCCCACCGGATGCGATTGACAAGTTCATCGCTGACCTTCCCCCCCGTGCGATATCGGACGATGCCAGGAAAGCCCTAGACCTTCCCTTAACGGCGGAGGAACTGGGAGATGCGCTGGGGCAACTCAACACAGGTAAGGCGCCCGGACCGAGCGGATTCCCCAGTGAATTCTACAAGAAATTCCACCTGCAGCTAGGACCGCACTATAGGCGTGCGTTGGAGGCAGCGCGGGAACGTGGTAGCTTGCCGGCGGACTGGAGTCAGGCCGAAATTGTAGTTTTCCAGAAGCCGAGCAGGCCTCCCGACCGACACGAGTCGTATCGCCCCATATCTTTACTCAACTTTGAAGCCAAATTATTGGCCAAAGCGTTGGCGAACCGCCTTCTCCCATATGTAGCAGACTTGGTTCACCCGGATCAGGCGGGCTTCATGCCGCATAGGGCGACACGACACAACATCAGACGCGCGCAAGCGGCAGTGGACGCTGTGGGGGCGACTGGAGAACGGGCGGCGCTACTGCTGGCAGACATTGACAGGGCGTTCGACTCAGTCAGCTGGACATACCTTTTCGCCTTTTTGCCGCACCTCAACCTGGGTCCGGTATTTGTTTCATATGTTAGACTGTTATACACGGACATCACCGCCTCGGTGCGTATCTCAGGAGCGATTTCGGAGAGATTCCCGGTTGCTAGGGGGACCCGACAGGGATGCCCCCTATCCCCCTACCTCTTTGCACTGGCCATGGAACCGCTGGCCGCGTGGGTGCGCATCGATGCACAGCTTCGTGGCTTTGTGTGGGGGGCGGGACTCTCGGACAGAATCGCGCTATACGCGGACGATGTCCTCTTCTTTATGACCGACCTTAACCGCTCTGGCCCTCGAATATTGGAAATAACGCGTATCTTTGTAGACATGTCGGGACTTTTCCTCAACCCGCGCAAATCGACCCTGTGGGTGCTGGGCGGAGAGTCGGAAACATACCCCTGGGCTTCGGCCCTACAGGTGGCGGTCGGTGGTCTAAAATATCTGGGAGTCTTCCTGTCCGGGTCTGCCGCAATTGCATGGGAGCGCAACGTGCTGCCGGTGTGGGACAAAGTCCGATCGGACGTCAAAACCTGGTCTCGTATGCCTCTCAATATCTATGGCAGGTCCGCAATTTTTAAAATGGTTGCCCTCCCAAGACTCCTGTACCAACTGCAGAATCATCCACACAGGATCGACCCACAGTGGTTCCGTCGAGTAAATTCAGTACTGGGTCGCTTTCTGTGGGCGGGGGGTGCTTCCAGAGTGGCGCTGCGGACTTGCTTCTTATCCACGTACTGTGGAGGTCTTGCTACATCGGACATTCTGTCCTACTATCAGGCCTCCCACTTGTTGGTTCTGAACGAGTGGTGGTACGGCGATCACAGTGACCCGGCGTACGCACTGGAACACTTCCTGATGGGGGATGCCACACTACATACGCTGTTGTACTCGGCCGGGCGGCGGAAGAAATTGCCGCAGGTCACTCAGGTGGTCTTGACGATCTGGAGACAGGTGCTGCGCCGCATGGGCTGGTGGGGTTGGCTGACAGCGGAAACCCCACTATGGAACAATGGACAGCTCCCCGCACTGGCCTCGCTGCCGGGGTTTGGTGGCTGGGACTCCATTGGGATCTCGTCACTTGGCCATGTTCTTACTGGGACTACCCTCAAATCCTTTCAAGACCTCAGCTCCGAATTTGACATGCCCAAGACCCAATTCTTTAAATATCTACAACTTCGTCATGCTCTTGCACCGAGTCTGGTGGGGCTGGACCGGCTCCCTGAATTTAGCCCTGTGGAAGCTAAGCTTTTCATGGGAGATCTGGGGGATAAGAAAGTCTCCAAAATATAACAAACGCTTGTCACTCATTGCTCCTCTTCCCTCCTGTTGTTGAAAGCCTCCTGGGAGACGGATATTGGCCCTTTGGATGAGGATGACTGGAGGGAGGCCCTGGAGTCCCCCCGTGGGGCTGCAATAGCTGTGTGACTCCGGTTTATACAGTTCAAATACCTGCATAGGGCCTATTACACCAGAGAGAGACTGTGGAAGTCTGGCCTCATTGCTACCCCAGAATGCCTGCGCTGTGGGACTGAGAGAGGCACGCTGCTGCATACTGTGTGGTCATGTGTGGGTCTGACCCGATTCTGGAATGGGGTATGGAATTGCTTGTCAGAGGTACTGGGGTGGGACCTTCCTCGTACGCCCAGATTGGGCCTTCTGCATGTCCTGGAGCAAGTAGGTGGTAACATCTACAAGCGTCACCTCCTGCTGTTGGGCCTAGTTGTAGCTGAGCGGGATCTGGCGAGGGCATGGAAGAGCGACCGCGCCCCCCCACTTAGCGCCTGGAGGGCGGGCTTAGACTTCCTTATGGGGCTAGAATTGCCAGTGTTTGAGGCCAGGGGTTGCCCCCGGAAACACTACAAGATCTGGAAGCGGTGGGCGGATTACAGGGAGTTGACCTTGGAGCCCCCCATTGACTTAGATGATGGACTGCCTGCCGATGGTGACCTCGGGGCCTAGGAGGGTACAGGATGCCTATTGTGCTCTGGGGCCTAGGAGGGTACAGGATGCCTATTGTGCTCTAACTGTATACTGCAGCTGATAGTGAACACGTGCACTGGGTTAGGGTGGGATACGGGGTGGGTAGCGGGGGGTTTTGGGGTTGTTGGCGGGGTGAGGGGGTATGGGAGGGGGCGATTTAAGCGTTTAGGCTGTGCATGCATTCCGCTAAATGTTGACCACTGACAGTGTCCTCCTGATTATGGAGAACTGTACATATGATATGCCTAAACATTTAATAAACGCAGTTGTAAAAAAAAAAAGTTGAAATTTACTGAAAAACAAGTTAGGTTACAGGAACGTTATAGTTAGGAAATCGAATTTAAAAAACTTTAGAAATTCACAAAAAAAACAAAAGTTACAGGGACGTTCTAGGTAGGTTCGGATTTACACATACAAAACCATTGAAATACAACAGTTATAGTTAGAGTTCTCTCAAGTAACTATAAGTTGTGCCCTAAGGTATCTATAACAGGCGCCCTTGCCATGCACTGCAAATTACCCCACATATTACATTACTCATACATCTTGTATGACATCACTGATACTATCACAGTAACATTTGCTATAAAATTATTGATGTAAAAACAGTGTATGGCAGAGGCACCCACTTTAAAATAAATACAAAAAAAGAATAATCAATGAGCGTCAGGATCCACTAATTTATTACTTAATGCTCTGTGCAAGGAGTGACCCATAATTTCCTAAGGCTTTTTTCAATTATATTTTTATTCCTGGGGATGCCCCTAAAAGGGGCAGGTACACCACCAACCATTTTTTGATGGTGGGGGGCTGCAGAAAGTGCAGCAGTGCCCCAGCAATATAAATAAAAACACAGCAAGTCTCCTGAGGCATTGAATCCATATCCCCAGGAGAGGTTACTATACTTTTTTAAATCTCTCCGACCTGGAGCTGTACACTCTTCAGCTGAAATGCAAGGCCCTCTTGTGGTGGACTCAAGGGTTGTGACCTGAAAAAAAATGCTAAAGAAAACCTCAAAGACATGGTCAAGTTTTTATAAATTAGGCTTTATTAAAAATATTTGATGACAATCACATTTATTAAACATTTCAATGTGTGAATTTATGAAATATACATTTGATTACAGTTATTGTGGACTTTTTGACAAAGACACTAATGTCTACTTTATATATGTTGATGTACTGATGCGTTGATGAAGCCATTAGGCTTGCTTTTCATATTTTGGTGTTCTGACCCTTTAAAAAAGTCAGTAGTTCTGCCTTACTTAAAATGCCACCGTTATAGTGGTTATTACATAGTCAGCTGTGCGAGCCAGCATGGATTTGGCTGAAGGGGCAAGCACTGCACCAAACTCCTCGCCGCACACAACCAAGGCTGATACTGTACTTTACTTTTGTTATTGTATTCAAATGTAGCTTTTCTGGAACTTCACGGTTCAAGCCTCATGAGGCAAGGAACACGGCCAGATCCAATCTGCCAGAAGGTAGGAAAATAGAATTTTTTCTGTTCATCAGTCAACTGCTTGCTTTAATATTCTCGAGGACTAATTAAAGATAGTTTTCTACTACTGCAACAGTAATGACTAATGGGTACTTCAATGCCAAGACAGAGTCTTATTTCTCTGCTTAGCATCTTGCTTGGTGTAAGCAATTTCTAAACTTTTGTGACAAACCGTGCTCAAATTGTGCTTGCCTGAAATAATGTAAAAATAGTATTAATACGTAAACTGTATCATGAGTTTGTGGGTGATTGCTCGTATGAAGCTCCTATGCAAAAATATATATATATATATTCACTCTGCAGCAAGCCATATCTCTTAAACCCTGTCATTAGCCCCACATGCCTAAGAATGAATATGGATTATTCCTTTGTAAGAATATCTATTTCGTTCTTGGGAGTGTCCACATTTTGCAGAATAGAAATCCTATATAAATGAACAATCAGTGTAATACTGACAGTAAGAATGTAATGCTTCTGATTGGACTCTCCCAGGTGTTGATAAATCCATTTAATCTCATACTGATATTGATAAATTTAATGTTGGTCTCAATACATCTTCACAAATAAAGCAAGGGTGAATATGTGTTTTTGTTTCAATTTTTGTCTTTCAAACTTGAATAAGTATTCTTAGTTCTCATTTGAAGCACAGCTCCTTTCAAGAAGTAAACCTTTAAATTCATTTCTGCATTAGGTCCATTATTATTCTAAATAATGGAAAATGCTGTACAATGTAGTATGAGTGGAAATTGAGCCAATTTATGAATATCACTTGTTAATAAAAACACTAATAATAGCAATAATAATATAGTTGTTTTTATTATCAATCAGAATGTCTACAGTAATAGCAAATCACTCGAGAGGGTATCCAGACTACTAGTGGTTCAGTTGAACAGCCTCAGGTGTAGGTTGTGGATTTCACAGTGAGGTAGGAGAACGAGTTTGCTCCACTGTTGATTCGGCTGATACTGGGGTGTGTTCTTGTGAGAGACAGAGAGGCAGAGTGCAGGTGTCTGGAGGGGTGTTGAAAGTTCAGGCTGTGCTTATTGTAAGCCGGTCCCTGGTTGCATGGATCAACATTTTCAATAGGCATCTCTTCTGAATGGGAAGCCAGAGGAGCTTGTTGAGGTGATTCGTGATGTGGGTCTGCTTGGGGAGATTGAAGATGAGACTGGCCACAGAATTCTGTAGTCTCTTCAGGAAGTGATTAGGACTTGGGTGACGGGATGTCTTGTGTTGATGGGAAGTTATTTGAAGATCTTACAGAGCATGTGTAGAGTGAGGAAGCAGGCGGAAGATACTGCGTTGATATGCTTTTTCATGGTGAGCCAGCTGTCCAGAATTATGCCTTTGTTGTGTGTGTGTTCTGTAGGCACTGGTCCTAGTGTGGAAGACTCTACACAAACAGGAGCTTAGGGGGTGAAAAAGAACAGGTCGCCCCCCCACTCACAGTGTTCAACACAAAAGAGACCTGTTCCATCAACCGTATGAACTGCTTTAAGCGTCCACCATACATTTTTTCAGTCACACAGTTTTGTGTGGCAGGACAGTGGATCAATATATCTCGTATGTCATGAGGTGACTTCAATCACTTGCTTTTCTTAAAAACTTGATGTGTGTGCTGTCTCTCACTGTATGCCCCACCCTCTAGTGTGAAGGGAACCCACTAAGAAGGGGGAATAGTGTAAGAAAAGTTTGAAGAAAATATGAGAAAATGGAGTGAAAAAAGCTGGCAGTGCCTCACGGGAGTAACACCATGGGAGTTTACAGACTGGTTCTCGCCTGCATCCTCAGGTTCCCATCATTAGCAACTGCCAACATATAAACCAAATAGGTGATATAGAAAAAGAACAAGAACGTGTTCAGTGTGGTATCTGTGAACCCTATCAGGAGTACCTGGATCTAGCATAGAAACCCGATGGTCCTAGTCTAAAAACAAGCTATACAAACACTGGCTATACACCTTTATTCCTTGCTGTGAGTCTGCCCAATTAAAACCAACACATTTCATTGACACTGTGATCTTACGGCAATTTCATCAGGGTAAGGGTCAGTTGTCCACACTGCATCAATTTTCTCTGTTAATTATACCTACAGGAGACAGAGACAGCACAACACATCTCATCAACAAAGGCATCAGACAAAACATCAAATTAAAAAACATGAATGTGTGTGGGGATCTTCAACAACTCATGAAGTCCACTGGGAGTCTTTCCACAGGGAAGTGTTGTTCCCAAAGATCAGCACTTCTGATTTGAATGTGTTGAGTTTCAGGCAGTTGTCTTTCATCCAGTCGGCAATGCCCGTCATGCACCTATAGAAGTTAACATTCATGGTGGAGTGTACTTCTGATAGAGAGAGGATGAGCTGTGTGTCGTCTGCCTGGATATGATGTTTATTCCGTGGATTCTGACGATGTTGGCTAAGGGGGTCATGTGGATGTTGGACAGTGTAAGTCTGAGGGATTAGCCTTGAGGGAGATGCAGATGATGTTTTGGGTTCTGATGTGAAAGGTGGTAGGCAGATTATTTGGGTTGTTCCAGTAAGTAAGGAGGCGATCCATTTGAGGGCTTCTCCTTCGATTCCAATGTGATGAAGTCTCTTGATAAGTGTGCGGTGGGATATAGTGTTGAATGCGGCTAAGAGGTCGAGGAGGATCAGAGTGAATGTTTCTCCCTGATCAAGGATGGTTCTTAGGTAGTCAGTGGCAGCGATCAGGGCCATTTTGGTGCTGTAGTTGGTACGGAATCCCGATTGGGAGGGGTCCAGAAGAATATTGACCTTCAGGAGTTCTGTGAGTTGGCAGTTGAAGACCCTTTCGGGAAAGGGGAGCAGCTAGATGGGACATAGTTCTTGAGTTTGCTGGGGCGGTGGAAGGTTTCTTGAGAAGGGGTTTGACTTCTGCATGTTTACTTACTTCAGGGAAGGATGCTGTGTTTATGGATGAGTTGAAAATGGCAGTGAGCTCACTGCTCATCATCTTGCTCTTGAGGTTGAAGATGTGGTGGTGACGGGGGTCAACAGGTGCTTCTGTGTGGACAGAGTTCATGATGGCTGTGGTTTTTTGTGTGATGAGCTGGTCCCAAATGATGAGCAGGTGGTCGGAGGTCATGTCAGGGTTAGCTTCAGTGGGAGCGAGGAGGCTGAGGGTGTCGGTGGCGGTTTGGGGTTCAAAGACTTCGTAGATGGTGGAGATCTTGTTGTAGAAGAAATCTGCCAGGGAGTCACAGAGTTCCTGAGAAGGGGTGATGGTGTTTTTGGTGGCTGAGGGGTTGGAGAACTCTTTGACGAGGTGGTTGGAGCTGGTTTTGATGAGGTTGGCTAGGGTGCTCCTTTTGTCTTTATCAGTAGTTGGTGGTACTTATTGAGGGATGACTTGAAGGTGGCTTAGTCTGTGGGCACCTTGCTGTTGCGTTATTTCCTTTCTAGTCACTTTCAGTTGCGTTTCGTGGTTCTCAGTTCTGTGGTGTACCAGTTGGCTTGTTTGATGGGTCTCAAGTTTGGTGGGCTTGACGGGGGCGACTCTGTCGGCGTAATAGATGATCCAGGTGGAGATGTTTTTGACAGCCTGTTCTAGGTTGGTTACAGTGTCAGGGCAGGAGGTGTTAGTCCACTGGCTCTCTGATACTTTGTTACAGCTATGGTATGAGGAGGTGGGTGGCTTGAGGCGGTGCCGGGGGATCCTGTTATAGTGATGTGGATGTTGGTGTGGCCTGTCCAGATGAGCTCTGTGATATAGCTGTATTTGACTCTGTCACTGGCTGTGAACATGGAGTTGAGAGTGTGTCCTGCAAAGTGTGTGGGGTCGGTGACTAGTTGGGAGAGGCTAATGTTGTACATGCTTTCGAAGGAGGTTGGTGGTGGTGTTGTTGAGGTGAAAATGTAGGTCTCTGAGTAAGACTTAGTGTTTGGAGTCGATGGCGAATGGGGCGATGGATTTGGGGATGGCGTCTCAGCAACTGGGGTGCGGTCCTGGAAGTCTGTAAATGAGGGTGCCTTTGATCGTGGTCTTGCCATCAATTTGGAGTTGAACATTAAAGTGTTCCATGATTGAGGTGGTGCAGTGGATGGTTTCTTTGTGGATGAAGGCAATCACACCTCGTGTTTGTTGGTGCACTCCTGGTGTGCTTTCTTGTAGCTGTTTGGTATTGCAGAGGCGATGTCAGGAGCGGTTGTGGAGTTGAGCCAGATTGCGGTGAGCAAGATGACATAAGTGGTGAGGAAGGTGATAGTGTCCCAGATCTCGGTGGTGTGCTTGCAGAGTGATTGTGAATTGAGCAGGAAAGAGTAGAGTTGTTCTGAAGCAGTTGTGGTTGGTGTAGTTGGCATCATAGTGGTTGTTGTGAGTGTGGGCGCGCTCGTGTTGCAGGAGAAGAGGCAGTGTCGGTAGGAGAAAGGTCCTAACATGGAACATGGAGAAGTGCGGCAGCAGCTGTTGTTAAGTGGTCTCAGGTGCAGGGCTTGGAGCCAAGTCAAGATGTAGCTTGGAGAGTAGTATCAGGGTACCTGGCGCAAGGCACGGTCCTGGCTCGGACGGGCACAGAAGACTTGCCTTTGACATGCCTTCAGCGTGTTGGCAGCAGATCCGCTGCGCGGCCACACTTCGTCCTCCAATAAGTAGGTCCTTGGAGGAGAGAGGGCAGTTAGGTCAGGTCTGGCGGGAGCAGACTAGGAGAATTGACACAAACAGGCATGAAAAACGAGACCTGTGAGTGAAAGCAGGTCCAGAATACAGGGGAAAAATAATAAGGACAAACAGTTAAATACAATGAAGACTAAAAGAGAGTAACAATAAGAAATATACACGACAAGTACAATGTGGGATAAACAGGCAAATACCATAATGAATATACAAGGCAAGTAAAATACGGGCTAAACATGCAAAACAATGATGACTATAGAAGGCAAATACAAAGTGGACTATGCAAGACAGAACCAAGGAGTCAAGCAAGAGGCAGCAGACGGCAGCAGAACAAGGCAAGGATGGCAGTAGCTGGAGACCAGCTGAATGGACAGTGAGGAGAGCGGATCAGGGACTATTAAAGCACACACAGACCAGCATTCCCATGTCTGTTTCTTGGGACATGGGTGCTGGATAATTTCTCCTGAATTTGCAGAAGTAAGTTTTAACTTCTCATGACAAACAGCTTTATAAATTAGGTCCTCCGTGCAAAGTGCACCGGAGCTTGAAATTAATGTGTCCATGCCTGACAGCCAGTCTAAATTGAATCAAACCAGAGAGATATGATTTTCAACCCCTTTACCAAGCGGATGTTTTATTTTTGCTTTTGTTGCACTTGCAGTTCGCCTAGCGAATCCTTGGCATTTCTAGATATATGATATTGTTTTGGTCTATGGGCAAGTAAATCAGTGTATTGACTTTAGTCCCAAAGTTGCTAACTATTAAAAAGAGCTGGGGGCATACCCTGCAAGACGGCCGAGCAGCAGCACTAAAAGCACGCCCTGCCCTGTAAGAGAGATCCTGCAGCTGTAAGAGAGATCCTGCAGCATTCTGCTGCCGCGAGCCCTCATACTGCCTGTAACAGTCGAGGTCGGGCCCGCAGGGAACAGGCAGATACGACTGCCTGGCCTTAAACTGGTGGCCCCTGGGAGTCCGTTATGAAGGACCAGAGACGACCCGCTTCCTCTTCAGGCACAGTGGCAGCGGATTAGAGGTTGCAGTTGAACTGCCGAACCTAACTACATAGTGCAGCCCACAATGCTCTCTCCGGACAGTCGAGGCTGACAGGCTGACACAGCTGCCTGACCTTAAAATCAGCCGCGGCCCGTGGAGGGAGTTACGGTGGGGCAGGAAGGCGGGGCGGGTAAGGGGCAGGGTGGGGGATGCTAAAAACTGGAATATGGATAATTGGAGGTAAATAAACAATTTTTTGTTTACTTACCTCCAGGGCCGGACTGAGAACCAAAACCGGCCCTGGCAAAGTGCTCGGCCGGCCCCCTGGGGGTGCGACCGAGCTCTTTGCCGGGGCCGGTTTTCGGCCGATTTTGTTACATGGCCGATTTTGCAGCTATGCTGGCAAAACGGCCCTGTAACAAAAATGTCCCTCAGTGCCCAAAACTGGCCCCCACCCTTGCGGCGCACCGGGGGATTGCACGTGCCCGCAACGGCCAATCCGGGCCTGCTTACCTCCAATTATCCATATTACGGTTTTTAGCACCCCCCACCCTGCCCCTCCTTCGCCCCGCCTCTCTGCCCCACGGAACTCCTTCCACGGGTCGTGGCTGCTTAAAATGACGGGCCCCGGATGTCAGTGCCCGGAGAGGACCCCCTTCTATTTCACCCACAGCGGCAGCCAATCTGAGGTGCAAGTTAGCTGCAGGACCTAACTTCATAGTGCAGCTCTGGATAACGAATTGGAGCAGTGGTGGCGCTCCAGCGTGTTGAATTAACCAAACCAGAGTTCCATTTAAGGGTGTCTGCTGCGTGGGAGACAAATAAATTAAGGCTCCTCTGAAGCACCCCAGCTTGATTTACTGATACGCTCCAATTTATCACTACTGATAAACTAATTACACTTTTGTTTCATTCCCCCCTAGTCCTCTTAGATCCTTTTGCTTGCTCTCCGGGTCTGGGCTTCCGCCTTCATCCTACCCACATGCCTAAACTAATGTCATCAGTACCACTCACTCCCAATATTCTTTGCCTTGCGCATTATGAATGCTACCTGCCTACACACGTCTCATCTGCTCGTCCCTTCTGATATATATGGTGTTTGAGGTCGACCCCAGATGCCGTGGATTCCTTGTCCCCGACCTGCCTGGTTTATTTGTAGATTTTGTCTTTATGTGACTTATGATTTTTAGCTGTTACTCATCGCCGGTTTGCCTGATTTGTCCCATGTCCAGTTTCGGGCTCATTTCCTCTCCCCTCCCACTCCACCTTTGTGTTCTCTTCTGACCTGTTCTTGCATTTATTCTTTCCCTGGTAGCCTATGCAAGGCTAGATTTTTTTGTGCCCTGGTAATTGTTGTAGTTCCATACTACTGTTTGCTTACTGTGACTTTGCAATGTTCCCCCGAAGTCCTATCTCCCTGGCCCCCACGACTCTTCATGCTCCACAGGACTGTTTCTATGTTTAGCTTTGCTTTGTCTTTGTTTCTGAACTGATGTAATTGAAGTAATAGTCGACCGATACTTTGGGATGGAAACTGTTCTTGTAAGTTACCATACTTGACTTACGACGGGGGAAACACCAGGTGCATTTGTAGCTTCTTACTGTTGGTTATATCGACCCTGGGAAAAGGAACACACACTGGAACACGTTAACTTGAGCCTCTTGACTTATGAAAATACAACGTGGATATCGACCGCGTGCAGCTTAGCCGTTCACTTCAATTATTCCTACCTTGGAAATTATGCACACAAGATTATAGATACCATTTTGCAATTTGACGTTGTGAGAGGGATCTGGACGATCGTCATCTATATCCCTTATGGTTTTAGAACATAGGAAGATCGTGGATTTATGAAAGACCATTTGCTACAGATACTGAAGCCTTGAAAAAGTCGCATTGGCAACGAAACACGTGTCGGCTGTACCATTGCTGTAACAATCTAGGAACATTGGTAAAGATCTATATGCTGAACAATGTGTTACATCCTTTCTTTTGTTCTTTGTATTAAATAACTTTCTCTGACTGTGTTTAGTCAGCTGTAAACTTGCTTGTGTTGTGCTCTGTCACTGTTTTGTATTATTTTATATATTTGGAGGATTCTGTATATATTTTTTAGCACTGTGGATGGCACAGTGAAAAGACATAGAGCGCGCCTGAAATACATTGCATTCACTAAACTTATGTGCAAACACCATAGAGGTGCTGGCTACCATTGATAATCCACTGCCATAATTTTCCTATGTATAATGTAATTGAAGTAACTCTTCCCTCATGTAACGCGCTCTGATACCTCCGGGTCGAGGCAGCCAGGGCGATCCCAAAGCGTGGAAGGATGCACAAGGTTAGAAATGTTACTCGAACTCCCAAGCGCTAAGTGAGTTGCAAAATTGCAGTCAAATGGAAGCCTCTAAAAATATATCATTACAACCACACTTCCATGCATGTCTGAGACCGTGCACCATGGCAGAAGCCCAGTGGAGCTGCCTAGACAGCTATAGAGGAGATTGGCTCTGGTTTACCCCATTGGCCGTCACCTACCCAGGTGGACATTGGAAACAATATCTGCGATCTTCTGCCCTCCTTATTCCTGTGGCTGCCTCCCATCCCAGTGGCTCTCCCTTGCTGGTCTACCTGACCCAACCTGCATTCCGTATCCCTTTTTTCTTTCCACCCTTACCTTCTATGCCCCTAGGATATGTGTCTTTGTTGTGTAATACCCTATTTACTCATATGACAGTGTAACATTGTTTTTTCTATGTTTTGGTGCTATTCTATGCTCTTGTAACTTCTGTGTAACACGCCCTTGTAACTGATGTAATTTGTAACTTGTTTCTCACTTATCCTCATAACCGTCTGTTCCTACCGCCATGCCCGAGCAACCTTGGCCGATGCCCGGTGGAGCTGTCCTAGGCAGCTACAGAGGAGTTGGCTCTGGTTCTCCCCTCGACTGTCACCTACCCAGCCAGACATCGGACATGGTTTTCTTCGTCTCCCTGTTGTGTTTCTTTTACCTCCACTGCCTCCTCCCTCCGTGACTCTCTGTCTGCCTCCCCTTTTCCAGCCTGACTTTTATGTGTCCCCTGAAGTATTTTCCCCCTTGCCGGTTTCTTTCTAATGCTATGCTATGCTTTGCTACTCATGGAACTACGTTATACTGTTTCCCTTTTTATGTTATGCAGCGCTCTAGCAACTGATGTAACTATGTAACAATGTTCTGAAACCAATGTCCTACCTCATGTAAAGCACTCCAAAACCTCTGTGTCTAGCCAACGCTATATAAAACGTTTCAAATAAAAACAAATAATTAAATAAAACCAGGTCAGGCTGCTGAATTGCACACAAAGGGGAGACTCGAAGGGCCTCTTGGAATGACTGGGTGCTATTTTGAAAAGCTGGAGAAGTCGTGCACTGGCTACCTCTGTCTGGCAGCTTGAGGCCCAGGGAGGTACGGAGCCATGCACTGTGTCCATAGTACTGGAGGAGTGCTGCAGTGGTGACCCCGAGGTGATGTGAGGAGATTGCTGCCCTCCCAAAAGAGCAGAAAAGAGCCTTAATGGGGCACGGACTAGAGTGGGCGGGGGTATGGGCCAGGCATGAAGTCCCAGCCGTGGAGAAACCTGAGGCCTAGGGCTGCACTGTCAGAGATATCTGCTTGTGACTAGGGGTGGGGTTGGGGGAACAGTAAGCAGTACACAGTGTGAGAGCTCGCACACCCAGGCCCCCATTTATGGAGCAAGCTGAGGCCTCATGACTGGCTGCCTGTGGGGGGTGAGTGGCGTGGGAGCATTGCGCTCACTTGGGCCTGCTGCCCACTGATCCTACTACCCCACAGTGTAGTATGGCAGTTGGGGTCATTGGCGACATGGCTAAGTTATCATGAGCTCTGCTGCCATGTTGCTGCTTTTGCGCACATTACTACATGACTTTATTTTGCAAGACTTTGTTTGTACCTTTCACATGAGAACGGTCTGCTTTCTGCGTTCTCTGCCTGTTCCTGGAGTTTAGTCTGAACATGCTGTGCAAAGTCGATAAACAATTCCCCTTGTTATTCTGTTCTGGTCAGACCCTAGCACCTAGACAAAACACGCTAACACAGCTGCGTTTGCTGAAGAGCTCATGTTTTGATATTACGGGATGTCATGTTGGTTTAACACACACTTGGAGAGGGACCTTTCCAGAGAGAAGAGCTATGCTGTTCCTGTGATGCAGAAATAAAATCTAGGCACTAAGGTTTTGTGTCTGCTGACAAAGCCCAGAGGTCTTCCTTTATATAATAAAACTTCTTCTTGCCAAGGAGAGGGTGGTTGGGCCTTATATTACTCAATCCACTGTTGGTATTTCATGACATCCCCCTTTGTTATCTATGGACTTGTTGCAATGCTAACTGTCTAATGTTTGTGCGTTATGCTGCTGGTAGTGGCTCATATACTGCATTATAGAGCACTATAGTTAAAATAAACATTATGAACTATAACAATGACTCTGTCAAATCTTATTGTGGACAAGTACGAGTGAGTGAGCGAAAGGGTACGTCTTGCTACCGCGATTCCTGAGAGAGTCGGGAGTGTTGTGTTCTACGTTGTCTAATCATTTGTAGCTTCATGATTATGTAGGAGAACAAATGAGACACTATAGCTATTCGGTCCTGGGATTTTGGGTACTGAGGCGGTAGGAAGCTAGCCCCTAGACGCAGAGGTCCTGTTTTCCTGCACATAGTTCTGTGTATGTGCAGAATCCCTGCAACATGGCTCAGCCAACATTTGCTGTGGTACTTATCTGCGAGACTCCTGAGTAGTGCTTGTGCTAGTCCACAATCCCCTCACATCTGTTTCCGGAGACAGTTGTGACGGTATAGCCTCCAGTATTGAGATATTATAGATTTTTCAAGCTTAAATTTTAAAAGGTCTTTTTATGTCTTCTTACCCATTATTGTGCTGCCGCAAATAGGTTGTCTTTTTCTATCTGTTGATTATGGCGGTTGCCATTGTCGGTCCTAACCGCGCTCCAGTTACCGCACATTTGACTCATCATGGAGTCCCTAATGCCGGTGCTGCTATAATCTTTGTAGTTGAAGCGGATGCGGCATATCGCTTTGAAGTATTTTACTTTTAGGTCACTTTTCCGACAGTGGATGGAAATGACAATTTCTTTCATGAATATACTGCCACTGCCCTTTCACAGAATTATCGACCTTATAGATCTCTTGAAGTTCCGTTAACAGCTTGGCAACACACCATATGGTTTAATGGTGCCCTTCCTCACCCTGTAACAGCGGTCCGTTTCGGCCCCTTATCGATTGATTGGCCAGTGGCCTGTTTTGGCTGAGTACACCCCACATCCAAATTATTTTCCTGTTCCTGTCGCAAAGCTACGCGTATTACATACTTCATGAATTCGTATACAAAGAGCCGTTATACAGTTCATGATGTGCAACATACAGATAGGACCACCTGGTGTTGCTGCTCAACCACCGGGACCCAGTGGTGTTGTTATCAGTCCTGTCACGATCAATTCAGTGATGGGAAAACGTCTGCAGAATAAGGACAAACTTCCATATTGGCTTGCTGAAAAATTTGGGCAACTTGAAGCTGTTTTTTCTAATACCATTCCAGTGGAGAAACACTGGATCTTGACCATGAGCTTACCTAAAGGCCTTATTCCCGATATGGCTGATTGTAATACTTGGAGTAGAGTGTTTGCAGCTGTATATTATGTGTTTCAGCACCCCCTCAATGACCGTTCTCCCTTTCGTGATTAAACATGTTCAAGATGAAAATGGGGCCGAAGTCGCCCAGGAGTTGGGAATGAGACTGGTGGGAGTGTTCGATATTGTTTGCGATATGATCCTTGCTAATGTGAAGGGTGAAGCTGTAAGCTAACAAGTTTACACGAAAAACAAGAACCCACACTTCGATGAATTTCACACCATATGTTTTTTAGGGATGAAAAAAGATAAGCACTATTTAATGTGTTTACCTTGGCGATTAGTTGCGCCAGTTTTATTCATCAATATTCACAAAAAGAGAACATGTCACTATAGTCAAGAGAAATATCAAAGCCTTAAACGTAATGGCCATTTAGTGTCCAATATTTACAATGAAAGATTCAATATTTACAATGCAACGATGTGATTTAAACAAAAAACTAACAAAACATACATAAATTGTGAAAATGTGCAAAAGTAATACACAACCGTCCTTATGTGATATCATTTCACAAATAAAACGAGGGGAAGAATTATCTACATGTTTTTTCTCAACATAACATTTTTTATGAACCAACAGATTTTTTAAAGACTGAAATGTAATATTTGGCAAAAATGGAGATTTTTAGTGGTTCTCCAAAAACCAACACGACAACCTCTCGGTAGAAATGTTGATAGGCGTTTAAATCATAAACAGATTTAAATGTTTACAGGACTTGATCCTATCCGCCAATGTAAGCTAACAAGTGGCACAACGCTTGGAGGCTGTTGCTGAAGCAGACAAAAAATGTGAATTACCTAAGATTATTGCTAAAGCTTATAAAACATTAGGCGCAATAGTCTGGGAATTAGCCTTTTACACAAACTCAAAGTCAAAATCAACAAAAACCCAGAAGTATAAAGATGGGTGTCTGTTCTCTGCAAAAAAGAACTGGAGAAATAAAAAGCAGGGGCAGCAACAACAGAAGCGAAGTTCGCATGCTGGTTCACCGACACCTGAGTCTTCTGAGCATACTTATGATTTGTGCAACTTAGCAAGAATTAGGACTCCTGATAGATTCCAAGAGCCTGATCAGAGCTCTCCTCGTTCTTTACAGGACACATCAGGCTCTCAAGTCGCTGGAGGGGAGTGCCAGGATCGCGGAAAGAGTGCAACCACACAACAGGGACGGGATCAACCATGACAGTTTGACGTAAAGCCAAACAGGAGGGACTGCCTCGTTTTCGACCACCCTATCAAAGGAAGAAAGTTGCCGCTTTAACAGCGAAATATGCCTCAGATGGTGAGAACGCTACTCCTAGACTGGACATGGGCAGTGACTCTGCTCGACAGCGCAGAGGAAGTTACCATAGTACGGGAGGCACTGCGCCTCTGTCTGGAGGCAAGAGCAACTGATTTATTACAGTAGAAATAGCAGATACCCGAGTTACTCCCCCAGACAGACTTTATGAAATTGTCTTACAAATTGAGGGTGAAATACAATGTACAATTACAATGGTTTTCTGGGAAAAGCTCACTTCCTCATATGACATCTTGTCGGTGGAAGCAGATGGGCCTCCACCATTTGTTTTAGCTGCTTCAAGAGGGGACGACGTGATACTTTTGAGTTTTTCACGTCACGTCCCTGACGAAACTAAACAGGCTTATGCATCGGAATGGGCATTGTCCTGGCTCCGGCGGTGTACCGTAATCAAGTGGGCTGGGACAAAGATTCGCTGGCACATGAGATTCCCTTACGGTCTATGCCGCAGCCACAACCAGAATATCCTATCAGACGTGAGGCTAAAGCTCCCGTTTGTGACATTCTGACTAAATTGGAATATCAAGGTGTAATTGAATCCTGTATATCACCAATGAATAATCCTCTTTTCCTGGTATCGAAACCGGACAGTACATATCGCATTGCATTTGATTATTGCAATTTAAATAGTCATTGCCGTACGTTTGCGGTACAGAACACTCACAGCTCTGTGCTAGTGAACAGCATTATTCATAAGAAATACAAAACTACACTGGATATATTCAATGGTTTCTATAGTCACAAATTGGCTCCTGAGAGCTGTGACTGGACAGCATTTACCACCATCGGAAATCAAAAAAAAGTTTACATGTTTGCCCATGGGGTATAAGAATAGCCCCAGGGCTTTTGCTGCACGTGTTGTGTCTCTGTTACACAACATAGACCCAGATGCGTTCTCATACGTAGATGATATTTATCAGATGGACGATGAACTGATACCACATCTTGTCCGAGTCGTTTGGCGACTATGGATACAAATTTAATTTTGCCAAAACCCACATCGCTAGCTTTGCGGTGTTCTTTTTGGATTACAAGCTCAATAATGAAGGTAGGGAGTTAGCCCCCCACTTTCTAGAGTAATGTGCACAATTGCAACCTCCATCTACACTAAAGAAACTTAAGTCTTTGGTGGGATTTCTAAATTTCGGGAGGACATACATCCCGGATTATGCCCCGCGTATCAAACGGCTTTATGCAGTGATACAACTTACCTTTTCTTCTGCCTGCTGGCTTCCGGAATATACCTCTATTCCAGTCTTTGCAGTCAGATCTGCTAACGACTACCTATCTGTTGACGCATGTTAATTCAACAAACCTGGTCATACGTATTTTACTAGGAACGGTTGGTTTCACTTACTTGACGTTCAACGAAGGAGACACAGTACCCCTAGCATACAAGTCACATATGTACACAGCAGCAAAAATGCGTTTTCCAAAAGGTGAAAAGATTTTGACTGCAGTCCAAATGGCAATTCTGAAAGAACGGTTGCTGGCGCAGGGGAAATGCATTCTTATGGTATCGCCTATACCTTCTTTAGAAGAAGTGACTAAGGCGATTTTCCCAATATCTAAGGCTTTACATCCCCAATATATACAATGGGCTACTTCTTTGACATAGGTAGATGTCCCATATATCTTCGATCCTGCTCTTCAGACACAGGAGTTTTTACAATATGAACATGTTCATCCTCCTCCGTTGTGGTTGCTTCCTTTGGGTCAGTACAAATATTTCATTTATACCAATGGCTCGGCTCAAGCGGCCATTGGGTCCAAAAATGCTTATTCAGCAGGTTGCACTATGTGGCTGATTCAATTGTAAATGGTGAATTTAAGTCTTCCATTGTGCATACACAGGCACTTGGGGACTGTACGGCACAATTGGCTGAGGTGCGTGCTCTTATTCTGGCTCTCGAGTTTGCAGGTCCTACTGTGACTACTTGTATTGTCTGAAATTCTTACTAAAGTTTCCAGTCTTTCAATGACAACTTATTCTTTTGGTCTCAGAATGTTTATTAGGATTCTAAAGGCAGCACAATAAAGCATAAAACACTTTGGGTTCCAGTGGCGGAGCTTAAGAAATGTCTACCACTCACGCATGTAATACATTCTCTTGGTCATCAGCGAGTGGGAACACATGCTGTTGGTAATTCTTTGGCTGATGAGGCAGCAAAATCTGCAGAAGCCACATGTTCCATAGCAGCAGTTACAAGGTCCACGACTAAAGTAGATAATGATATTCTGGTGGCAACAGCTGCCACAAAGGATAGGACTGCATATCCACAGGGCTTCCTTTCAAAATATTCTCACCATTTATCTCCCGAACAAGTTCCTTATGCTGAAATAACATCAGTTAGGGATTGCAGGTTTGCTTTGATCATAGCCGCACATGAAGTCATGGCTTCTGAATATACCATAGTCTCTGTGACTGTCTCTATTTTACAGCAATGATATTGGTGGCGTGGTTTATATAAACAAACACGTAATTATGTACTTTCTTGTGACATTTGTCAACAGATCAAACCGTCTACGGTTTCAGAACCACCTCAAACACCACTATATATATATAATCAGCTGTTTGGCTGTGTATATCTTGATCACTGAGGTCCATTGACTTCTGATACTGCATATAAATATATTTTTGTTGCAATTGATTTGTGAACTGGATTCCTATGGGTTTGGCCACAACGCAGCGCTGACGCTGAAAACATCATTAGAGATTTGCGTGTCTTAGTCTGGATATTTGCCTGTGGCACCTATCATTCAGACCAAGGTCCAGCGTTCGCCTCTAGGGCATACAAGGACGCGAATTCTTTGGGGGTGCTGGTGCAATTTTCGTCTCCATACAGACCTGAGGGCAATTCAATAGTGGAGCGAATGAACTGTGACTTAAAGCAATCTTTGACAGCTAGAGTCTTAGATACTGGCAGGAACTGGCTGGCCAATTTGTATGGAGTTCAACGTGCACGCAATCATCTCTCAAGAAGACCTCTGGGTGGGCGAACCCCATATGAAATGCTCTTTGGCATTAATATGTTTGTGCCTGACCTTGATGGTCCAGACGTTGTGGCGGCTGCCACAATTGACGGTGATAACCATTCTACTATGTTACAGGACCTACAAAAGACCTGTGACAGCTTCGCTACAGAACATTTACCCTCTTCTGATGAATCAGCACTTCTGATCCCAGTCGCCGGCTAGCTCCCCAAAATTGGTGATCTGATATGAGAAAAGCTGGAGAACAAAACAGAATTTGGTCCCTCTTACCGTCCACCGATCCTGGTTCTTGGATTGAAGGGTACTCGTACTGTGATACTACCACCTTTGCCTGGCCGCAAAGATAACAGATACATTTCAATTTACAATGTCAAACTACACCATCTGGCCGATTCTGAATAGTGTGACCCCTAGTGTTTCATGCAACGCTGATTCTTTGAATCAGATGCCTTCAACCTCTTTGAATCATGCCTGTGTCATGGAGGGTGAGATGGAGGCTACCAATGAACTTTTGCCGGTCAAGACTTCATCCGCTTCTAACGCAAACATCGAGTATGCTTATCCTGCAGATAAGTCCCACATTGATGTAACTGACGGTCCTTTACATCTTCATGCTGATGTTGCACTGCCACCGTTGTTGAACTTGAGAGCTAGTGGTTATTATGGGGACTGTACAAGCTTCTCTTATGACTCTTCCTCCTCGTCCTCCTCAGTGACACCTTCACCAACAAGAACAAGCATTTTCCTCTCTTGGTTCAAAAAGACTTACATAGTCCCACCGTGGACCTACATTTGGTTGGTGCTTATGATGATTTTCCTCTTCATGTTGATTGATTTGTGACAGTGTTTTTCTTGCTCATCAATGGTCATTATTTACCAGAACGCTCTACTGTTAAGTTGGTCGATGGCATTCTGGTTCCCCATACATCATCCCATATAATGAAACGTGATCAAACGCTTGTGAACCAATTCTAATGCTTGTCAACTGCGTTTTTATAATGCAACCGTCGGCTTCACATAAACCAGAGCTGACCCCCGTTACCCCTATTCACATTCAGTCATTACCTATTCGGTTGGAAAATTGTGTCAACAATGGTTGGAACACTCCACTCTGTCGTCAGTGAAACAACACCTGTCTCTCTTGACGAGTGACTTCAATTTGGCTGAATTCATTTTAGGTACTAGAACTCCTGGATCCAAAAGATTCATCTATGCAGCTTACAATGAAGTATGGAAACTTTCACCGATGGAAGCAGCGTTCCATCTTTGCCAAATTGACAAATCTAATTTGGAAAAAGTCCTTGCAGTAGTCAACAATAGCATAAATAAATTGTCTTCACGTAATTATACTTTGGATAATATTGTTTCATCTGTTATTGATAGTGTTCAAAGTGATGTATCCGTGTTATACCATGGTCAGAAACAATTACGATCAGTGATGCAGTTTGCCTGGACATTGCAGACACTTAAAATGGGAAAAGTACCATGGGATTATTTAAACGCTTCAGCATTGTTTTTACTGTTTAATTTAATCGATAAACAGAGATTCAAGTGCATGAAGGACGCTACTTACATGCTGTTACATATTGAACAACTAGAACATTTGCCATTTTCGGTGGCCGAAACTGATTCAGCAGTATGGTTAATTCATTGCATTATGTCACTGGTATTTTCGCTGTTTCAATTTAAATTGTGGATGAAACATCTCCCAATTGGCCACTTTGAACTCCTGGGTAGTGCATTCCTTTATAAATTGTGGTCCCTGCCTTTCACCTACATATGTGTGACGGGGCGGGCGGACCAGACATGGTAGGACCTAAGGACTGGTGGTCCGCCACCCCCCTCTCACCGTGCCCATTGTCCCCACAGCTACCACAATGCACCTGGGCGGCTGACCCCGAGTCCGACTGGACCGACGATATCAACAGAAGCGGCCCCTTTAAGGAACTGTATCGAGAGGCCGAGACTCCGCCCTTTGATGAGGACGTCACGTCAAAAGCAGGAAGTGCCCAGAGCTCCGCGGACGGCGTTTCCCAGGAGAAGACGAGCAGCGAAGGAGGCGAACGGAGAGAGTCGGAGCGTGGTGAGAGCGGCAAGCCAGGAGGCCAACATCAACACGCATCGCCCAGCCACGTTCCCGCGGGAGGAGCGTGGCTCCAAGAGGTACGGGCCGGGTAGCGGGCTGGGTTGGGCGGAGGAAACAGCCCCGAGAGTAAGGAGCACCGCCCTTGCATCCCCTCCCTCTGCACGAGCACTGTCCCTCACACCCGAAAGAGTGAAGTGAGCACTGTTGCACGGGAGTTGTGTCTTCACCCCCGGCCCTGTAATCAGTCTGAGAGCGTTACAAGTACCTGACCCTCGTTTCTCTTTTCTTTTGGTACCGGTGGGGGAAGCCTCGAGACAGAAGCCCCAGGGACAGACGACACCACGCCTGTCAAGACCTCCGGAATGTATTGCTGACTTGAAGCCATATATGATTTGGGACACGGTTCTCTTATAGTTTTGCAAGTGGACTGCCTTATCCAATGAAAAAGACTTATATACCCATTAAACCGTCTTTGAAACCTCTCCTGAAAGCACCTGTGTTTCTCTTTACCAAAACCTCCCAAGACAGTCCAGGGGTCGATTCCCCACAAGTCCCAACCCCTCCGGGACAATATGTCAACGGGAGGGTACAGAGGTTTTCCTGACAGGAGAGGACTGTGGTTCAACGGTAGGACATTCCCTAGTTTGCAAACACATAAATTGCACAGCGCCTGTAATGTTTCCGTGCTTAATCTTGCTTGTTTTTTAAAGGGAACACCTGTCCCAACAGTGATTCCCGCTCTCACCTTTCTTTCTAACAGCAGTTATCTTATTTTGAATAACCACGACTGCTGTCGATGTATTTAGGCCCAGATCTCTGTACTGGGGTGAATGTATGACATTGTTCTGCATTCTGTCCATCACCTGTTGTTTTTGCATTTGTCACCCTGAGTGGGACGGGTATGCTCAGACGTGAGCCCTGTGCACTCCATGCCACTGGAATCAAGCTATCCAGGCTGATGAGGGCTGAAAGTCTGAAACCGGTCCTTGGATGCTTGTTTCCAGTCCAGGGAGGACCTGGCTTGGCAGTACAGGCTGGACTGTTCCCATGGGGCACAGTGTCAAGACTGATTTGCATATGGCTGGGTTCAAACTGGAATGGCATGGTGAGCAAAAAACGATGGATTTAGGCCCAGATCTCTGCACTGGGGTGAATGTATGACATTGTTCTGCATTCTGTCCATCACCTGTTTTGTTTGCATTTGTCATCCCGAGTGGGACGTGTATGCTCAGACGTGAGTCCCATGCTCTCCATGCCACTGGAATCAAGCTATCAAGGCTGATGAGGGCTGAAAGCCCTAAACCGGTCCTTGGATGCTTGTTTCCAGTCCAGGGAGGACCTGGCTTGGGAGTTCGGGCTGGACTGTTCCCATGGGGCACATGGTCAAGACTGATTTGCATATGGCTGGGTTCAAACGGGAATGACATGGTGAGCAAAAAAACGATGGATTTATGCCCGATCTCTATACTGGGGTGAATGTATGACATTTTTTTGCATTCTGTCCATCACCTGTTGTTTTTGCATTTGTCACCCCGAGTGGGACGGGTATGCTCAGACGTGACTCCCGTGCTCTCCATGCCACTGGAATCAAGCTATCCAGGTTGATGAGGGCTGAAAGCCCGAAACCGGTCCTTGGATGCTTGTTTCCAGTCCAGGGAGGACGTGGCTTGGCAGTACAGGCTGG
Source organism: Lissotriton helveticus (assembly GCF_964261635.1). NCBI lineage: Eukaryota > Metazoa > Chordata > Amphibia > Caudata > Salamandridae > Lissotriton > Lissotriton helveticus. The sequence goes on from NC_136068.1 coordinate 1,015,922,394, forward strand.
ACTGTTCCCATGGGGCACAGGGTCAAGACGGATTTGCATATGGCTGGGTTCAAACTGGAATGGCATGGTGATCAAAAAAACGATTGTTTTAGGCCCAGATCTCTGTACTGGAGTGAATGTATGACATTGTTCTGCATTTTGTCCATCACCTGTTGTTTTTGCATTTGTCACCCCGAGTGGGACGGGTATGCTCAGACGTGAGCCCCGTGCACTCCATGCCACTGGAATCAAGCTATCCAGGCTGATGAGGGCTGAAAGCCTGAAACCGGTCCTTGGATGCTTGTTTCCAGTCCAGGGAGGACCTGGCTTGGCAGTTCTGGCTGGACTGTTCCCATGGGGCACAGTGTCAAGACTGATTTGCATATGGCTGGGTTCAAACTGGAATGGCATGGTTAGCAAAATAACGATGGATTTAGGCCCAGATCTCTGCACTGGGGTGAATGTATGACATTGTTCTGCATTCTGTCCATCACTTGTTTTGTTTGCATTTGTCATCCCGAGTGGGACGTGTATGCTCAGATGTGGGTCCCGTGCTCTCCATGCCACTGGAATCAAGCTATCCAGGCTGATGAGGGCTGAAAGCCCTAAACCGGTCCTTGGATGCTTGTTTCCAGTCCAGGGAGGACCTGGCTTGGGAGTTCGGGCTGGACTGTTCCCATGGGGCACAGGGTCAAGACTGATTTGCATATGGCTGGGTTCAAACTGGAATGGCATGGCGATCAAAAAAACGATCATTTTAGGCCCAGATCTCTGTACTGGGGTGAATGTATGACATTGTTCTGCATTCCGTCCATCGCCTGTTGTTTTTGCATTTGTCACCCCGAGTAGGACGGGTATGCTCAGACGTGAGTCCCGTGCTCTCCATGCCACTGGAATCAAGCTATCCAGGCTGATGAGGGCTGAAAGCCCGAAACCGGTCCTTGGATGGTTGTTTCCAGTCCAGGGAGGACCTGGCTTGGCGGTTCGGGCTGGACTGTTCCCATGGGGCACAGGGTCAAGACTGATTTGCATATGGCTGGGTTCACACTGGAATGGCATGGTGAGCAAAAAAACGATGCATTTAGGCCCAGATCTCTGTACTGGGGTGAATGTATGACATTGCTCTGCATTCTGTCCATCGCCTGTTGTTTTTGCAATCCCCCAAGCAGCACTTCAGCTTGGGAATAGTCTCTCCTCAGTTCCTTCAGGTTCCTTGCCTCAATAAAGGTTTCTTCTTGTAGTCCAAAGTGATCTAATTTCATGGGATCAGGGTCCCAATATTTATACCCCAAAATCCTTTGTTCTCTGAGGGGAGAGGGCCTGTAACGGTTTCCAGGCAGGTTCCGCAGGAGCGTCAGGAATCTGAAGATAACCCACAGCCTTCCCCTACGGCCTTCCGACTCTATCAAGCACTAGAGTAACGAGAGGCTCGCCAGGGGAAAACAGGGAGACAAAACAAGGAAAGGTTGGGGAAGGTAAAAAGAAATCTTGACTGTATTCTTCTGCTTGGTCGTGCAACACACGGTACAGAATTCTGGTGGCCGTAGGGCTGAAACAAATATTCGTGTTATGAAACAACAGTGTCTGATACTTAAGACTCTATGTTTCCCTGTGTCGATGTTACATACCATCAATGTTTTGTCTAAGCCTCAGCAGATGTATAGGAAGTGTGGAAGGTCGTCTTGTACCTTGACTAGAGTGAATAAACAGTAATTAATGTCAATTCTCCTCCAACTTGAACAGGTACAATAAGCACTTAAACACGATGATCTTACTTGGATTACTGTGCAAGATTGTCCACTGTATGTAGTAATCGAAATACACTTTGCTGGAATCCAAAGACAACTCCAATGCTGTGTATGTGAATCTATGATATGAAACACATGTATAATGAACTATAACCATCAAATATTGTTATATAAACAAGTGGATAGCGCACAGCGCTGTTACCGTAATTCTTTGAAGTGTAGTTTCAGGAATTCTGCACCCTGAGGAGAGTCCACGCAAGTGTCCCCAAGCACGTGATAATGCTGGCCCAGGAAATGGTTGGAGAAAGAACCAGTCAAAAAACAGCCAAGAAGGAAGGGACCAAATAAAGAAAAGGCGGAGAACAAGCCCGGCCTTCGTGCATAACGCACAACACAGGAATGATAAACCTAAGTACCTAAAGGAGGGTATGAAGACACCCACCACCCGGCCAGACGGCGGAGCACAAGCCCGGCCGTCGGGCAGAGTAGCGAACTGGTGGTGAGGTGGAAAGGGTCGTGTCTAGCCCGGCCGGACGGCTGAGCAAAGCCCGGCCGTCGGGCGGAGCAATGGGCAGGATAGGGTGCAAGGAATAGAGTGCCCGGCCGGACGGCGGAGCAAAAACCCGGCCGTCGGGCGGAGCTAAGGACTGGAGCAAGTTTCAAGGAAATAACGCCCGGCCCGACGGCGGAGCACAAACCCGGCCGTCGGGCGGAGCAACAAAAAGGCGCAAAGGCACCGGAGGAGCGACTCAGAAGAAGCCGTGAGCAACGCTGTAGAACGCGAAGCACAGAGGACTCCGAACCCAGTCAGCAGAGGGAAATCACCAAAACCGGAAGTCAGGCAAACGGATCAAGACGGAACAAAGAGCCACGGAGCTAGACGCAAGAACGTAAAGCGTCGCTCCCAGGGCTCAGTCAGAATTTATCTTGCTTGTCTTAAAGGAACAGTACCTGAGCATATCGGGGCATGACAGTACACTCCCCCCACAAGTCTCCTCCCCTGATTTGGGTTTGTCAGGATGCTTCTGATGGAATAGACGTATCAGACGGGGTGCATGGATATTAGACACAGGTTCCCACGTCCGCTCCTCTATTCCATAACCCTTCCAATGGATCAAATATTGAAGGTTCCTTCCTACTTTACGGGAATCCAGTATCGCCTCCACTTCGTACTCCTCCGAGTCTTGGAGAATCACAGGAGCAGGCTTGTGGGGCAATCTGGTACCCGGTTCAACCGGCTTCAAGAGCGAAACATGGAACACAGGGTGAATCTTAAATGAAGGGGGAAGTTCCAGTTTCATGGCCACGGGATTAATCATTTTCACCACCTTATACGGGCCAATGTATTTGGGGTTGAACTTGCGTGGACCTCCCAGTGCTATGTATTTTGTGGAGAGCCAAACCTCATCTCCTGGTGTGTAAATGGGTTCCAACCTCCTGTGTAAGTTAGCCCCTTCTGTGTACCTCACCTTTGCCATCTCCAGACTGTCTAAAGCATTTCTATGTACCTGTTGTAATCTCTCTATCCTATCAGAGGCAGCGGGAGTGGAACAGTCGGTAGGGGGTCCTGAAGGCAACAACTTAGGGTGATACCCATGAGAACAAAAGAATGGGGTGGTGTTAGTGGAGGAGTGTGGACTGTTATTATAGGAGATTTCAGCTAGCCATACAAACTCATCCCAATCCCTCAGTGATTGCAATACTTGATTACGTATGTATTGTTCAAAACACTGGTTAACTCTTTCGGTTTGTCCGTCCGTCTGAGGGTGATGGCTCGAGGATAATCGGACCTCTATTTGGAATAAGGAACATAAACACTTCCAAAAACGTGACACGAATTGGGCACCTCTGTCAGAAACCAGGACGGAAGGGAACCCATGGAGTCGGATTATCTGTTGCATGAATACAGACGCTAGTTCTCCTGCTGAGGGTAACCCCTGTAATGGCACGAAATGGGCCATCTTCGTGAACAGATCTACCACTACTAACAGGGTGTTGTTCTTCATCTTAGTGAGAGGTAACTCTACTATGAAATCGAGTGACACTGTATGCCAAGGGCCAGGAGGGGAAGCTAGTGGCATGAGTAGGCCCACAGGATTAAGATGAGATATCTTCGTCTGAGCACAAACATGGCAAGTCTTAACATAGGATTCGATATCCTTGAGCATGTTAGGCCACCAAAACCGGTCTCTCAATGCCTTGGTGGTTTTCTTAATCCCTGGATGGCCTGGATGAGAGTGGTACCACTGCATAGCCTGTTCCTGTAATTCTTTAGAGGGTAGAACCACTCCCTCCTGGACGCATGTCAAGCCTCCCCGTAAAGTTACTTCCCGGGAACCCACCAATGATGTCATGTCCACCGCTTCCTGACTATCCCGCACCTGAGCAAGAAAATCATCTTCAGTCGACATCCCTCCTATTATGCTGGTTCTGGGAATGATGTAGGTGTGTTCTACCCTATCCGCTTGAGAATCAAATCCTAATCGTGATAGTGCATCTGCCTTGCCGTTTCCTTTCCCTGGTCTATAGTGGACGGTGAAGTCATACTCGCTGAAGAATTGTGACCATCGCAATTGTCTCATTGAAAGAGCCTTGGCGGTTTTTATGTATTGTAGGTTGCGGTGATCAGTATACACCACAGCTGGATATCTGGCCCCCAGTAAATATTGCCTCCATTCTTCAAAAGCCTTCTTAATGGCTAGAAGTTACTTATCCCCCACCGCGTAGTTATATTCAGCAGGAGTGAACTTATGTGAGTAGTAGGCTACTGGGTGACACTCGCCGGATTGTGTATCTATTTGGGACAGGACGCCTCCCACCGCCACTTGTGAAGCGTCCACCTCCACCACAAAGGGCAAGGCAGGATCAGGATGCCGCAGGACAGGGGCACTGGTGAAGGCCTTCTTCAGGTGACGGAAAGAGTCCTCAGCTTCCGGGGACCACAAAAAAAGAACTCCTTTCCTCAACAAAGCGGTAATGGGCGCCACAAGGGTAGAGAAGTCACGGATGAACCGTCTGTAAAAATTAGCCAGACCCAAAAAGCTTTGGATTTCTTTCACAGTACGAGGGGCTGGCCATGCCAATACCGCTTCCACCTTAGAGGAATCCATACGAAGACCCCAAGGAGAGATAACATACCCCAAAAAGGGGACTTCTTGAGTATGGAAAGTGCATTTCTCCAACTTACAGTACAGGCGATTATTCAATAACCGTTCCAATACATTGCGTACATGCTGTACGTGTTCCCCCATGGAGGAAGAGAATATCAACAGATCATCTATGTAAGTGATGACATATATGTCCAGCATATCTTTCAACACTTCATTAATAAAGAATTGGAAAGCTGCAGGAGCATTGCAGAGTCCAAAGGGCATCACGAGATATTCAAAAAGACCGAATTTGGTACAAAAAGCGGTCTTCCATTCGTCCCCCTCCTTGACCCTCACAAGATGGTAAGCTCCACGTAAGTCTAGCTTGGTGAAAAATTGGGCGTTGCGGATTCGGTCAAGGAGAGAGGCGATCAGAGGCAATGGATATCTATTCTTGATCGTGACTGCGTTCAGTTTCCTGTAGTCGATACGACAACGAAGACCCCCTTCCCTCTTAGGGATAAAAAAGAGAGATGACGAAGCTGGGGAACGGGACGGTCTTATGAAGCCTTTTTCCAGCATAGTGTCCAAATATTCCCTTAATTATGCATTCTCCTTTTCGGTGAGCGCATATACTCTACTACAAGGGATTCTTGCCCCTGTCTCTAGGTCAATACGGCAGTCATAAACCCTATGTGGAGGGAGAATCTCGGCTTCTTTCACATCAAAGACCGCCTGCAAATCGTGATAGCAAGACGGTAGTCCGGAATCTCTTTCTTGCTTTGGAATAACAGAGGGTACTTTGTCAACTGCGGCTCCTGCCACTTGAGCCCCTGTTGTCTGGGGAAAAGTGATCGTAGAGGTTTCCCAGTTTATTGTAGGATTTTGGGATCTTAACCACGGAATACCAAGGAGTACCGGGAATTGTGGAGAACAGATGAGATCAAACCTTATTTCTTCATGATGTTCTGATTCTAACGTCATGTGTAGTAATGTGGTATGATGAGTTACGGGACCTGAAACAAGTGAGCTGCCGTCTATAGTGGTGACATGACTGGCTATCTCTTTCTTAGTGTAAGGAATCATATTTTCTTTGGCCCACTCCTCATCCATGTAGTTCCCTGATGCACCGGAATCCACCATTACTAACACATGTAAGCCATGCTCTCCGTGGGACAGGAATGCTGACACATAGAGATGATTTGTGGGAGAGCGTTTGTAATCTGAGGAAGAGACTGTTAATCCAGACCTACCCAGAATCCTTGTCTCACAGGACTCCAGGCTTCCTAGTTTCCCGAATACCTAGGTTGTGCAGGTTTAACAGGACAGTCCTTCAAAAAGTGACCCGCCTTCCCACAATACAAGCAGAGTCTAAGGGTTTGTCTTCTCTGTCTTTCTTCTGGCGTATGGGGTCCCCTTACTATGCCTATCTGCATAGGCTCACTCTCATCACTGGTTTTGTCTGTGGCACTCTTCTTTTCTCTGCGAGGCAGATACCTGGCTTCATGTTTACCCCTCTCTTTCTTTCTTTCCTGAATGCGATGATCTATCTTAACCACTAAATCAATGAGATCAGTACAGGACGTCGGCAAATCAACAATTTGTGAGAGAGCATCCTTTAAGTCTTCTCTTAAGCCTCTGTAAAACATTGTACTGCGCTTCTCTTCCTGCCAGTTGGCTTCTACTACCAGTCTCCTGAAGGAGGTAATATAGGCTACAAGGTCTTGATTACCCTGCTTCAGGTTCAGTAATTCCGTATCAGACGAATGGGTATAGACATGTCTGTCGAATAATTTACGAAACTCCCTCCTGAATGCAGTGTAGCTATGTAAGAGCGGATCATCACGTTCAACTAACGGGATGGCCCAATCAGCAGCCTCCCCACTGAGATAGGAAATCACAAAGGCTACCTTTGCCTGCTCAGAAGGAAAACAATTAGCCTTACAAGAAAAGTGAAGCTGACACTGACTAAGAAAAGCGGCACAACGGGCTGCGTCTCCTGCATATCTTTCAGGGGATGCTAGAGGTAGGGAAGGAGGTGTGGTAACCTGAACTACTGATGTACCTCCCCCCGTAGCCCCGGAAGCATGTTGCCGTTGTAACGTGTCTACTCTAGAAATTAATGCCTGAGTCTCAACCTGCAAGTTTCCTAACATACTAGCTACATCAGAAAGGGAGACCGTTTCAAGATCCATGACGCTCGGGCAGAACGAACCACGTGGGCTTTACGTTCTGTAACGATTTCCAGGCAGGTTCCGCAGGAGCGTCAGGAATCTGAAGATAACCCACAGCCTTCCCCTACGGCCTTCCGACTCTATCAAGCACTAGAGTAACGAGAGGCTCGCCAGGGGAAAACAGGGAGACAAAACAAGGAAAGGTTGGGGAAGGTAAAAAGAAATCTTGACTGTATTCTTCTGGTTGGTCGTGCAACACACGGTACAGAATTCTGGTGGCCGTAGGGCTGAAACAAATATTCGTGTTATGAAACAACAGTGTCTGATACTTAAGACTCTATGTTTCCCTGTGTCGATGTTACATACCATCAATGTTTTGTCTAAGCCTCAGCAGATGTATAGGAAGTGTGGAAGGTCGTCTTGTACCTTGACTAGAGTGAATAAACAGTAATTAATGTCAATTCTCCTACAACTTGAACAGGTACAATAAGCACTTAAACACGATGATCTTACTTGGATTACTGTGCAAGATTGTCCACTGTATGTAGTAATCGAAATACACTTTGCTGGAATCCAAAGACAACTCCAATGCTGTGTATGTGAATCTATGATATGAAACACATGTATAATGAACTATAACCATCAAATATTGTTATATAAACAAGTGGATAGCGCACAGCGCTGTTACCGTAATTCTTTGAAGTGTAGTTTCAGGAATTCTGCACCCTGAGGAGAGTCCACGCAAGTGTCCCCAAGCACGTGATAATGCTGGCCCAGGAAATGGTTGGAGAAAGAACCAGTCAAAAAACAGCCAAGAAGGAAGGGACCAAATAAAGAAAAGGCGGAGAACAAGCCCGGCCTTCGTGCATAACGCACAACACAGGAATGATAAACCTAAGTACCTAAAGGAGGGTATGAAGACACCCACCACCCGGCCAGACGGCGGAGCACAAGCCCGGCCGTCGGGCGGAGTAGCGAACTGGTGGTGAGGTGGAAAGGGTCGTGTGTAGCCCGTCCGGACGGCTGAGCAAAGCCCGGCCGTCGGGCGGAGCAATGGGCAGGATAGGGTGCAAGGAATAGAGTGCCCGGCCGGACGGCGGAGCAAAAACCCGGCCGTCGGGCGGAGCTAAGGACTGGAGCAAGTTTCAAGGAAATAGCGCCCGGCCGGACGGCGGAGCACAAACCCGGCCGTCGGGCGGAGCAACAAAAAGGCGCAAAGGCACCGGAGGAGCGACTCAGAAGAAGCCGTGAGCAACGCTGTAGAACGCGAAGCACAGAGGACTCCGAACCCAGTCAGCAGAGGGAAATCACCAAAACCGGAAGTCAGGCAAACGGATCAAGACGGAACAAAGAGCCACGGAGCTAGACGCAAGAACGTAAAGCGTCGCTCCCAGGGCTCAGTCAGAATTTATCTTGCTTGTCTTAAAGGGACAGTACCTGAGCATATCGGGGCATGACAGGGACCTTTGCCCAGTCCAAACCAGTTCTGAAGCACTCTGTTTACCAGACCTCTCCATTCCTTTCACAGTGCAGGGCATGCACATCAAACACCCCACAGGAGGTGCAGCCAGCATTGTGGAAGGCAAGTACAGTCCTAGAGCACTTTGTTTACAGGACTCCTTCTCTTCTTTCCGTGTGCAGGGCAGATACATCAGCCACTCCCCAGAAGGTGGAGCCAGCATTGTGGAAGGCAGGCACAGCCCTATTCAAGGTTCAGGTGCAACTCCTCCCTCCCATCTAGATGCACATCTCTCTATTCACCACTGGGTGACTCATCCTGTCTCCTGGAATCCCCCAGTCCTGTCACTCACAAAACCAGACAAAGGAATACACAACCTAGCAGAGGCAGGTTTGAATGGTTAGACAAGCAAATACAGACTTTCTATAAGTGGTATTTGCAAACACACAATATTAAAACCAACTTCACTAAAAGGTGTATTTTATTATTCTGAGTTCAGGCATACTAAACTCAAATTTCTACCATGTTCACTGAGACAGTTAGGATTATAAAATGTAATAACTCTAACAGCCCATTCTGGTCTATGGAGAACAGGTAGCCTTACAATAGTGAAAAACAAAAATGGCTGTAATTCACTATTAGGACATGCCATACACATCAGGGCTTGTCCTACCTTATACTTACAATGCACCCTGCCCTTGGGCCTACCATAGGGGTGACTGATATGAAGAAAAGGGAAGGTTTAGGGACTGGCAAGTGGGTGCACTTGCCCAGTCAGCATGACAGTACCAGACTGCATGCAGGCTCTGGAGTGGCAGACCTTAGACACATTTTACAAGGCTGCTTCTGTGGGTGGCTCAACCAGAGCTGCAGGCCCACAGCAGCATTTGGATTTACACACCCTGGGCACACTCAGTGCACTAGACTAGGGTCTGACAAGTAAACCAAATAGCCAAACATGGAACCACTGATTAATACATCAATTTACAATTGGGAGCACTTGCACTGTGGCACTGAATAGCAGTGGCACAGTGCCCAAAGCATACAACACCAGCGAAAATACATGAGGTAACAACAAAAATGGAAGGGAGACCAACACCAATGGTGCCAGGTCCAACAGTACCATTTGGCCTTCCATTCTGACTTCGAAAACAAATTTCAATAAGTTGAGCAGACTCAAAGCGCTTTTGTTTCAACAAGAAGTGGCTCTCAATTCGGCTCGAGAGACCTTCGAATTGCAGGTGGCTAGAACCTCTAGTGAGATTCAGTCACTGGTCAACACTAATCTCCCACTTCATTTTGGGGAACTAATACATCAAATATTAAATGAGTCTGATACAGAAGGCCTTGCTCATTTTTATAAACATGTGGGATCTGGCCTTGTGACTTCTTTTCAGACGATCTTTGGAGTAATACCGGCCTTCATTCATTCTATTTTTTCCAGTGCATTTGGAGGGTTCCCCTTAATATTGCCATTGGCAGCAAGCGTCTTGATTCTTCTGCTCCTCTTACACAATGGCTGCCCATCATGTGGTAATGCACAGACCAGCCCAATGGCAATTTTACCGAGACCGAATGCAACAACTTTTTGGATGCTTACCACTAGCAATGCTTAGCATAAGTTATGACCTAACTTTTCGCTTTGCGTATTTCACTTGAGTGCAACCTGTGTTCCATTGCCAGTGATGCCCTTTCTATTGGGCCTTGGATTTATGCCTCTTCAATACGTCATACACAGACCTGGATTATGATCGGTTAATGGGTCCATTAGTGGCACATGACCAGGCCTGTTCTGGAGATAACCGTATGGCTTGTGCGGCTGCAATTGGAGTTTTGGTTGAGTGGAATATCTGTGCGGCCGCACAGCACCTTTTGAAACGTAGTTTCATCGAATACCACACAAGTTGCCCGGATATGATCTTAGAGGCATCAGATGATGAGGAACACGTGTGTTCCTTCGACCTACTTGATTGGATGGCATCCCTTTTTGTTATGAACAACAGGGATGTCCTTTTGGAAAGATTGGTATTCTTAAATTCACATACTTTGATGGATTTTCCAACACCAACTTAATCCCGTTTAAAAATGAACAACAACATTTTTTAATGTAACATATATTTGTTTTGTTGAAAATTTTCCAATTTGTTTTTTCAAGCGCTTCCAGACTCTGCTAAACTTTGAACTTTGTTTGGGTCTTTTATCTATATGCTACGACCTGGCCAAGTGGAGGGTGTAGCATGGCCTATGAGGTCATTGCTGACATGGCTAAGTTAGCATGAGCTCCGCTGCCATGATGCTGCTTTTCCGCACGCTACTACATGACTTTATTTTTCAACACTCTGTTTGTGCCTTTCACATGAGAACTGTCTGCTTTCTGCATTCTCTGCCTGTTCCTGGAGTTTAGTCTGAACACGCTGTGCAAGGTCGATTTAGCAATGCCCCTTGTTATTCTGTTCTGGTCAGTCCCTAGCACCTAGACAAAACACGCTAACACAGCTGCTTTTGCTGAAGACTCATGTTTTGATATTACGGGATGGCATGTTGGTTTAACACACACTTGGAGAGGGACCTTATCAGGGAGAAGAGCTATGCTGTACCTGCGTTGTAGAAATAACATCTAGGCACTAAGGTATTGGGTCTGCTGACAAAACCCAGAGATCTTCCTTTATACAATAAAACTTCTTCTTGCCAAGGGGAGGGTGGTTAGGCCTTATAGTACTCCACTGTCGGTATATCATGACATCCCCCTTTGTAATCTATGGACTTTTTGCGATGCTAACTGTCTTCTGTTTATGCGTTATGCTGCTGGTAGTGGCTCGTATACTGCATTATAGAGCACTATAGTTACAATAAACATTTTGAACTATAACAGTGACTCTGTCAATTCAAGTATGAGTGAGTGAGCGAAAGGGTATGTCTTGCTACCGCGATTTCTGAGAGAGTTGGGGGTGTTGTGTTCTGGGTTGTCTAATCATTTGTAGCTTTGTCATTATGTTGGAGATCGAATGAGACACTATAGCTAGTCGGTCCTGAGATTTTGGGTACTGAGGCAGTAGGAAGGCTTAGCCCCTACACGCCGAGGTCCTGTTTTCCTGCGCATAGTTCTGTGTACGTGCAGAATCCCTGCAACAACAGTGGATTGCAATGGAAGGAACTAATAAAAACATGCCTGAGCAGAGCACAGTACAGTGAAGGACTGGAGTGAAGAGGGTCTCTCTTGATTAATTGTAGGACACGGGGGCCCACTCTTTGTGCATACGAAGGGGGTTGCAGTGTTAGGTGCCTAGGCTAGGCCCATTTAGCAAAGCTGCTCATTTCATACATTGCCCTATTTTTCACATTAACTTTTCAGCATTAGCCTTTTCACATATTTGCATCCACAACAATGTTGGATCAGTTTTGCTGAAACTTCTTTGTTTACACATCTAGCTTTGTACAACATTATCATGATGCCTTGGTCATCATGTACAAGGCCCTTCTACGCACTATGTGCAAATGTTGTTTCTATCTTCATCCATGGGATGACAGGGCTATCTACACATCCATAACATCACTAAGCTATATGCACAAATCCCAAGACTGTTTTCTATTATAAATAAAGAGCATCTCATAAGATAAGCAAAGGAGGCACTTCAGCTGACACTGAAGGTCCCTGCCTGCTGAGACTTCACCACGCAGCGGTCTGACATCTTGTGAGGGGTGCCCAGTTTGTGACCAAGACGGTGTCCTTCATTCTCTCTTACCAGGTAATGGGGTTGGATCGTCCCTTGGTGTGGTACTTGGCTCTACACCTACACACACTCTAGGCACACATAGCAGGAGTACACTTGATTAATGCCTTGTTCATATACCCGCATATATACACTGTTTTAGTGCCATGGTAGAGCTGTACCTACTATTTACTCTTTTGGTGTTTGTAATCACTTTCATCTGCTTCTGTCTACTGATTATTGCAGCACATGTTTTATATACAATAATGTTGGATCAATAAATATATTGAAAGCGTCCCAATGTGTATTCTATATAGTTTTCTGAGTACGAGTGACTGAGTGAAAGGTTCTGATCTGTTTCCACAATCCCTGAGGGGTCAGGGTTGTCATGTTCAATGGCTGCCAGAAACCATTTGCTTCCTGGTAAGGTTACGGGGGCTTGTGCTGGCACTGTGAGCTATCTGGTCTCTAGGCCAACATATCCTGCGGGGGCACTCGGAATCATTTTCGGCACCTCACCCAAAGTTTGTGTTGCCCAACAAACGCACAGGTCCTACATATTAGTGGGAACTATACAACAGTGGACCCACAGATAGCATGGAGGAGGGGGTCTCTCGCCCATCCCCCCACCTGGGTTCTACTTGAGACTGGTAGCATGGAGGCAGGCTGTGAAGTGGCAGTATACCAAAGGACACTGAAGGTGATCATAGATGGCCGCTCGCACTTCTTTGAAACACCAAAAGAGGCATGGGATTGCTTGCAAATCCATGAAAGTGGTCGCATCCCGGCGATACCTTTGAGACGGGATGAGGATGTCACCCGGAGGAGGGCAGGTGGGGGATTTACCCCCAAAGGAGAAGCAGACACAGACAATGGTCATGATCTGGTGCAGGAGTGGTGGTGTGACCAGATGGAAAGCTGGACTTGAACACGCAGCGCCAAGTACGCGAAGAGGCCAGCGCGTTGGACGGGATGGTCGCATAGGTTGCGTCCTTCAGTATGGAGCCCAATCGGATGGATGATCCTGACAACACAGTAGGAGATATTGCTGTGATCTGCAGAGCACGGGGGGGGGCAATATCTCCATTTTATTGAAGGGTGCCTCTATAGCAGTCATCTCATTGAAACAGAGAAGTGACTTGTGTAGGAAGGAAAGCCAGACAGGGTACTGAGTAATGAAAAAGACACCTGCTACCCTACTGTGGAGCTGAATGTTCGACCTGGATTGATCTAGCTCTCAGGGCTGTTTGACCTCCACTGGGTCCTGTTGACAGCGATGGAATGGTCATGGGGAGACATTATTCATGGGGGCTGGAGACACACACTAGTAGGCCTGACCTCTTTCTCCACCCATTTTTGTTATTCTTTCCTTGATTCCTATTGTTTTTCCTCCATCTTTATGCACAGTGGGAGTGACTGTGGGACACGTAGTGGTGATCATAAGGCACATAGGAGTAGGAAGGTGAATAGAATACTTACACAGGAGTCTAAAACTTGACCGTTCTTACTTCTTAGCCTTAGTACATATTCAATGCCTTACACCACCTCCAAGCACAACCTGACATTACACGGAAGTTGTTAGATTGGGTGAGCGGGTTAGTGCAAATCAGTGGGAAGACACTAGTTGCGTTATGGGGTGTTTACCCCGGTGGGCAATAGGGAGCTGTTCAGATGTTACAGTTAAAGTTCATGTAGCAGCAATGGCATATCACATTTTGTAGAGGTCAGGAGGAGATGGGTGGGGGGCGGGGGCAGGGAGAGATAGCCATGCCTGGTCTCACTCTTTGAATGTCTGATTTGGTATGTATGCTCACATGAAATGTGAGAGGGTTGAATTATTTTGTCAAATGTTACAGGATCCAAATATATCTTAGAAGAACTGGGGTATGAATTGCATTCCTCCAGGAAACCCACTTATTGGAACTGAAGCCCAGAAACTGCATACAAATTGCTGTGGCTATTATATTCCTCCATCTATTCCTCCAATGCCCGAAGGGTGTCTATATGGGTGGCTCCGGGTGTCCTGTTCCAGATGCGGTGTCAGCTAGCGGATGTGGCTGAGAGGTACATTTTACTACATGGTATATTAGACGGGCAGGAACTATGTATGATTAATGTCTATGCCCCAAACATGGATGATGAAGAGTTCTTTGGGGCTCTAGAAACTGAACTTCTATCATATGTTGGAATGCCTATTATTTGGGTGGGGGATTTTAATTGTGTGTTAGATGGTTAGTTGGACCACCACCCACCCCGGATGGGCACGAAACAGCGAACGGTGGGGGGTTGCGTGAAACCATGGCTAGACTCCAGTTTGTTGATGTGTGGAGGGCATTCCACCCTGCAGTAATGGAATATTCATGTTATTCCCTACTCACAATGCACACAGTAGGCTGGATGGTTCCTTCTTACCAATGAGGGTGTCCATATTATAGCAACAGTCAGTTATCATTTGAGGTTCCTTTCTGATAACGCCCTCTTGTAATTGGAGTGCGGTGTGAGGGGCAGCAGTCCCACGATACGGTTGTGGAGGTTCCGATCCAAGGCGCTGGGAGATCCAGAATATACTATACATATGGCAGAAGCACTCCAGAACTTCATTGCTACGAATTGAAACACCGCTTGCATGTGTAGCATGGAGTGGGTTGCCTTAAAGGTGGTTGTCAGAGGTGTGCGCCTAGGAAAAACCTACGGCATTAGAAGAAAGTTGGAGTGGAGTTGGGGGAGGGAGAGGAACACCTTGCCAGACTGCAGCAGCGGGTCCTGGTAGGGGAGGGAGACGCGGGGTCTCTTGGGGAGGCTGATATGAAGGTAGCAGCCATCTGGAATAGACTGGATTGTCATGCACGGAGGGACTATAGACAGCGCCTTCATACGGAGGGGGATAGTTCGAGTTGCATGTTGGCCTGGCTGCTCAAAAGAGTACGTCCCCCCACTTATTTATACTCTCCATAGACCGGATGGCTTGGCAGCTATGGGGCAAGTGGCAATCACCCAATTATTATGTGATCACCTCACCAGTGTTTATGCTGCTAGAACACACCCGGAGGCCACCAGAGTAGAAGAGTTTCTAGCACAAATAGACATGCCCCAGTTAATGGAAGCTCAGGCGGAGGCACTTGAAGAAGCCATAACTTAGGTGAAGCTGAGCGAGGCTCTCAGGGATATGACCAGAGGGAAATCGCCAGGACCAGATTGTCCACTGGTTGAATATTATCAAGCACACTCAGCCACCCTGCTCCCAGTGCTACTTGAGACCTTTTTCGAGGCACACAAATCTGATGATCTCTCTCCTCATATGTGAGAAACAATTATAATTTTGCTCCCCAAACAGGGTAGAGACTCTATTGATCTGGGAGCGTACAGACTGCTAACAGTGTTGAATGTGGATGTTAAACTGCTTGCCAAGATTCTAGTTCTACGGCTGAGTCGGGTTATTACACACTTAGTTTGAGATGATCAATGCGGCTTACTACTTGGAAGGGGGACACATATGACTCTTGGATGACAATCAAAAGTGATGCATGAAACCAGGGCCACAGCTCTTCACCCAGCCCTGATTGCCTTAGACATAGAGAAGGCGTTCAATACATTGTCCTGGACGTATGTCTCATAGGTGCTCCGACAGATGGGATTCCTGATGTGGGTGCGATCATTATACAAGGCTCCAATGGCAAGAGTATGCATGGGTACCGAAGTGTCTGACGTCTTTAGTATTGAGAGAGGTATGAGGCATGGTTGCCCCTTTTTGCTGCTTTTATTTGCCCTGGCTATGGAGCAGCTGGCGATGTATCTCAGGGAGAGGCTAAAGGATTGGGGCATACAGGTGGGGGACAAGACTCAAATTGTGTCCATATATGCAGATGGCACGTTAATCTATGTAAAAGACCCAGTGGACTCTGTGACCCTCCTCCTGCAGCTGATGCCGCATTTTGGCGAGGTGTCAGGCCTCTACATAAATCGCCACAAAACAGTGTTGTACCCCTGGCTGTGCTGGCTCAGTCTATGGGTCTCCCAGAGGCGGGCCTTTTTTGGGAGTCCCTGACTATTCAACACCTTGATCTGCAGATAGCTCATGACCTGCACCTTCAGTACAAGTTGAATATGGGAAGAGTAATGGAGAGCCTAGAGGTCTCAGTGCATTTCTGGACCACGCTCCCCTTGTCGGTAATGGGTAGAGTAGCTTTCAGTAAAACGGTCCTATTACCACGTTGTCTTTACATGATGCAGAACTCGTTCTGTGTACTGCCACCCACACTCTCCGACAGATAGATTTGCTGTTGGTGAACTTGGTCTGGGCATGTAAGCAGAGAAGAGTCTGACTGAAGATCCTGAAACTGGACCTTGACCGGGGTGGTCTTGGGCTCCCAGATCTCCAACTGTATTACTTAGTGGGTTTATTGCAATATGCGCGATGTGGTGTGATGATGGACGTAACTGGGAGAAGGAATTACTTGCAGGATCCACTGAAGTGTTCAACCTTCCCAAGTTGCTGATGAGCGGTAATAGGTTACCAGGGGGCACTCCATTTATCATTTGTCAGGTGGCCCAAGCATGGGTAATTTCAGTCACAAAGATTTTAAAACATGCACCTTATGCTCAGCTCCTCCTGATCTGATGTTTGCGACACTTCATCGGTATCTGTGACTCTATGGATGTCACTAACTGGCTAGCGGGGGCTGCCAGAACGCGGGAAATCTCTTTTTAAACCGTACCTTTATGTCAGTGGAGGGGGTTGAAATTCATTATGGCATCAAGTGGAGACAATTTTTGCAATACGCGAGCAGATATCGCACAGCCCGTGAAATCTGAACTTACTTTCCTGGAGAACCAGAGGAATCCCATGTACTGCAGCTGATTTAGACCCAGGCTCCTTCAAGAACGTCCTTTCCAGATGGAATATAGACTTAAATAATTATAGGCAGATGAATACAACACTGAAGCAGGCCGCTTGGGATGGAGAGTTAGAGTCACCACTTAAAGATGGGGAATGCCATAGAGCTCAGGCACTGGTGTGGGAAGTAGCTAGCAACACCTGATTTAAGTTAGTACACTTTTACTGTCTCTATAGGGCCTATTTGACCACAAATTGCTTGCACAGCTGTGCTAGGTGTGGTGATACCCCTACAGATTTGGAGCACTTTGCTTGGGACTGCGCGCAGTTGCAGACATTTTGGGGTGGGGTACGACACGAAGTATGCAGAGTGATAAAAGTAGAGGTGGACCACACAGCCCAACATAATTTATTAGGGCTGTTGCCTATTTCCAAAAAGGGGAGAAAAATGAGATACAAGTTCACCCAGTTGGGCCTAGTGCTTGCACGGCAACCAGGAGCGGCTCCTCCGCTAAGGCGGAGTAGCATCGCCCCACTGCTCTCAGAGCAGGGAAAGGAAAAATACAATTAGAATAACCTCGTAATTATCATTTTATTTTTCACTACGGGGCTAGATTAGGGCAGGGCTGGTGTCACAGGGGGGGAGTGGTGGCACTCTCTTTAGTGCGTAAGACTTTTTGGCCAGCTGTCATGTGCCGGCCAAACAGTCATGTGCACTTTGCATGTTCAAACAAATGAAGCAAGACTCTATTCGGCTTGTCTCCGTGGGCACAAGTATGGGCTGGAACTCCAGCAATTAATTCACTACAATTTTGTTTATCTTTTCAAACTGTTTAATTTTTCTCATCGTTCACGATTTAAATAACAATCCTTGATGTTAATTCACATCATTTCGAAATTTCCATGATTTCACATCGATATAACTTTCTTATTCATTTCAACATGAAGTGGCCTCCCAATGCATTTCGGCGCGGTAGCGCCTTTGTCAGGGGATCTGTGGATCAGAAATGGAGGTCATTAGTACTACCTTCCTCTCACCACCCAAAACATACTGTGTAAAAGATACTCAAAACCTAACTAGTAACAATGTATACT
Source organism: Lissotriton helveticus (assembly GCF_964261635.1). NCBI lineage: Eukaryota > Metazoa > Chordata > Amphibia > Caudata > Salamandridae > Lissotriton > Lissotriton helveticus. The sequence goes on from NC_136068.1 coordinate 1,015,940,482, forward strand.
AATCTGTTTGCCCTATTCATACAGTTTAAATCTGTTTGCATATTAAACGTGACATGTACATATTAAGCCGTGCAAGTAAAGAGCATCCGAATCAAATCCCGGATAAACGGGTCTTGTGCGCGTTACTAAGCTTTCAATCCTAAGGGAGGTGATACGCATATAACGTAGCTCGGGAGGCGGGTTTAGTAAGATGGTTAAACTAAAAATCACAGGGTATGAGTGAAATGCGGTATGCTCAACTGTAATTCCGCAAGCTGTTGTTTAAATGCATAGGTTCATGATCCCAACTCGGGTAGATTATGTAATCGCTCAGTTAAAGACTATCGCTTACCGCTATTCAAAGCTGTGTGGCGTGCTCTGGCTGCCGCTCCGATGAACTCCGTTTCACTACAGCGGAGTTCCTGGCGGGAAACTATATTCAAAACGTCAGAGGGACGGGCTGTAGGCTACGCCTGCGCGCAAAGGATGCTGGGATATGTATTCCTTAAAGAAGTTAAAGGGCAAGTGGCACAAATCGAAAAACCAGGTATAACATGGCAAGCAGTTCATAAAATTCACAATTATATATCTATAAATGGTTATAAATAGCATAGAAGTTCCACTCTTTCATTAAGCCCCCCTGGCTTTAAAGAGTGCAAACGATAAATCCATTGATTTTCTCTCTTAAGAAGTTGAGCTTTGTTGTTTACTCCTTCATGTCTCTCCACGATTTCCAGAATGCACGCTTTCAGTTGGGTGATATCATGCTTAGCTTCCATAAAGTGTGTGGCTACTGTGGATTTGAGCATTTTAGTTCTGATATTACTTTTGTGCTCGTTGAGTCTCACTTTTAGCTTGCGTTCTGTGTGACCTACGTAATGCAGATGGCATGGGCAACTTAACAAGTAGATGACGTTCATGGTGTCACATGTTCCATTTACCTTTAGGTCTATTTTTTCTTTGAACTCAGGAGGTAGTAACGTATTACCTTTGGTGATATTGGCACAATTGTGGCAGTTTAAACACGGTTGTGTTCCCTTGTATATTGTGGTGCTTATGCTTTTATTCGTAGGTTTCAACAATTGTCCTATGTTCCTTGATCTCGTATGTGCGAACAGAGGGTATTGCGCAAATGCTCCTTTAAAATCAGGCTCCACACGTAGGATTGACCAGTGCTTTCTAATGATGTTTTTGAATGATTGGCTGGATGTGGAAAATTTACTGACGCACGTGATGCGTGACTCTTTAGTGGAGGATGTGGTGAACAGTAGCTCTTCTCTCGTTACATTATCGATTCTTTGTCTGGCTTCATCGAGTATGGGCTTGGGGTAGCCCCTTCTTTGGAATCGTGATATCATTTCATCCATTTGCTCTTCAGCTTTATCCGGTTCCGAGACGACTCTCTTGACCCTCATTAGTTGTGAGTAGGGTAGGTGCCTTTTTAGTGACGGTGGGTGATAGCTGTCATATCTAAGTAAGTTATTGCGATCTGTATTTTTTCTGAACAAAGCGGTGGTGAATTTATCCCCTTGTCTAGTGATTGCTACATCCAAGAAATTGATAGTTTTTTCATTGATTTCCCAAGTAAACTGAATCCGATCGTTGATTTGGTTGAGTTTCATTATTTCCGGTAGCAATTCTTCCTGTGTGCCTTCCCAGGCAATAAAGATATCGTCTATGAATCGCACATAGAGCTTGATATGCTCCTTCCAAATATCCTGACTCAGAATGTGGGTGTCTTCAAAATCTCTCATGAATATATTAGCATATGTGGGAGCTGCCGCATTTCCCATGGATGTTCCACTCATCTGTGCATACCATTCCTGACCATACTTGAAGTAACTATGCATTAGGGTGAAATGTAAAAGTTCCATAAGGAAAATTTTCATATGATCATCATAATCACTGTTTAAAAGAACTTTTTCCACTGCTTCCAGGCCTGACTGATGGGGGATTGACGTATATAACGCCTTCACGTCGATGGTAGCCATGACTATAGGCTCTTCTTCCATGATCGAAATCGCGGATAGTTTCTTTAAAAAGTCAGTGGTGTCTTTTATGTATGATTTGGCTTCCTTGGCAAAAGGTTGTAGGTATCTGTCCAAAAACTTGCCGATCGGTTCATGGACGCTGGAACCTACAGCAGTGCATAGGTATTTTTGAACCTACAGCAGTCCATAGGTATTTTTGAACCTACAGCAGTGCTCAAACTTATTTTTCCTTTGATACTTTGCATGTTCCCCACCTGACTGCATTACACGGCCTGATTGGAAACATGCCCAGGCTCCTATCCACCTCTGAGCACTAAACCATGGTGCTCAGACCAATCACAAAGCTGCATTGCACTGTTGTGATTGGCTTAGGGGAGGGAGCCTGTGTGCTCCCTGCTTCTGCCAAAGCAGAGGAGAAGGTGGCATGAGAAGGGACCGAAGCTGAGGAGAGCCAGCCGCCGGCAAAGGGTAAAATGTTTTTAGGGCTCGCCTTTACCATTCCGAAGGAATGGGAAATGGCGAGAATTCAAGTGCTCGAACTGATTGTCAAACCACCGCTTTTTTTCGTGGCGTTTTCTTCGAGTGCACGTACAGGCACGCGCTTTTGGCCCATACACTTTCATGGCCATCTGTTCCTGTTCCTCAATGTCCCTCACACCCTTCGTTTGATCTTGCCGCGAGTTCAGGCTAATGGCCCTCCCCCAGCACAGAGCGCGCTTCGCGGCCGCACAGCACATCAAAGGGCTTCTCCCAGCGTGTGCTGTGCGGCTTCTCCTCCCCTAATTATGTGGCCGGCCGTACTTGTGTTTCCCGGCCGCTTCCCGGCCGCTCTTGTATTTAATTAGCAGCAGCAGCATTTCTCCTGCGCCAGGCCACATCAAAGGCTCTGTGCCACTTTCACCCACACAGCAACACTTACAGACACGCAACGCCACTCACACCCACGCAAGCCCACTATCATCCACGCAACACCACACTCACCCACGCAACGCCACTCACCCAAGCAACACCACTCACACACGCAACCCCACTCATCCACGCAACCCCACTCATCCACGCAACCCCACTCATCCACGCAACCCCACTCATCCACGCAACCCCACTCACACACGCAATGCCACTCACCCACGCAACGCCACTCACCCAAGCAACACCACTCACACACGCAACCCCACTCATCCACGCAACCCCACTCATCCACGCAACCCCACTCATCCACGCAACCCCACTCATCCACGCAACCCCACTCATCCACGCAACCCCACTCATCCACGCAACCCCACTCACCCACGCAACCCCACTCACCCATGCAACACCACTCACCCACACAACACCACTCACACACGCAACGCCACTCACTCACGCAACGTCACTCACACACTCAATGCCACTCACACACGCAACGCCACTCACACACGCAACGCCACTCACACAGGCAACGCCACTCACACACGCAACGCCACTCACACATGCAACGCCACTCACACACGCAACGCCACTCACACACGCAACGCCACTCACGCACGCAACGCCACTCACACACGCAACACCACTCACACACGCAACGCCTCTCACACACCCAACGCGACTCACACGCGCAACGCCACTCACACGCGCAACGCCACTCACACGCGCAATGCCACTCACACGCGCAACGCCACTCACACGTGCAACGCCACTCACACACGCAACGCCACTCACACACGCAACGCCACTCACACACGCAACGCCACTCACACACGCAACACCACTCACACACGCAACGCCTCTCACACACGCAACGCCTCTCACACACCCAACGCGACTCACACGCGCAACGCCACTCACACGTGCAACTCCACTCACACGCGCAACGCCACTCACACGTGCAACGCCACTCACACATGCAACGCCACTCACACACGCAACGCGACTCACACGCGCAACGCCACTCACACGCGCAACGCCACTCACACGCGCAACGCCACTCACACACGCAACGCCACTCACACACGCAACGCCACTCACACACGCAACGCCACTCACACACGCAACGCCACTCACACACGCAACGCCACTCACACACGCAACGCCACTCACGCATGCAACGCCACTCACACACGCAACACCACTCACACACGCAACGCCACTCACACACGCAACGCCACTCACACACGCAACGCCACTCACACACGCAACGCCACTCACACACGCAACGCCACTCACACACGCAACGCCACTCACGCATGCAACGCCACTCACACACGCAACACCACTCACACACGCAACGCCTCTCACATACCCAACGCGACTCACACACGCAACGCCACTCACAGGCGCAACGCCACTCACACACGCAACGCCACTCACACACGCAACGCGACTCACACGCGCAACGCCACTCACATGCGCAACGCCACTCACACGCGCAACGCCACTCACATGCGCAACGCCACTCACACGCGCAACGCCACTCACGCACGCAACGCCACTCACACACGCAACACCACTCACACACGCAACGCCTCTCACACACCCAACGCGACTCACACGCGCAACGCCACTCACACGCGCAACGCCACTCACACGCACAACACCACTCACACGCGCAACGCCACTCACACGCGCAATGCCACTCACACGCGCAACGCCACTCACACACGCAAAGCCACTCACGCACGCAACGCCACTCACGCACGCAACGCCACTCACACACGCAACGCCACTCACACACGCAACGCCACTCACACACGCAACGCCTCTCACACGCGCAACGCCACTCACAAGCGCAACTCCACTCACACGCGCAACGCCACTCACACACGCAATGCCACTCACACACGCAACGCCACTCACACACGCAACGCGACTCACACGCGCAACGCCACTCACATGCGCAACGCCACTCACACGCGCAACGCCACTCACACGCGCAACACCACTCACGCGCGCAACGCCACTCACACACGCAACGCCACTCACACACGCAACGCCACTCACACACGCAACGCGACTCACACGCGCAACGCCACTCACACGTGCAACGCCACTCACACACGCAACGCCACTGACACACGCAACGCCACTCACACACGCAACGCCACTCACACGCGCAACACCACTCACACGCGCAACGCCACTCACACGCGCAACGCCACTCACACGCGCAACGCCTCTCACACACCCAACGCGACTCACACACCCAACGCCACTCACATGCGCAACGCCACTCACACGTGCAACGCCACTCACACGCGCAACGCCACTCACACGCGCAACGCCACTCACACGTGCAACGCCACTCACGCACGCAGCGCCACTCACACACGCAACGCCACTCACACACGCAACGCCACTCACGCACGCAACGCCACTCACACACGCAACGCCACTCACACACGCAACACCACTCACACACGCAATGCCTCTCACACACCCAAAGCGACTCACACATGCAACGCCACTCACACGTGCAACTCCACTCACACACGCAACGCCACTCACACAGGCAACGCCACTCACACACGCAACGCCACTCACACACGCAACGCCACTCACACACGCAACGCCACTCACACACGCAATGCCACTCACACATGCAACGCCACTCACACACGCAACGCCACTCACGCACGCAACGCCACTCACACACGCAACACCACTCACACGCGCAACGCCTCTCACACACCCAACGCGACTCACACGCGCAACGCCACTCACACGCGCAACGCCACTCGCACACGCAACGCCACACACACACGCAACACCACTCACACACGCAACGCCACTCACACACGCAACGCCACTCACACACGCAACGCCACTCACACACGCAACGCCACTCACACACGCAACGGCACTGACACACGCAACACCACTCACACACGCAACGCCACTCACACACGCAACGCCACTCACACACGCAACGCCACTCACACAGGCAACACCACTCACACACACAATGCCACTCACACACGCAATGCCACTCACACACACAACGCCACTCACACACGCAACGCCACTCACACACGCAACACCACTCACACACGCAACACCACTCACACATTGTGGGTGCAGATTGTGGGTGCAGATTGTGGGTGCAGATTGTGGGTGCAGATTATGGGTGCAGATTGTGGGTGCAGATTCAGAGAAAACTCAGCAGCACCACCACCATTGCAATGCAATAGGTCTCGTTTTAACGCAAATTTAAGCTATAGGCCTTGTAAATGGCAAAGCCTTTTATTTATGTTCCAAAAACCAGAACGCAAAAATAAAGGGCATAATCATTTACAATGCTAATAGTTCAGACTCGCGTTATTGCGAGACCTATTGCATTTTCAATGCTTGTTTATTTTTTTCTTTTTTGTCCTGCCCCGCCACCCCCGTTCCCTGCCAGGCGCCACTGACAATGACGCATAGACATAAACTGGGCCAACCATAAACCCCCGACTGCCGAAATGGAGGGCTAACTATTTGGAGTGGGTAGCTGCAGAACAGTGTCTGCTCCAGAAGGTACGCACTGACAAATACACTGAAAGAGACCTAGAGTGCTGTGTTAACATGCTGGAAACACTGGGCAGGAATGGCAGCCCAGGGTAGGGGCGTGGTGTCAGCCATACCAGAGGGAGGAAGTGCGCCCTCAGTGGTACCTGAGGCTGGTCTGATCGAGCAGCTGCCGCTTTTGCCGATACGCTAACCTACCCCTTTCAAAACTAGCGGGACCACCTCTGAAACATAAGTGGCCTAGGCTTATGCATAACTCCCTCACCACCACTTGTGAATATATGAATGCTTGGCTTTTGAATTTTACCTCCCCCCCCCCATGTTTTCTGTCCTCACCTGGGAATCCCTACTTCTGTACCTACCATGTCTATCGTGTGTAATTCCTCCTTGACAATATTATGCTGCGCTGTTGATTTTTGTTTTGACTTGAGAATTGAATAAACAAATTTTCAATAAAAAAACTATCAAAAATATCAAGATGTTCCTAAAGGACCTTATCTGGAAAAGTAGTAGAACATCACCAAATCAATCTGTGGCGAAAAAGTCAAGTTCCCGTTTACTTTAAACCCATTATTATGCATGCAAGGCCTTCTGAAGCCAGTCTTGCACACACCTACTACTCCTCAATCTAAAGTCGAAATACGAGGTGTAATTTTGGTCCGGTAATGTTCTGCACCTGCATGCCATGTGGGTAATTTGCCCGTTATGCAATTTGAATGTGGTCCATCAGCTCCGTCCGCATTGGAGTAAGATCACAAATACAAAAATTGAATTGCAATTCCTTGTTGGTCGGATGCCACAGAAAAACCTACAGAAACTTTATAGGACCAGCAAAATTTTGTGCCAAAAGCAATTACTAATACACTGAGTGTGATGAAAAAAAACAACCCTTAGGGGCTAATCCTGGGTCAGCAATGGGAAAGTAAATCAGTGCATTGACTTTGGACCCAAAGTTACTCACTGTTAAAAATAGCAAGATGTTACTAAAAGATATTATCTGAAAAAAATAGTAGAACACCACCAAATCAATATGTGTCAGTAAGGGGGTGAGGAAAGGTTAAGGTTCTGTCCATTGTTCGTCAAACGATTCAGAGACCTGCCCTTATCTGCATCAAACTAATGGTCAGCATTTGCATGCCATGAAGAAATCTGAGGGTTAAAGGCAGTGACCTTCTAATTGTTCATAAAATCACCCCTAAGAATCTACTAAGATGTAATTTGTGGTTCCAGTAGCTGGTATCAGGAATGCTTTGCCAAATTGTGATTTACTAGAAGGCGATATGACTACTGAAAAATGAACAAAACTACATTATTTAAGGAATGCGCTCCAAGGGTAAGGATTGGGGCTTTAATGTCACCCAGAGTTTTAAGGCTCCTCAAATGCCATTGAGCTGCTATTGGATTTGCTCTGTGCGTGTGTATTCATAAAGAGAGATGATCGGGTGGTCTATGGGAACTTATTAAATGACTGAGGCTGCCTGCAACATGAGGGCTCAACCCAAAGGGCTAGTGTTTGGACCCACTGGGGGCCCAGCGCTACCCATGACGTCATTTCCGGTGCGCTAGTGGGCAAGGAGGTAGGTATATAGACCTCCCCCACCCATCTGGCAGTCCTGTTGCGCGCCAGGACTTCACGCCGATTCCCTCCCTACTGCTTACCTGCCGGCTGGAAGGGTGGCTAGGGTAGGAAGTCTGTTAACTTGTTAATTTGTGTTGCAGGCGGAGTTACAGGGCGATCAAGAGGCTGAATGGTACATAGGGGTACCCTCTTCGGGAGCACAACAAGGGTACAAATGCCAAATAGCCCCAGGAGGTCCTCACGGCAGGGCCCTGGAGGAACGACGGTACCCAGTTAGTCCTGCGGGCTTTTGTAAACCTGAGCAACCTGGAAACGCTCCGCCCCCTCAAGAGGTGAGGTTCTTTAATTTTGACTCCATTTTACATTTGCCGCCATTTTGTGTTGCCTTTACACAGGCTGCTCGATTCACGAAGTGTCTCTGCCCCTTGGACTGCAACGTGTCAAAACCCCTTCCGTCCTTGTCTTGAAACCCATCTCAGACACCAAACGGCCTAAACTAATCCTTGTCTGGACTACCTAATCTCTATATCAACTATCTGTTAGCCTTTCGTATTCTTCTTGTGCCGTATCTTATCTTTTGGCCTTCGCTATTCTCTCCCTGTGTTTTCCTATTCCACAACCTTTCTTTTGAAGCATACAGACATGTCCTGCCATTACAACCCTGAACCATGGGTACCAGTATTGATTAACTTTGGGGGCTGGATAACACACAACTGCAAGGAGAAAGCATTCTGGTTGCACAACACCTTGTTTTCAAACTCTTCTGATTGGCTAAAACTTTGTGTACTGGGTGTATGTTTGCACAGATGTATTTTGCCTGTAAAAAGCTTGTGAGCCACGAAGTAAAGTGGCAGTCTCCTGAGAACCTACTTGTGTGTACTTCTTGGACAACTGTTCTTAGCTGCAGCTAATAAACTTGGTTTTCTACGCCAACAGAGTATTCCGTGTCTCTGTGCAACAAGGCAGGTGAACTCGAAGATTTTAGGCATGCCCTGCGCCGCCAGGCCCAAAGGCCCGGTTCTTCAATTGGCGCCCAACGTTAGGCGGCTTCAGAGGTAGCGGTTGAGCCCAAGGATTGTGAGGAGCCCCGCAGGAAAATTCCAGAGGAGGCGCCCCCACACCAGCGACCCCTGTATGTCGAAAAGTGGACCGATGGTCTTTTGAAGTGTGGCTTCTCCTTTCCAACGGCTGCTGGTGACTGCTGCCCTGACTGCCGCCCTGCCTTGGTCCCTTTTGGTGATGACTGGTATTGCGAGATGTCAGGCGGACCTCTGTTGGCATGAGAAGACATTTGGTTAAGTACTAGTGGGTCGCTCCCACTTCTTTGTTTTTGGTTCTTTGATTCGATTATTGCAATAACCGAAGCCAAGGGGTGAGTACGTTTGTGCTGTTTTAGTTTGATTAGCCACTTGTTGTTTGTAGGAAGCCAGTGAAGTAACGATGCCTGGTTTCAGTAGGTTTAAAAAATGGTGTTGTTTTTGTTGCGATATGGACTCCCGACTGGAGGACTCTTGTCCAATTCCTCCGGCTGGAACTCCTACTTATGAGCTCTATTCTAAACATGGTATGGGCCACATTACCTTTAATGAAGTGTGGGTCTGCTATACGAAGAAAGATGGTGTTTTACAGTGGCCACATAATGGTCGTTTTGAGCCTGACATTCTAGATAACCTAGAAGCTACTTTGTTTAAAAGAAAAGCCCGGCCGGCTATGTTTGACTCTTTTCGCCTTTGGCGCAAGGAAGCCAAACAGAAGGAAATTAAACAGTCAAAAAGAGATAGGAAAGAAAGAGGCATGACTGTTATACAGGCTGCCCAACAGTTTAAAGATAATGAAATAGATTATGCGATAGAGATCTCAGATAGGCAACATCGCATGGCGATTGATAAATGTTACCCGGTGCTGCCAACTTCTCCCCCAAATATTGATGCTGATCTTGAGAAGGATCCTTTAATGTCTCACTTGTTAAGATCGCCCCCGCCCTATGTACAAGGTGCTAATGCACCCCCGCTTATGTTACCCGTCCAGCAACCTGTTATCCTCCCACCAGCTCCAGCTCCTGCACCTCCACCCCAGCCCTTTGTGGCACTACCACTACCGTCATTTCCTTTGCCTCCAGCTCCCTTGCTTCCAGCCCCTTTACCTTCCGACTTCTTTGCCCTCGATCTCCGTTCTACCCGTTGCCTCTTCTCCTGCTCCGTCTCATACTTTATCCCTTGTCCTTCTGTCAACTTCCCCCTCAGTTCGTAAACGGATGGTTGATACCGTTTCTGGCCTTTTATCTCCTTTCTTTGGGTCAGTAAATCTGACTCCTGTCCTTCCCCGCAGGCAGACCCCTAGTTTACTCCCAGATTCCTGAGAACGAGATCTCCTTGCCCGCAAGTGGATTATGAATGGTCCCGATTATACTGTACAAGATCTTATGGATACTTTTGGGCAGTGGGATGCCCCCATACAAAGGTTCGTTTTTGATGCCATGTGTGGTATTCTAGGTCAGGAATGGGAGGCCATTGGATTGGGGTTGGCTCCCCAGGGTTTGCTGGATGTTAGGGCTGATTTCGATAAAGGAATTATTGTGGGTCCTCAGGTTGAGGATGCTATACAGACACTTGTCACCTTCAGATCAATGTTCTTTTCCCGGTCTTTGTCTGAACCTGATCCTTCTGTTAGGCGTAACCTGAAACACTACCCTATGCGAGAGGTTCCCCAGTGTGGAGAGAAGCAGTTGGAGCCCAGGATGGTAATCAGCCTATACCAGCTCACTTCCAGCGTATATGAGTACATGTACCTTGGAAGAGATCTGAAGTCCGAGTCCAGATTCAGGGGAAAGTTGAAAACCCACCTATTTGGTCAGTAGATTGCCTCTCTGGGCTGCTGCGACTGTGCTGCTGCCACTTACCATAGCGCGGGGACAGGCCGGTGTGCGTAACCAGGCGCTTTATAAACCTTCCTATTATTAAGTGTTGGCCCTTAAACAGTCCTTACCTGACCCCCGTAAAAACCCTGCTGGTTACCACAAAGAATTATCTCAAACTGTTGGTGCTTGCATTATGAATTTGGCCAGCATAGATATGTTGATGGGAAATGTTGTCCCACAACCATTGTGGGCTAGGATTCGGAAAGAGGACCGAGCCAATAAATTAGGAGGTGATTGGGATGCTATAGTTGCTGCTGATAGACTCCAAGTGGGTGGTGCTAAACCCGATGATTTAATTGCAGGACTTCCTGGTAGAATAATCACCTTAATGAAAACTATGATGCCCGCTCTGCGAGTTAATTGGGATAAGTTAGCTGCCTGTAAGCAGAAGAAAGATGAGAGTGTCTCCGACTTCTTCACTCGTTCTGAGGAAACGTTCCTTGATCACAGTGGTCAGGATATGGGCACAGAGGGGGAACAGCGATTGTTCGTAGACAAATTTGTATTTAATTTGCTTCCTGAACTCTCTAATAAATTAAAGGATTCAGAAAGTTCATGGGCTGTTTCTTCTTCAGCCCAGATAATGGCTACTGCCCAATATTATGAAAACAGGGATTAGGAGGAGAAGGACAAATTGGATAAAAAGACTAAAGAGCTCAAAACGAAGGTTCTTTTGCAACAAGCTTATCCTCCTCGTCCTGCTCAGCGCCAGTTTCAGCCCACTCCCCCGTTTCAGAAGTTGTTGCAGAAACCTAAGCCCTTTGTACCACGGCCTCCACTGGGTCCTAATCAATGTGCCTATTGTAAGGAAGAAGGTCACTTCAAGAATAGTTGCCCAGTCTTATTGCAGCGTGCTGGTGGTACGCCTGGGCCACGAGGCCGAGGTGGCTTCCAGTCAGCACCTAGGGGGAGGGGACGAAGTATAATGTCCCAGGATCAACGTTCCTTTCCGCCTCAGAAATTCATGAACTATTTTGATCAGCAAAATACTCAGTCTGCCCATTATTATAATGATGATTATTATATGGAGGATGAGAATCAGGACTTTAATTCTAGCTAGGATAGCCGTAGACAAAGTGAGGGAATCATATCAGTTCCAGTGGACCAAAATGGGCTTTATGTTGATGTTGTTGCGCTTGGTGTGTCAGAGCCATTTCTCTTGGATACTGGTGCAACGAAGAGTTCTATCATCCACTCTAAACTCCCTTGGGCACCTTTGTCTGGCTTAACAAATGTTTCTGTAGGATTTTCTGGCACCCCAGTTCGCAACCCAGTTTCTTGTCGTCTGCCCATCTCAATAAGTCCTTATGATTTGGAGGCTCCGCTTATTTTAACGACTGGTTGTGGTGAGAATTTGTTGGGTTTGGATCTGTTGAAAAGACTGTATGCGACACGGCATTGTTCTACTCCTGGCGTACACCTTACTTTAGGTAAAAGATTGGTTTCCCCGACATATTTGTCTAGAGACTAACTCCCTCTTGAATTACGCTCCCTGCATGCCACTCTTTGGGCTACAGGCCCCAATGATGTTGGCCTCTTACAGATTCCACCCTACACTGTCACCCTCAAATCTAATGTTAGGTTACCTCACATTCCTCAGTATAAGATTTCTAGTGATGGTGAGAGAGCGCTCCTGGCTATTATTCATGATTTGGTTGAAAAAGGTGTGGTTGAAGAGACTAGAGGAAATGTGTGCAATAGTCCTGTTCTGCCTGTCCTTAAACGTACTGACTCTTCCCAGCCACCTGTTTATCGTTTTGTGATCGATCTCCGGGAGGTCAACAAGATTGTTGTGCCTCAGTTTTCTGTCATCCCAGATATCACTGCTTTATTGACAATGATACCTGCTTCGGCCGCCTGGTTTTCGGTCATTGACCTTAAGAATGCTTTCTTTAGTATTCCCATTGCTGAGGAAAGTAGGGACATTTTTGGTTTCTCTTTGAGAGGCCGAAGTTTCCGGTTCAAGCGTGCTACTCAAGGCTATTGTGAAAGTCCCTCCATTTATAGTCAGGCGTTGAAAACTCAGCTCGATGCTTTCACTTTGCCTCCAGGTGCCACCCTTATTCAGTACGTAGATGATCTGCTGGTTGCTGCTGATTCCGAGGAAATTTGTAAACAAGTTACTGTTTCACTGTTGCATCACTTGTCTGACCTTCATCCTAAGGTTTCACCCTCTAAATTACAATATTGTCGCCAAGAGGTTACATATTTAGGTCATCTCTTGTCGAAGGAGGGACGGCGATTGACCCCAGAAAGAATCCAAGCAATTGCACAAATGTCTGTACCATGCACACAGAGAGAGGTGCGTGCCTTTTTGGGCATTACCTCCTTTTGTAGACAATGGATTCTGAACTTTTCTTTGTTAGCAAAACCTTTGTTAGCACTTACTCTTAAAGATACACCCCAACCTCTCCCTTGGACAGAGGAATGCCAGAAAAGTTTTACTGATTTGCATACTTCCTTATGTTCTGCTCCTGTGTTGGGTACTCCGGATTACAGTAAACCTTTCACACTTTATGTGCACGAGAGAGAAGGTTGCGCGTTGTCAGTTTTGACACAACAATTTGGTGACAAGCAACACCCGTGTGCTTATTTTTCGGCTATGTTAGATCCCGTAGCTAAAGCATTACCTAGTTGTCTGAAAGTTACAGCAGCAGCAGCAGTTTCTATTCGCCAATCTGCTGGATTGGTGCTAGACAATACGCTTATTGTCATGGTACCACACGCAGTGGATACACTTTTAAACAGGACAAAAACTCAGCATCTTACGAGCGCCCGTTTATCGGGGTATGAGCTGACGCTCTTGGCTAGTCACGTGCACATCAAGCGATGTAATACCCTAAATCCAGCTACATTGTTACCGATCCCAGTAGAGAAAGACATTCAAGAGCAACATGATTGTTTTCTCCGTACAGAGGAGGAGACAAAAGGGAGGATTGATTTAAAAGATACGCCGCTCCTGGACCCGGATGGGATCCTATGGGTGGATGGTTCTTGTTTTAAGCTCCCCAACGGTGAAACGACAGCAGCCTATGCTGTTACCACTTTGCATACAGTTGTAGAGACAGCACGCATCAGGCAGAATTCAGCCCAAGCAGCTGAATTGATAGCTCTGACTAGAACTTGTGTATTGGCTGAAGGGAAGAGAGTGAATGTGTTCACCGACAGCCAATATGCATTTGGGGTGGCCCACAGTTTTGGCCGCCTTTGGAGGGAAAGAGGATTCTTTACCTCACATAGTACTAAAATACAGCATGGTCAGTTAGTGAATGACCTTTTAGAATCACTTGCTTTACCCACTCAAATAGCAATCGTGAAGTGTAGTGCGCATAAGAGGATCACTGATGATGTGGGTTAAGGAAATGCTTTTGCGGATCAGATAGCGAAAGAGACAGCGAGCGATGTGACGAGTCATATGTATGTTGCTGGACCTGCTAGATGGGTCAGTCAAGGAGGAATGTGTGAGGACACAATAGAAAGTGTGAAAACGATTCAGGAAGAGGCTACAGAGAAAGAATTGAGTAAGTGGAGAGATGGTACGGCAATGTTGGATGCGACGGGGTGTTGGATAGAATTGTCGGAACACCAACTTTGGCTGTTACCAGACGCCTATGTACTTCCAGTAGTAACTATGGCGCGTGGTCCGGCCCACATAAGTGCGAAAGGAATATGCAAGCTTTTGGCTCCGGTATGGCAGAATGCAGAGATTCCTAAATGTGCAGACAATCTTGTTAAACATTGCATTGTTTGTTTGATGCATAACCCAGGAAGAGGGACACTAACCCCAGCAGGCCATTTTGCTCCCCCAACGTATCCTTTTGAGGTATTGCAAATAGACTACATTCATATGGAGAGATGCAATAGCCTAAGGTATGTCCTTGTGGTGGTGTGTGCCTTTTCTAGATGGATAGAGGCCTACCCCCTAAAGGATAAAACTGCCTTGTCTACAGCCAAGGTTCTTCTGAAGGAATACTTCCAGAGGTTTGGTTTACCTCGAATTGTCTGGAGTGACAAATGAGTGAGAAATCATGCAGAAAGTATGTGCAGGGCTTGGTATTAAGCAGAAATTCCATTAGGCAAACCACCCTCAGTCAGCGGATTTGGTAGAGTGCTATAATGGCACTCTCAAGCTTAAACTTGCGAAGATACAAGCCAGCACAGGTCTTGCCTGGCCCGATGCTTTACCTTTAGCCCTCTTGTCAACTCGAACAACTGTTCATTCTCGTGTGGGACTTAGCCCATATGAGATTGTGTTTGGACGCCGGCTAATGTCTGGGGTGTCCCTAGACCCAAGAAGTACTCTGACATAGAATACCCAATGTTAATCGACTATTTGCATGACCTCACTACTAAATTGCGTGTTCTCCATCGGCAGGTACAAGACACCTTGCCGCAGGCTTCCTCGGATCCTGGGTACACCCTCCAACCTGGCGACTGGGTGTATCTGAAAAACTTACAAAGGAAGAGGAATTTGGAGCCTCGCAGGCGGGAGCCGAGGCAGGTCCTGCTGACGACACGTACAGCCGTGAAAGTTGTTGGGAAAAAGAACTGGATCCATGGTGTGCATTGCAAAAAGGTGCCCTTGCCTTTGCCTTTTGATCAGTGGGTCCGCGAAGGTATAGGTGACTGTGAAGGAGACAGGGTCCCCCGGTTTGTACCTTTTGGTGATGCACACCTAGAATAGACTCAGTCTGAGAAAGAAGATGGTGACATTTTGCAAGAAGCTATCCCACCACATCTGAGATTGAACACAACTAATCCAGAGACACTTTTCCAGGATCAGACTGTACCGAACAAAACTAGATACAATTTGAGGTCTAGAGCAACTAAGGACAATGAGGGAACTTTTTGTTGTGTGTTTTTTTTTTGTTGCAACATTGACCATCTAATTAGGTTGCATGGTCGTGGTAAGAACCTTAGTTACTGACCCGAGTCGTGGCACTAGGTCTGCGGGATTTGCAGTGTCATAATTGCGGCTAAGTGAAGAAGGAAGACTACCACAAGCAACATCTAGAAGATGGATTCTGCTAAATATTGTAAATTGTTATTTATTAGATGTGGCATAGTACTATGTGTTTTAACTTTGCTGTGTGCTTTATTAGCTTGTGTGGGTTGGGTTACTCACACTTTACGGCCAACATCTGTACCTACACCTACCTCTCACCCTATGTCTTTTCACACTACTGCTTCCCCACACCAATTTCATATGCTCTCAGAGCATGAGCAAATTAGGAGAATGGAGTATTTCAACAATTCCTTCATTCAATTGTTACACCAGCATCAATTGGTGATCAATACCACCGATTGTTGGGTTTGTGGACTTTTACCCCATAATACAGATAGAGGAATGCCATATTTAGTTCTACCCTTCTCCCTAAAAGGATCTGCTTGGGCTTACACCTCTATGTTTGACAATGCCTATGAGAACCAACATCGACATCCTGTTGGTCCATATAGAGATGGATTAGACGTTAGTCATGATGCACTGATAAGAGGAATAGTGGCTATGTCAAAACATTATAAGAAATTTTATAAATTTCCCACTGACGAACGACAAGCATACATTGACTGGAATGTGACACATTACGTCACTAGTATTACGGACAGAGCCAAAAGGAAAAGATCCCCACCTATATATACTGTGCCCCACCAAGGTCACCTATGTCTCCAAGCAAATGGTCAAAGTCCTAAGGCTCAATTGGGAAAGAGCACTTGTAACATTACATACATCTATACATCCCAAACGTCTCCACCACTGGTAGCGTCTCAAGGAACATATTTTGTTGTCTGAGCCTATAGGGTCCATGGGTCCACTGAGTTCAGTGATCCAATCACAAAAGCGTTTATTGTCAGTTACAGTGTGGCCAGTGTGGCCAGTCATTATAGGTTTACTGTCATTGGCTCTCCCTGGAAGGTCAGGATTGGCAATTATCTTTTTCCAGCCAGGTTTGGCGCACCCACCGGCTTTACTAAAGCGTTTCTCTACACAATTGCCTTCCACTATAAGATCAAACGGGATGAGTTTGTGATCTGACGATGTCTGCACACAGGGGGGTTTAACCTTCAGAGTATCTAAATTAGAGCAGATACAATCCAGCAAATACCCCGCTTTGTGCGTAGGATCCAGAGTCAGCAGGCTAAGTCCAAGGACCTTTGTTATGACCCTAAAGCAAACCGCCCCCGAATCTGTAGTAGAGTCTAGGTGAAGATTTAAATCGCCTAGCAGCGTAAAGTTGGCAAATCTGAGGGTAAGATTGCTGAGCACCTCCCCAATATTCTCCCAAAAATCTTTTTGTTGGCCTGGTGGGCGGTAAACTAAAGCACCTGAGAAAGTAAAAGACTCAAGGGTCTGCAGGCAGAACCCCATACTTTCTGCCCCTTTTATGTCTAATAGTTCATGTATGGTGCATTTCATGGTATCGCGGTAGATAATTGCGAGACCACCCCCGCGTTGCTCCAGCCTGTCAAGTCTTTGAATTAGATAGCCTTGCGGAAGGGCCAGTGCGATGTCTGGGTTACACCAGGCTTTCAGCCATGTCTCCGTAATGAAGAGCCAATCAAGTTCGCCCTCTGAGATTAGGTCGACAATGGGTGACCCGTTCTTACACATTGACCTAGCATTTATGAGCCCTCCCCGAAGGACAGTGGGCCAGTTTTTCCCCATTGGGGCTTGTTCCGGGGCAATCGCTGACTTACAATGTCGACAGCAGACTGGTCCTTTCCATTTGTCCACCTTTAGGGTATCATGGCACTGGGTTGCATATTTATTCAGTGATAGAATAAAATCCCTGGTCAGGTCCTGTGTCTGGGCCGGTTGGGCAGCATGATCGGCCCTCCGCCCGGCCGCGGCACGGACGGGCACAGACGGGCTTACCTTTGGCTGCGCGACGGCCCAATGGGAGCTTTAAATGGGAGGCTGATAACGGTCCTAGTGCAACCACTAGATCGTCACCTCCTCCAAGATGGCCCCCGGAAGTGAGTGTGCTTCACTCCCTCTGTACCGCGCTATGCTCCCTCCACACAAACAGCACAGGCTGCGGTGGAACGGGGAGAGAAGCGGTGCCCAGAAACAGTAGGTTCCCCAAATAAAAGCTTTCCAAAATGTGCCTGCTAACATAAATTTCCAAAGAATTAAAACAATGTATTGTGCAGAATATTAATCATTCAACAACACAGTCAAAGCGGCGAATTTTAAAAAAATGCAGATTATGCAGTTGTGCCAGCCGCAGCTTGAGCAGCGTGTCAGGGACTGCTCTGACAGTCTCCTGAGAACCTACTTGTGTGTACTTCTTGGACAACTGTTCTTAGCTGCAGCTAATAAACTTGGTTTTCTACGCCAACAGAGTATTCCGTGTCTCTGTGCAACAAGGCAGGTAAACTCAAAGATTTCAGGCGTGCCCTGCGCCGCCAGGCCCAAAGGCCCGGTTCTTCAGAGGCGTGAGTAAATGGGTGGACTGGCGGTCCACAGGTGGTAACAGTTAATCCCCCAAAATGTTGAGCACTGATTGGTTAGGGCCACAGTGCAATTTGGCTCTTCAGGTGGGCAGGGCAGCATAGGGGCTGCCTGCCCTTGGATCGCCCGTAAATTGACCCAGCATGTTGGCACATTTCTTATGCAAAAAAACTGCAACAATGTTTTCTCCAACAACCAATGTGTCTCGTGTGTTCTTTATTATGGTATTGCTGTACTTGTGGGCGGGGTGCGTTGCCGATATTGACACTAAGGTTGGCTCGTTCATATGTTCTTATTTCAAGGGCCCTTTCGATGGTCAGTGTGTTAATTATGGGAGCACGTGAAATATTATGTAGGTTTCCCCTGAAGCTGCTCGGATAGTCTGCGTGTTTTCATTATGAAGCTGAATTGATGACCAATCTCTTCTCAAAATACGGTGGATTGCCCTGTGTGACGCAGATGGCAGGTCGGATTCTCGTGTTTCCCGACCGCGGAAGGTTTGTGTGCGTTTATTGGCGGTCGTGTGACAGGTTTCTGTTTCCTGAGCGTTAGGGTTGTATAGGCTGCAGCCTGATCCCTCTTTGTGTCACAGGAAGGGGGCGGAGCCAGGGAGGCAGCAGGGGGAAGGCGGAGTTGGAGGGGCAGCGCTCGGAGGCTGCAGGAGGAGAGAGCCGGGGACCGAGCAGCATCCATCCTCTGCCCCCACCCCGGATCCGGGCCCAGGTAAGCGGGAGGCCTGGCGTGCCTCGATCACTGGCCGGGGATGTCCCCATCTTGTATCATCCACCATTTCCGATTTATCTCCGCGGAGGTGGGCGGAGGTGCGTTGTTTTTCGATGGCTGCATTTTATGATGGCGATTGCAGTGTCTGTGCGGTTAAGCCCACCCTTCCGATCTATTTATTTACCCATCAGTTTATCCCTCGCCCCGTCTCTCGTCACCTTCTCGACCACCGCTCTCATGCCCACTCACCATTTTTCTCCCCCTCAAGTCCTCCCCCGCCCCCACCCCTTTGCGTTCGCAGCTGTGTTTATTCTCTCGCTTGGGTGATTTCTGAACGTTAAAACCCCAGGATGATCACATGGCAAATATCAGACCCAAAGAACTTACAGCTGTCACTGACCACCTCCAAATAACGTCACGCATCCCCGCCCCCACTCAGAGAGGAGGGCTCTGTCCAGATGGCAGGTGCACGGGCCGGCATCTGCGCCCTATCTAGCCTTCTCTTCACTGTGGAAAATGTACCCGTTATAACCGCCGGCTAATTGTACAACTACTCATCCACCATCACACTCATCATCATCCCATTACCCGTGAATCTTGCCACATCCACCAATCATGCAGTGTACCGCCATCCACCCCACTCCATCCTCACTCCACACCTACTACTAACTTGGCATCTTCTCTATTGCCTACCCAGCTCTACCCCTCCTCATTCCAACCATCGCACCACTCATCTACCCTGATCTTGGCCATCCTACCCACCCATCCGTTTCCCCACCCGTTCACAATCCTACTGCCCTTATGTCTTGCACCTAAAATCAAACTTCGACAATACTGTTCCCCAACCACCCACCCAGCAATCACACCTGAACTGTAATCCAACCTCCTTCATTCAACCCAGCCATACTCCAACTAACCTGTCCGACTAGCGGACTCACCCTGTCACATCATGCCACCAGCCCACCTCAAATCTCCCGCTCCACCCCTCACCCACTCTGCCACCATGCTATGTTGCCTACTCACTGAACCATTCTGCCACGCATGTATCTTTGCCACCCACACATATTCCATTAAAGACTGTCATCCCACCTCTGGCCCCATTATAGCCATTAGAAGCCTCCACACCACTGAGAAAGGGAGCGCGAGAATGGACCTAGAGTAGCATCTGCACCACGACAGTATGGGCTTTTCCTGCAACCTCGAATTCTGTCTTCTGCTGAGGTCGACTTTTTCTCCGCTGGCCAAATATATTTGCTTCCAGCATAGAGTCTGTTGGCCCTTATCAGCTGTTCCTTAGTTCTTTTTCTCCTCTACTTTGGTTCTTCTTTTCATGTCTAACTAGTTCTCATCCAGGGCCGGTCTGGATTTGTCTCCTTGATTTTGGTGCCTGTTGTTTCCTATGCCTAGAAGGACCAACCGAGTAACATCAAGAGTGAGAACTATCAGCAAGAATTCACGGTTCTCCCACAGTACTATTGACAGGCTCATGGGCACATCATGGCAAAGAGCAAGGAAAAGAGGAAATCAACACAGGGGGCTTACCCATGGCAGAGAATGGTAAAAAATTGATTTGCATGATGCGAGGAAGGGCATGCTTCATATATACCAGAGAGAGATTTGAAGAACACTGCAACCCTAAGGATTTCACCTCTGTATGGAGTCACATATTCTGTGTCTCAGCACATGTGGGGGGAGGAGGTCTCACAGGAGCAGTCAAAGACAGTCCCAAGGAATCTCTTATGATGAGTCCAGGGACTGGAGTGCCGGGAGGTGCAGCAGTGCAGGGAATTAGAGACTGGTACACACAGTTTGTAGCTATGAGATTCCTACATGAGCATGGGAAAAGCCCATACTGTCAGAAGTATCGGCACATGTGTGACCTGCAAGTCAGGCATTTCACAAAGGGCCATATCATCCATCATTTATTTATTTAAAGAGTTTTATTTAGCGCTGGCTAGAGCTGTAGGTATCAGAGCGCTTTACATAAGGTCAGCAAAGTTACAACAATAATAACAATTACTCTTTACATCAAATATATGAGACACATTACATCAAATATATGAGACACATTAACGGGAGATAAGGAGAGAACAGTAGAGAAGGAAGGGGGGGGAGTGAGAAGGGAGAGGACGAGGGGGAAGACTGAATAGGAGACAGAGGTAAAGTCAGCCCAAAGACCGAATGGGTAGGTGATGGCCAGGGAGGTAGCCCAAGGCCAGTCTCCTCTATAGCTCTCAAGGAAGCTCCAATGGGTATCGATCAGACAGGTGGATAGAAAGGAGACAAGGCGAAAGCAGAGCGGCAGAAATATGATGAGCGAGAGGGTGGGTGAGACAGGGAGAAAGGGAAAAACTGTGCCCAAGGTCTGGCGGGGCAGGTGACGGTCAGGGGGTGAACCAAGTCTGATCTCCTCATTAGCTGGACAGAGCAGCTCCACCGGGCGTCGGACATAACGCTCGGACTCCGCTGTCAGGAAAGAGGTCATGTTTACTCAGGGATTGTCAGAGTAGTGTGGGGTGCCATGAACCACAAAAACAGTTGACAGTGTGTCCTACAAAAATATTGCCTGGTAAAATGATCATTGAAACCAGTGAGGTTTGGTCATATAGTTTCCCAATCTAATATATGGTTATGGGTGGGATTTAGCAAATGCTTGGACCTTGTGCCTCTGAGAGTTCAATTGAGTGCCTCTATGATCACCCATTGCCTCAAGGGTAGACTCTTACACGGTGGTGTTGTTGAGACCTGTGGTCTTTTTACTGTGGTTTCTGTATGTGCTTTTATGTAATCTGTTTGCTCCGGTCTTTATTTGCTATCCCTTCCTATAAAATACCCTTTTCACATAGGTCTTGTGAAGGATTATGTGTTGGGGCTATGGAGGATCCTGGTGGGTCGTCTCCATTTGAGACCCCCTCCCCCTGGCAGCTCAGCTGGCTCTTTGGAGGCTGAATCTGGCAACTACTTCCCACAGCACACTCCCACCCTCACAAGGAGACATCAGACACCAGTAATGGCTGCCAAGTAGCTACGATAGGAGCCATGCAAAGAGGCTCGCTACCAAAGTTCATGTTGAAAGTGAGACCAAATCCTTATTCCCGGGGGAACTCTTATCCTTATATTCTCTCAACTCTCAACTCAAATAATCCAGATCACTTGCATGCAGTTCATTGGCTCCATTTTGCACCCGCCCATAAAGAATCTCTTCCCAGGCATAGGGGTCCGTCCTTTTAGTTTTGATTCGCAATTATGAATCAATGCATGTTGCGCCTCAGCAGTTTCCATCGTGACACCTCACCACTGGCCACTATGCCCATCCAACCCCACCACATCCATCCCCTGGTTCACTTAGGCTACTAACTGACACCCGCTCAACGGTGAGCTACTTGTGAGTGATAGAGCAGGTATTATTATTCCCTGTCACTTTGTTCACCCCATGCCTAGTACTGCTGGACCTCAGTACCCTTCCAGGCTTCCACTTTATCTAATGCAAGATCCGCTACTGTGGTAAACCTCCTGCTTGCTAATGAGTTCATATCCCAAACACGTTTCTTATTCTGCTGCAGCTCTTCTTATGAACGAGTTGAATGGCTAGAAGCTGGAAGGGACATTGATGTTACCTGACATCACAATTACCATGGTACTATTCTTTCTCTTTGTGTTAAAGGGTCAAGTCTGAAACACTAAGTAAGTCAGTCAGAGGCGGGGTTCCCATCTGCGGCTCATCTTGTTGTTTCTGCTTCTCCTTTTCTAAACCACCTCTGGGATTGTGACGGTGGAGTCCATGATGTGCTGCAATGTGACGTTACATGTCACAGGGAGGAGTGAGCACTGAGAAGCTCGTTAAATTGTGTGATGATAATAATAGGAAGTCAGATAATGTCAGTTTCTAGTCCTTGCTCGCTCTTCCCTGAATTGGATGATGTTTTACAGTGTATGAGGTAACACAAATATTAATAATACTGGTAATGCATATAAAAAAGTACTTATCTACTCAGAAGCAAAAACAAAAGAGGAAGAAGGTGGAGGTCAGCGGCTTTTATGGGATTGCAGAGTTCTAATTTCATTGTAAAGTCATTTATTGTGCTGTAGCTTGGAACGTTAAGTTTTTGCTGCTCAGAAGTTGTGAATAAAACTTAATGCATAATGCTAATCTTCTGCCTTGCCATAAAATCCACCCTTTTAGGCAGGTACCTGTTGGCCATCTCCCAAGCTGTAGAGATTAGCATGGACTCCCTCCAACGGTGATTAATTGGCACAATTCTCCAGTTAGACTGTGCAAAGGTTTCTCCACTTCTCCAGTGGCTTCAGAGATTAGGTTTCTAGCTATTCCTTCTTTCAGCAGTATTTCGAATCCCACAAACCACACTTTTTCTTTTTCGTTTTTTCTTCGTCATTACAATGCATAAATGATTGACGTGGACCTACTGTGTGGTGTGCATTATGGTTTAGCACACAATACCCGGTGGGATACTCACTGCACCAGCCCTTTCTCAGTGACTGGCAGCTCCAAATTTACCCTCATGATGGGGCAAAGGTATTTTCTAAAAAGTAGGAAGGAGCAGGCCATTGCCTCACGACAACCTGCAAGTCTGTTGTTTCATGGCTCCTGACAGCACTACTAAATATATTTAATGCGCTATATGGAAACTCATCTTCTCTCCTTTTTTAACTAATTCCTCCCCCCCCCCCCCCCGTGCCTGAAACCTACCTTTTCTGTTTCCTCTGTTGTTCTTTACATAGCTGAGTAACTAGGGAAACATGGCTAAGGCTAGCCGAGACAACTCTCCAAAACCCCTTGACCATTTGGATTCAGAAATCCCTTTGCCTGGCAGCCAGGAAAGAGATGGAAACACCTTGGAATTACTCTCTCTGCTGGTTGGAGGAGAATTTGATTTCTGAAACTTGCATTTTCATTGGTTCTGACTTCCTGACGTTCCCTAAAATTGGAAAAAGTTCTTGCCCCCTCACCTAGGCATTCATCTGGACCAGTTGCATAACAGATTTGCTATTGGTCCTCATAAAAGTAGGAAAATAGGCCCCTCACTTGCACTTTGGGTGTCAAAGACAGCCATTTTTGGATTCCACAGGGCCCCTCGAGACTACGGGCCCGGGTGCTGCTGCACCTGCTGCATTATTGGTAATTAAAGCACTCATCTGAACTACTAGAGCACATGCCCAGAAAGGACTTGTGCCAAGGCCACAACTTTGCTGGGAACTGCTTATCCCCGGATACCCTCATGAGTGATTAGTACGCTATACAAATCAATCTAAAATAGCATAACATAACACAACCAGAGCCAAGCCTGGATGCCAGAGAAGCTTTCCTGTTAAAAACTACGTGGAAGAAGAAGCAGCTGAACTGCATGATAAAAGAGAAGAGAGGAGCAGACCATGGTCATGAGGAAGGCCATCATCAGGCCTAGCGGACTAAAGCTCTTTGGAGCTATGGGTACTCTGCAGCCCATCTAGACTGAAACACACCAAAAATAAACTTCAAACATCAGGGCCTATATTATGTAGGTGGCACACTGCCCTGAGCCATTGTGCACCTTTAAATGAGCAAGACAGGTACAGACTCGGTCCTATTGCAGTCAACGTGTTGTCCCCAGTGCAGCTGCAAACTCGCACCTGGTCTGGCAGAAGCACATTAGTGAAAGGCAACAACCCAGGCTGCATTTGAAAGGAGGGCAGATTCTCCAGCTGCTGGGTGCAGAGACGGGATCCGGTGCCAGGGACTATCAGGGGAGTGGTCAGGGGGCGCTGGGGGGGGGGGGGTTGAAATGAGCCCACATTTTCCCCCTTCGAAGGGCCACCCTTAGGGTGGTCAGATTCTGAAATGTCTGAGCAATCTAGGTAGCCCATACAATTCTGTGGGTACATCCATTAGGTTGGCATTAAGTAATGGACCCTAAATCCTAGATCCCAGTACCAAATGGTGGTTGGTAATGGTGGGTCCAGTGGTTGGCCTAGTCCCTGCAGAGAGCACCCGCTGAGTCCCCATCCCAGCGACTGTTCTAGGTGTTCCGGAGTCCCTAAATGTCAAATTATTTCTAACCCTATTACATTTGGCCACCAAAACATTTGAGAATTTGCCATTGGCACCTGGTGTATTTTGGGACCTGGTTAAAGCCCTCTTTCAGTGTGTGAATTTCAGTCACACAGCTCTAGCCAGGTTCGTGTCCCCATCCTGTACCAAAGGCTCCCGACAAACGAGGCAGAGGCAAGACGTGTCATAGCAAACTTGGTGCTTTCTTTCTGGCACCTTTGCATCACTGACCTACGGAAAACACAGATACCACAAAGGGTTTTACCCAGAGATATGACATTGGCCCCCGACCAAATGTTATAAAAAACAATGGCACCTGTCGGTAATTGTCAATATGGGTAGGCCTCGTAACGAACTCTCCAAAAGGTGCTACTTACTAACTTCTGATTTTCGGTGTAAATCTTCATTTTAACAGACATATTTTATCTAGCTCTTAGTAAATACATTGTTTTCATAAATGTGATAGCATTTCCTGGGCCCTGAGACTTTACTGCGTCACTTTGTATCCCGACCATCGCCTCCTCGAGAAAGAACTGACTGACGTGAAGGGTCGGTGTCTGAAGGGCGCGCCCTGGTGTGGAGTGCCCCTCTGCATAGGGGATTATTCCTCTGAAGCAGCCGGTGTAGGATTATCGAAACTGGGTAGACCTTGGTCCCGACTACTCAGCTCATCTCCACTGCCCCCTTTATTACCAGCTTATTTTTGTCTGAGGAATTCGGTGGAGGAAAGCTACTCTATTTTGTGCCGGTCTATTACCGACACGCTTGATAAAGTGGTGCCCCTCCGAAAGTCTCGAGGGAGAGTGAATCGGGCTTTTCCCTATTATACGGAAGAGCTACGACAGCTGAAGTTGAGCTGTAAACGTGCCGAGAGAGCTTGGAGGAAGCAGTACTCCACTTCGGCTAAAGCCTCGTTCAAGCTTGCACTGCAGGGCTACAAGGCGCAGATTAAGCTGGCTAAGGCGGCTTTTCTGGAATCCTCCTTGAACCAGGCGCCTAATAAATCTCAAGCCCTGTTTAAAATTATCAGGGACTTGTCCCACCCTGTATGTGTGGCTAATATGGTCCGCGCATCGCAGGCTCTGTGCGACTCCCTGGCGGGTGCTTTCGAGGAGAAGACTGCAAAGATCTTAGAGGGCCTAAAAAACCCTTTGTCTGCTGCTCTCGACTTGGGAGCTCCGGTTAGCCCGTTCAGTCGACCCCAGCCAGTCGCCTCCAGCCTTGGCTTGGGAGCTCCGAACGAGTTACCCAGTCGACCCCAGCCGACTGACTCTGCTCTCATACTGGGAGTTCTCGGTTTGGGAGCTCCGGTTGGCCTTCCCAGTCGACCCCTGACGGGTGCCTTTGGCCCTAGTCTGGAAGCTCCGGGCAGTTCACCCAGTCGACCCCAGCCAAGCGCCCCTGTCCTCTGTTTGGAAGCTCCGGACTCCTCCTGCAGTCGATCCCTACTAAGATCTTTTCTATGCCCTTCCTTCGAGGAATTCTGCAGTCTGGCACATACGGTGTCCTCGGGTTCCCCGCTCGACCCACTGCCTCCCAAATTTTGGAAGGTTTTTCACGCCGAACTCTTTCAGCCTTTGTTTGCCATCTGTCTCCAGTCCTTGGAGCTGGCATCGGTGCCCGAGTGCTGGAAGCTAGCAGTAGTGTCTCCTTTGCTCAAGAAACCAACGTTGGATCCGGCCTGTCTTTCCAACTATAGGCCAATCTCCTTGGTCCCTTTTCCTATTAAGATCTTGGAAAAATGGGTGACTCGTTCACTCTCAGGTTTCCTGGAAAATATCGGTTGGTTCGATGAGGCACAGTTCGGTTTCCGCCCCGGGCACGGGACGGAGTCCGCGCTGGTAACCGTATTGGACAATCTCCGATCGCGTGTCGACAGTGGTTGGGCAGCCTTTTTAGTGCTGCTCGACATGTCGGCCGCGTTCGACACGGTTTGCCATCGGACCCTTGTCAGGAGACTAGAGGAGTGTGGGGTCATAGAGAGCGCAAGAGACTGGCTGATATCCTATCTTGAAGGCCGGCAACAGCTGGTCTCACTCCCTCCATTTCGCTCTGAGCCAAGGAGAGTAGGGCAGGGGGTGCCACAGGGCTCGGCCATCAGCCCTATACTTTTTAATCTGTACCTCCGCCCCTTGGTCCAGCTAATAAAATCTTTTGGTGTCTCGGCTTTTAATTACGCCGATGACACCCAGCTGGTCTTTTCCCTGGAAGGAAATAATGCGGTTTCGCTGGAGACTTTTCATCCCTGTATGGCAGCCACAGCGGACTGGCTACGGGCTAACTCCTTACAATTTAACAGCTCTAAGACGGAGGTGCTCCATTGTTCCATAGATCGGATCCCGCGGGTACTTCCAGAGAACTTCTGGTCTGACACCTTCCTCGAGCCAGTGTCGGCGGCGGAATCAGCTCGTAATTTGGGGGTGATCTTCGGCCCAAACTTACAGCTCGACATGCACGTTAACAAAACCATCTCCACGTGCATGATGTTGCTTCGCATGTTGCATAAAGTTCTGCCCCTTCTCCCCGCTCAAGCCAGGCCGGAAGTAGTTCGTGGCACCATACTAAGTCGTCTCGACTACTGTAATGGGCTACTTCTGGAGGCCCCAAAAAATCTGCTGGGGAAGTTACAACGGGTGCAGAACATGGCCGCCAAGCTGGCACTTTCCCGCCCTAGGTCGAGCTCTTCCACTCTAGCTTTAAGAGCCCTACACTGGCTCCCGATACACCTGCGAGTGCTGTATAAAGCTGCATGTTTGGTGTTTAAGGCAGTACATCAACAGGGTCCAATCCCTCTGCAAAACATGTTTGCCTGGTATTCTGCCTCGCGGCCCCTTCGCTCTTCTTCGGCACACCTGCTCGTAGTCCCGATGTTCCAGAGAGTTAGGATGGGTGGCCGCTCATTTAGTGTTGCAGCGGCCAAACTTTGGAACTCCCTGCCACTACTCCTGAGAAGCCACAGGGACTACCCCCTGTTCAGGAAAGCGTTAAAAACGCATCTGTTTCCTAAAAATGCTTGAGCAGTGAAAAGTGCAATAGTTCGAAGATCAAAAGCGCCAGGATGCCCTCTGGGTGACAGGACTGCGCTCTATAAGTATACAAAATAAATAAATAAATATAAATAAATAAATAAAAGTACTTGTGGCTTTAGAAACCGGTAGCAACCGATAGTGCCCTCCACTAATACTGCTCAGTTTGGACAATTTCAGCCTAGAGATTATAACACGAAGAATGGAATGCGAACAGCGTTATTACTGCACTATTCAGAAGCTTTTGTACACTAAAGTGTGATTGTTGTGATGGTCTTGTGCATTGCCACTCCAATGCATGGGTGCTGTTTGCCAACTCCACTTGAGCTGTGTCTCAACCCCTCGTGCACATGCCGAGTCCTCGAGCCCGAACGTGCGTCCTCTTTTTTGCTTGTGTTAACTCTATAGGCAGCAGAGTGCCAGTGTCCACCATTCAATCCGCAACATGGTTCTTTGGACGTTCTGGAAGGTTCTTTCCAGCAACCACTGCGTCAGAGTGCCACGTGGGTTGGGACAATTCTTGACCAGTTCTACAGTCGTGTCTGTGTGAACAGGAGCCCCTAAAAAATAAATCATAATCCAATTTTAGGCTTTTATAATGGGCATGTTTCCTTTGACGGTCAATAGCGCATCTGAAATCATGCAGGACAGCCCCTTTCAACAGTACCTGCATGCACAGAAGCAGAAAGAGTTAGTGCAGGGTGGGGCACAAGTCCTATAAAAAGAAGTGGGGGAGGGGGGCTGACCAAGTAAGACAATATGCATATGACCTCATGAGGTCAGGACGTAGTGCTATAAACGAAATAAAATAGTGCTATTTAAATTATTTGTGTAAATGCTGGGACAGATTAACCCATCTGACAGTCTTACAGTGTTTGCATTTATATACAGGGACAGAACAAAGTAAAAAGCATGCCTCTCTTAAGTACCTGTGAAGAGAAGGCAAGCTGTGTGGCTTTATTTCCCTCTGTGGCATTTACATTTTAATGTTAGGTTCCAGGCGGCCCGCATTCAGCATATACAAACAAAAGGAGGCCGAAAGGCCCCTTAACTTCGGCCCAGCTGGAGGTGAAAAAAGGCTCCCTCCCTGCCTGCACGTTGCTGCTGGGAATGGAAAGCAGGCAACATGCAGGTGCTGCTGAACATGTCCCGGTGTCTGAAATTTACACTAGACAAGTTCAGCATATTTCTGTGGGGCCCAACTTCTTGGCAGGGAGGACGGCGTCCAACCTGTGAAAACAGTGGGTGGATGCCATGTACCTGCTTGTACACCCGACTCGAGCCCAGGTGCCGGGAGAAAAGATAGCGCTATGAGGACACTTGGAAATAGGTCCTCACCAAGAGATGAGCACTATCCCCGGAAGAAGTCCTGAGTTCTTCCAGCTTTGGGATTTTTTTTCCGGAAGCATTGTAAGTTTGCAGTATGGCTCCATCATGTTGAAGGAGCCGTCCATTCCTACTTACAGTGCATTAACAGGAACTGCTATGATAGGGGCTCCTGCCAATGCTAGAAATGTCAGCTGAGTCAGCTGACTTTTCTAAATTTGGTGGGCAGCATCTAATTCGGGGCAACAGAATAATCAACTTCAACGCATTGGCGGATGAAAGGACCACCCGCAAATTTTTTCATTGAGCCCTAAGATAGTATTCTTTCTCTGGTAATGGTCTGAAAGCAAACAGTGAGAAGGAACTCAACATGAGGGGAAGAGAGAATGTTCTGAGTTAAGTGACATAGAAAGGATTATCACTGTATGAATCACAAGTTGGAGTTGGAAGATGGAGCAAGAGAGATGCATTTATGTCAGGATTTTAGACTTACAGTAAGCTGCTGTGCCACTTCATACAACTACGCAAGTTTCCGTGGCTTCCAGTGGGTCAGCGTCTTCCTCCTGCCAATCTTTGTTAAAACTGTCCCTGGAATGGATAAAATATCATCTGATCTTGTGAAATTGTAACCCAACTCCAACTCCTAAAATGGCCACTGTCCTAAATCTGAATGACTGCAGAGATTGCACAATTGGTTCTAAGGTTGAATACGTTAAGTAGATAAGATTCAAACCCTTTGATACTTCGTGCCCATTAGATCAATTTTCCAAAGTAGGGAGGTCTATCAGAAGCATCTGAGTTAACTAGTACACAGCTTCTGGGGTAATCACACAGTTAATCACATAAATTGTCTGTGCTGTTACAATAGTACACAGATAATTCCAAAGCGATGCATTTACAAACACAGACATGCACACCCATATTCATAGGCGATCACAGTGTAGTCCTGCAAGCAATGTGAGGCCAGCAGCATAGGCAGTCATAGTTCAGTCATAGAGACAGATGCACGGGCAATGAGTGATAAGCGTGGCTCAAAACCACCTCAGAAAACTTACCTCACTCAGATATCATTCCCATAAAATAAGCCAGCCAGACAGTGGGAAAGAATTAGAAAACATTTGTTAGGCCATTAGTTTCTTTATAGAGAGGCCCCGTCAAGACTTCACTCCAAGGAGTGCGCCGAGGGGACTGCCGGTTCTCAAAACGACAATACATTATAACACGTTACAGCAACATTAGTCACGCCCCTAATGGAAAAGTAGAGGACTGAAGAAATGGTGAACAATGAGCGCACACATGAAGCTGCTGCACCTGCGGGGGGATGGCTCTGTTATCACCCTCAAGGCCACGGTGCCGAGACTCCGCTCCTCCTGGGCTTGGGAACATTACTGATAGCAAAGAAACACATTTCGTTGTTAGTTTTCTGCAAATACTAACTCAAGGCGAGAAACGCTGAGACCAGTGATTTTCTGCTCATTAGGGAGGGGGCATTGCAGTCTGGTCGCAAAGACATGTTCCCAAGATGGCGGCACAGGAGCTAAGCTAAGAAATTGCTAACTGGAACACGAAACTAACCAATTAGTCCTAAATACATATGCAACACATCATTCGTTTAGACACACTATGCTAACTTATACGTCATCATGTTGAGTGAATTGAGGGGCGGGAAATGCAAAACCTATCAGACCTCCTTTTAGCATTGTGTGGCTAACATGAGCGCAGCCTTTATTGGCCAAAGGAGTGCCTTTACAATAACTATGGGAAAAGCAACTGGCTAATAATATCCTCAATCCTCAAAGATGCTCTCATCAATAGCCATAAGTGATTGAATCTCTTTGTGTATCACATTATTCAAAACCGGATATTGTCGAGATTGATATGTTGAGGAGGTCATAGTACTGGCGCAAAGCGAGCAACAAGGAGGAAGGCAATAAACACAACTCAGCAGCCAATCAATGAAGTTTTAGTTCAGCCAAATTAACATTGGGAGCGGAATCAGGTATATAAACACAACAGGAGGTCCCAATGACGCGGCAGGCTCCACCCCTATCAGCCAGGATAACGTCAAGAACCATCCGATTTCGTAAAGTGAAAAGTCTCATAGCCTGCATCTCAACGGTCATGTTGGTCACAATGTCAGCTTCTGTATTGACCACCTTCTCCATAACCCTAGATAGTCTCCTAATAGCCCTACTATTGAACATGGGACCTCAAAATGGTAATAACCCCCGGGTAAAGTCCTTCCATTGTTGTAAAGAAGTATCAGTCTGGTCAACCTCATCTGCTTGAAGTTCCCTCCTTCTCCTCTGTCCGGGAACCACTGGGGACCAACGATGGGTCTTATGGTAATTAAAAGGAGCCAAATAAACTGGGGGTAGAAGATACGCTAAATGGCAGACACCCCCCCACCGCTCAGGTCACCAGAGGTATCCATTCTCACCGCAGACAAAATAGATATTCGGTGGACGAACCAAAGAGGGGCTGATGGACAATCGGATTGAAGAGGTCACATTACAGGAACTGTTACCAACCTTTATAGGTCCCCTTCCTAGAATGCAGAATGGAGACTGAGGACCCACTACAGCAATGGGGACTAAGGGATGTCTGCTGCTATTCCCCGGGGGAGGACGTCGGAAAATCAAAGAAGAATTCAATTGCCGAAAACTCCCTCTAACGAGATCTGTGTCATTTAGTGCAGTATACCGTCTCAGCTTTCTGTAACATGTATCTACAAAAGTCTGGTCAAAACGTCCGTCATTAAGAAACGGTTCAAAAAGGGATTGGTGTATAGGGTGTACTCGCATTGTCAGGGTGGATCCACTATTGGTGAGTCGGGGCTGCAAGAAATCAGGTTGCTGGAAGAATTTCACCAAACTGATCAGGGTGTACCATCCCACACAACTATTCACATAAGATAAAGGAAGTGCCAGCAACCTATCCGTTTTGTGTACCGCTGAAGGCAATAACCCACAAACCCAACAGTCAGTAACATTGTATACAGCATGAGCATGATGTTATGTCTTAATGAAAACATTATCCTGGTAGCCCTTACGCAATGATTCTTCTCGATAGTCTAAAGTAACCACATTATGTTCAGGTGTCGAGGTAGTAGTAGGCATGAATTGGTGAACCGGGTACTTTTCATCAAGGAAAAATAGAATCCCAAGAACTATTATGAATACAATGATGATCACCACTATAACTACAATTTTCGCGTTCCTGGATAATGATGACCAGGGTGAATCAGGGTCAACTCTGCGAAGAGTCACAAAGGGCTGCTCCTCCTCGGGAATGGGACGGCCAAAAGGGTACATATTCACCTAGCTATGAGTCCAATAATAAACTAAAAGAGAGGATCAGTTCACACTGAGGCCAATCAGAGGGGATCTTCTCCCTGTGTCCCTAAGAGCCTCACAGGCAGGCTCCTATTGTTCATGCCCTAACTCCCACGTTGGAGTTGCACAGCTTCACAACTCAGAGGAGCACTTAATCTGGGCCCGGACACGACCTAATGTTCTCGTAACAATGTCTCGGCTAGTGCACCAGGGCTCAATCTGTAGTCCTTCCCTACTTCTCTCACTTTAGTCCTTCCCTATTTTCCTCACTCAGCCCCTCTTCCAGTGCGCTGTTCTCCTTTCTGGGCCGCAGATTATAGCGAGTGCTCCCTCGCACCTCTGGATCTGTGAACAAAATGGGGGGTCAACGGCAAGGGACTTATCCACTGATGTCGAATCAATTCGATCTCGAGAGGCTTCGTCTCTCTCAACTGAGGTCAGCCTCTCTTCGTTCTCAGCTAGCTCCTCTCCCCTCAACTGAGCGGAACTGTTTCACTTTCCTGATCCTGATCAGCGACGCCCTCCCTCACCCACGCATCATAGGGCAATGGAAGTGGAAACTTCTTCACGTGACTGACATGCGTCCACGACTTGTGGCCCTGGATCCTGAGTGCAGTAGCTCGCTCCACCTCGGCTCCAAACAGGATTTCCGTTGATATTGACGAACCAATACCCAGTCACCGGGTTGGATGGAATGTCCAGGCTCCTCCGGTTGGGGGTTCAGCATGTCTGCTACCTGCTGGTGAAGGGAACGGAGATCTTTAGTCAAAGCATACAAGTAGTCTGTCAACAGAGAATATTCAATATCAGCAAAACATTTAGGACTCGGGACACCTCAAACATTAGCTGGGCGACCAAAGACCACCTCATACGGGGAGATACCTGTCGTGGAGTTCATTGTCACCCGAGTAGAAAGCAGAGCTAAAGGGAGTGCGTCTGGCCATCGCAGCCCAGTACTCTCTTGGATCTTAGCCAACTTTAACTTCAAAGTCCCATTATATCTCTCTACCAAGCCCGCAGATTGGGGATGTCATGCTGCATGAAACTTCTGCTGCATTTGCAGTCCCTTACATATCAGTTTAATCAATCTGGCATTAAAGTGTGTCCCGTTCTCACTCCAGATCACCCGAGGCAATCCGTATCTAGAAAAATATTCCTTAATCAACACCTTTGCTGTTGCCATAGCTGTGCATTCTTTCGTTGGGAAAGCCTCCACCCATCTACTAAAAGAACACACCACCACCACCAAGACATACTTGAGATTGTTGACCTTTTCCATCTCAATATAATCCATTTGGATCACCTCAAAAGGGAAAGAAGGGGGTGCAAAATTACCGGGGAGAATAGGTGTCCCCCTCCCAGGATTTTATCACAGACAGACCATGCAACGTTGTACTAACTGTGTCGCCATTTTAGAGATATTGTCATTACACCATACTGGGTCCAGTAATTTACAAATCCCCTTTGCACTAACATGTGCCGGTCCATGAGCCATTGTGACCACAGGAAGAACATATGCGTCAGGGAGCAACCACCTTCGTTTGTCTGATAAGTCTGTCCAACAATCATCCGAGTCCAGTCGCCCCACACCCTCCATATCTTCAACTCGTCCTCTGTTGCCCCCGTCTGAATATCCCGCACACTCTCCACAGTACTCATAAATATGTCATTGTCTGGTACCCACCTAGCCGGTCCTGCCACAAACATACGTGGGAGTTTTGTCTAAGCAGTTTCCGTAGCTGTCTGATGTGCAAATGCATTACCCCGGCCCACATCGTCCACCACTGCTTTGTGTGCACTACATGTGATTACGGCCAGTCTTTTGGGAAGTGTTAATGCTGTTAACAATCGTAGTATCAATGGGCCATGCTGTATCTTCTGTCCATGCGATGTCAAAAAAAACCTTTGTGCCCACAGTCACCCATAACTATGAGCCACGCAAAGGCGTATTGGCTGTCAGTATAAATATTCACATCCAGTCCCTCACTCAATTCACATGCTTGTAACAAGGCTACCAACTCCGCAGCTTGTGCTGATTGATAAGGGACCCTAGATGTCTCCACAACCTTCTGCAATGTTGTTATGGCATAGGCTGCAGTCGTGGTGCCATCTGGAAGTTTAAAGCCATCGACATACAATTCCCCTTGGGTTCAATTCGGGGATTGTCTGTCAAATATATCCGTCCCTTTGTTTCTTCTTCAGTCCGAAACAAACAATCATGGACCTCATTGTCCTTTTCGTCCAAAGGGAGGGGTAGTAACGTGGCTGTATTCAGAGTGGCACATCTTTTAATTGTAATATGAGGGGCAAACAACGTCAACTCATAGCCCGTGAGACGAGCACTAGTTAAATGCTGTTTCTGTGTCTTATTCAATAGGCTGTCCACAGCGTGCGGTACCATCACTGTGAGATCAATGCCAAGGACGAGCAGCGCTGATTGTCTAATCGACACCGCAGCAGCCGCTGTGGCTCTAAGACAGCTCGGCAACGCTCTTGCCACATTGTCAAGTGTAGCGTAAAAATACGCACAGGGTCTCTGCTTCCCCCCAAAACACTGGATTAACACCGAGAGCGCGCAAACGTCCGCCTCATGCACATAAAGTACAAAAGGCTTCTGGTAATCAGGGGTGCCAAGTACAGGTGCAGAACACAGAGCAGTTTTCAACAACTCAAAAGCTTCCTGGCATGCGGGGGTCCAAGGCAAGGGCTCATGCACCTCCTTGGTAGTCAAATGAAGAAGGGGCTTGGTTAGTAAAGCATAGTTAGGTATCCACTGGCGACAATACGATGTTATGCCCAAGAACGCACGCACCTCTCGTTGGGTCTTAGGAACAGACATATTAGTTATCGCCATAACACGCTCCAGCGTCAACCTCCTCCCCTCCTTCGATAGGAGATGACCTAAGTAGGTAACCTCCTGTCGACAATACTGAAACTTAGAGAGCGACACCTTATGGCCATTACGCGCCAAATGATGCAAAAGTCGGACAGTGGCCTCCTTACAACCTTACGCCGTGTCAGACGCAATCAACAAGTCATCTACATATTGCAACAACACATTACCTGCAGGGGGTTCCAAATCATCCAATTGCGTTTTCAATGCTTGACTGTAAATACTAGGGCTCTCAGTAGAGCCCTGGGGAATTCTACAAAATCTGAAACTACGGCCAGATAACGAGAATCTGAAAAGATGGCGGCTAACAGGATGAAGAGGGATACTGAAAAATGCATTCTTAAGGTCCAAAACGGAAAAATACTTGGCCGTGGGAGGAATCATTGTCAAAATTGCAGTTATATCAGAAACTACCGGGTATTGGGACTCAACTACTTTATTAATCTGTCGTAAATCAATTACAAATCGATAAACATCTTGTTGATCACAACTAGCATCAGCAGAAGGCTTCTTAAGAATCGGAAGAATAGGACTATTGCACACATTGGAAGCCGTCTCCTCCACTACTCCAGATTGCATCAAGTCGTGAATGATCTGTAACAGAGCCTTTTCACCCTCCTGTGAAATCTTACACTGGGGAATACGCGGTAAACAAGCTCCCTGCTTGACCTTAATGGAGACGGGTGCAATATTCAATTTACCCACATCAGTGTCACTACTTGCCCACAAAGCTTCTGGCACCTCCATAAGCTCCAGTGGGAGAGGTTCGTCCTTAGAAAAGCATTGCTGAGCCCGTGCAACAGAGGGGCCCAAGGTAACATAAACACCATCCGGCAAACAGTAAATCGTAGCATGCAATCTCTTCAACAAATCTAGACCTAAAAGATTTTCACCACAATGGGACATGAGAAGGAACGGAGAATCAACAGTAAAAGGACCAATCGTAAGAGTGAGTGGTTTAGAAATGGGGCTGATCACCGGTGTACCTGAAAACCCAACGGAGATGTTATTCTGGCCAGACAGAGCGGCCCCAGGGACCTGGGAACGTGCCACGGAACTCTTCATAGCTCCCGGATCAACTAAAAACTTCTTGGTGGACCCCAGCAAGTCCGCAGTGACATAGGGCCCTCGCTGATCTACCTGCTATGATACTGGTCCCTTACTCTGCCCTGCACTGTCCTAATTGTGAGAAAAACCTGTCACTTCGTCTACATCATAGTCATCTTGATAATACTGTCTGTCCCGCTCCCCATCACAATCTCCTCGTTAATGCTGTCTGTCCCTGTCACCATCAAAGTAGTTCCCACCTGTCCGCCGACCCTCACTATGTTGCTAGTCATCCCTACGTACTTCCCCGCGACCTCTACCTCTGCCCCGTCCTCTGTATCCATCCCGCGGCTCCAGACACTCCCGCCACCAGTGACCCTCCTTCTTACAATTAGCACACTGATTTTCCCCTAATGCCAAACTCTGCCTTGCTCCACGTCCATATCCAACTCCACCTTGACCGGCTGCAGTTGGCGGGGCCCACGTCCCCGTCCCCGTCCTCTGGCTACTTGCTGCAACAACACTCTCGTTTTTAGGTCCTTTGCTTTCTTCTCTGCTTTATCTTTACTCTCATTCTCCCTATGCTCATAGTACTGAGCCATACTCAAAATGCCAAAAGGAGTGGACGTCGTCCACGTACTCTCAGAAGCCTGCACCCGGACCGATATTTCCGGTAACAAATTATGTACAAATCTGTTCACAAAAAGCCGCACCCCGCCATTCTGCGACAAATCCTGACCACTGAAATCCAGGAATGCCTCCTCAAAGCGAGTAAAGAAGTCAGACCCACCCTCCTCTTTCTTCTGGCGACATGCAGTCAACTTATCCCAATCCACTTTCTTCGGTGGGAGAAGGAAACGCATGTACTTAATGATACGTCCAGGCAGGGCTAAAATCTCCTGTCTCGGTTTATCCCCCGGCTTCCTTTCTTTATCCCAATCCTTAAACTCCTGCCATGTGCCCCCCAGCTCGTCTGCATGATCAGTACCACTCACTTGTCTCCATACATCCACTGGAACCAATAATCCAAAGAATAACTCTATGTCTGCAAATGTCATGACCGTTGAAGTTGCCGCCTCAGTCAATTCCCTATCATAGGCAGTCGGATTCTTTCTAGAGTCAGGTAACTGTCCCTTCAGTGCCAACACCTCAATCCTCTTCCAGGGGACATAAACCCATTGCTCTTGAAAGCGAGCCTCTACCCGTGCCCTTGGCACTGCGTTGGTCACTGGATCCACTAATTCAGGTATTTCAGGGTGAAAGACGGGGTGGACCTCACGCATGGGGTGTGCCCCAAGCGTAGAGGGACCCGTAGACTGTAATTCATTTCTGGAGCCAACCAATGTACGCAAATTTCCATAAACCTCTCCCAAACTAGTATTGGCCCTGTAAGCTCTGTCTCTAATATCATAGATAATCTGGGGTGCCAGGTCCCCGCGGCACTGCTCCCACAACCCTATCAACTTCGCTGACATATGCCACAAAGCATGCTGCTGCATCAAAGGTTCAGAATCTTTCATTATAGACCAAATATCCTTCATTGTATGAATGGCATTCCGAGCCCATTGACATGCTTGATTGGCCACAGCCTTTTTCTCTTCCATACCCACATTAGAACACGTAAGTAATGTACGTACATGGTCAAATATCATATGCCCATCCAACCCCCCTCGACCCCGTGACGTAGTCTGAGGTATAGTCTGATGGGTAACACTTGCCGAAGCCGTAGGTAACGCAGATGCAGATGCCGGTGTAGCCACAAGGGGGGCAGACGGGACTGAAGTTCCCGTCGGCAATAGAGAAACGAGGGGCGAGGTTACAGAAGTCAATGCAGCTTCAACACCCTTCAAAACACTGGAAGTAGAGGCTAGTATAGCGGAAGGGTCAGAGGAAGAGGGTTCCTGTGAAGAGTCAGAAGCAGACATAACAGTGGGAGAAGTAGATAGCGTGGGATATATCGATTGCGGTGCATAAGGGGGCGGGGGGCGGGCATCCAAAAGGTCCTCTATCTCATCCTTTTCCTCCGCTCTTACCACATAACTCTTATCTGTTTGCAGCCTATGAAGCCTTTCTGCACGCTCAATCCCTGCCTCTGTCTCCGCTTTATTATAGGCTCGCACTTTCTGTACCATCGACTGGGTAGCTTTCTTCTGGGCCATCTTCTCATCTCTCATCTGTCTTTGCCGAACCTCTTTTTGCCACATCCTTAGGGAATCGAACATGCTCTGGTGACTGCGCCTAGCAAACAATCTCTCCTGCAAGTAATCTATCTTAGCTGCATCGAATGAACCGGTCAACGGCCATTGCAAATCCACATTACTCTTGGTGTACCGATGCCACAAAGTATTAAACAAAATCGGGGTAAATCCATATTTCACATACATCTCAAAGTTGGGAGAGCCTTCTAAAGGAGCAGGCTGACTCTCGGCCAATCTGGCATCAGTTGAACGACAACAACACCCAAAACATCACAACTTACTGAAACGCGGCATCTTGCTCACACAATCAGACACCGCCAAGGAACTCACATGCACCCAGACACAAAACGGACAAAACAGCTATCCCCACAAACAACTACTCATGTCCTTACACACACATATTTCCTATGGGCATACATCGAATCACCATGCCAAACACATGTTACCACAATGGGACAAGGCCCGTCGACCATGTCCTGGGGAACCAGACCCTACCGCAGACTTAATAAACACTGAACAGTGCAGAAACTGTTCTGGAGGCCGGAGGACAGGTCAGCCACACGGACGGTACTACGGACCACTGCACGGATTCACCCCGGAAGACCTGGAACCCTTCCAGCAAATCCCCCCCTTTCGGGTTAGGCTTGGGTCCTTTCCCAGTGTTCCACCAAGATCCACCGCGACTCCGTCCGAGCACCGTCCGACCAGATGCTCCACAACAAAGGAACATCAGGCGTCCCCCCGAAACTCCACCAAACCACAAACAGTCTGTCAGAGCGTCTCATGCACTCTGAGTTCCCTGGGGCACCCTAGCCCCTCGGAGCACCCTAGCTCCTTCAATCATCAGTCGGACCACTCACCTCCTGTTCGCGGAACCCGACATCCACTGTTCTCCACCGCCGGCTGCTTAGACCAACACGGTCAGCTCCCAAAGGTCCGCCTTCTGGACTCCGGCGCAGGATCATAAGCCGGGACCTCTCCCAATCAGCAGGGTGGGGCAGCGCTGTGAGAACAAAGCCCGGCATCAAATGGGTACCCAGACCCACCGTGCTGACCAGACGGTCCCCGTTCTTCTACAACCCACCTATGGGCGAGAAAGATCCGGATGTACGTTAGTACAACGCGATCTTTTAGATCGCTGTACTTTACAACGCTGCCTTTACAACGCAAGTCCTTACAACGACTTGCGTTGGTGTGCGTGGATTGTGGATTATTATAATTTTATATTCTAACACCAGCCCACGTAACAGTAGGGAAGGTGTTGGAATATAAAATTACAATATTCCTTATACAACAGCGCCATCCAGCGCAAGTCGTAGTAACGACTTGCGTTGTAATGGCACCGTTGTAAAGGTACTGCGGTGTAAACACCGCGTTGGAAACGATGTTCCCCAAAAGATCCTTATCGCGGGATCCCTGTTCGGGCACCATCTGATAAGCGTGGCTCAAAACCACCTGAGCAAACTTACCTCACTCAGATATCATTCCCATGAAATAAGCCAGCCAGACAGTGGAGAAGAATTAGAAAACATTTATTAGGCCATTAGTTTCTCTATAGAGAGGCCCCGTCAAGACTTCACTCCAAGGAGTGCGCCGAGGGGACTGCCGGATCTCAAAAGGACAATACATTATAACACGTTACAGCAACATTAGTCACGCAGTACTGAAGAAATGGTGAACAATGAGCGCACACATGAAGCCGTTGCACCTGCGGGAGGATGGCTCTGTTATCACCCTCAAGGCCACGGAGCCGAGACTCCGCTCCTCCCGGGCTTGGGAACATAACTGATAGCAAAGAAATACATTTCGTTGTTAGTTTTCTGCAAATACTAGCTCAAGGCGAGAAACACTGAGACCAGTGATTTTCTGATCATAAGGGTGGGGGCATTGCAGTCTGGTCGCGAAGACATGTTCCCAAGATGGCGGCACAGGAGCTAAGCTAAGAAATTGCTAACTGGAACACGAAAATAACCAATTAGTCCTAAATACATATGCAACACATCATTCGGTTAGACACACTATGCTAACTTATATCATGTTGAGTGAATTGGGGGGCGGGAAATGCAAAACCTAACAATGAGAGACCAGTACACACAAACCTCATGAGGCCAAGAGAGCTTACTTTGAAAGTGTTTTGCACAATATTCAGTGTATAGGGCTTTGAGCTGCCTCTGATGGAGATTGAGCCTTCACTTATGCAGTGGCTGCAGACGTTAGGAGGCCTGTTTCCTCAGCAGCTAAATCTAAGGATGCCACCACGACCAAGAGGCTTGAACGCTAGCAGCTGTGAGCTCAGACAGGCTCTGCACTAAGAAGTCTCTCAAATAGCCACACCGTGGAATGAGGGCTCTTATACCACAACAGAGGGAGCAAAGGTCTCCAATATCGTGTTTGGTCTGGGACCACTAGTCATCAAAATGAAAGAAGTCCTAATGCTGCGCAGGACCCGAAGAGATGCATTGAAGGCTCAGGGATCATACACGGAGGGCTTAGGGTTCAACAGAGCTAGGGGCCCCAAAACTGGAAGTTGAGGGTTTTGACACCATGAAGACTCTGGGGTGGAATGCTGACACTAAGAGGTTAGGGCTCTGATGAGCCTATGGACATAGAGGCCTTAAATGGCACACTAGGGCTGAAGCCTCGGAACCCACACAGATCTTGGAACATCAATGTTGGGGTCTACAGAAACAGTAACTGCCGATATTAAGTGTTATGGTTGTTACTGGTCACTGCCACACAATTATGAGGTTCACATTTGGAATAAGGAATAACTGGAAATCTATGTGTTGTGCACACAGATCCTCATGTTTACCTATCCTTCTTCCCAAATAAATTCCACCTGCTTTTCACTGGTGAAATATGTCAGAGGAAATTGACAGAAGTGTGGGTTTTCTGTACAACACATAATTCTCGTTAGCCTATACATTTCCTTTTGTGGCTGAATCAGGATTTCAGTACGTTCACAAGAGGGCTGCGCCTTGAGTGATCCCCCAACCAGGCATAGTAGAGTTAACTCTGCCGTGGAAAGTGCCATTGACCTCTAGTGAAGGTAAGTACAGTGTCCCTAACATGCTGGGAAACATGATCAACCCCAATATCTGTGCTTTAAATGGGCAGGTACTACCCGGCACTGAGTACCTACACTTCTTTAATTTCAGAGTGAGTGTACCTCACTTCTCAGCACTCCTGCAATACATTTAATAGGTGAGTACCAGCACTTCTCAGAAGTAAACATGCACTCTAAATAGTGAGTACATGAACTTCTATATTTCAATTTAAAGCACTGCCCAACATATTATGGAGATGGGCACTGACAATCTGTCCCCATTTTTCAGGTACATTTTAAGTGCCCACATTTCGTGTTTACACTTCTCTTCTTACAACAATAATAATGGTGAAAGTTCACCAAGCATTTACCCTCCTTCCCGAAAATGGCTCATTGCAAGATGGTGAAACCCACTTTGGTTGAAATGCCTCTGCCGTCATTCATGGCAGAGAACTCGAGTAGAAAATCTGCCAGTCAAACTCTAAACAGACTTTCGCTCCCTGGGGAGGGCCTGCTGCATCCCTCTGAGAGTCTTGTGGTTTCTGTGACATTGTCATCAGTCTCTGGGGTATGGCCATTTTTTGGGGGGTTATTCTTCATCTTTAGTCCTCGAGATGAGCCTGTCTGTGTGACTTGGTTGGTGCTATCACATTCTGCCTCTGGGGTGTGATGTGTGGCTTTCTCTTCAATCTCTGGGGTGTTGTTTGTGTGAATGCTGTGAGTCTCTGCCGTGGGATGTCTGTCATCACTTTCAGTGTCCCGATGAGGTGAGATCACCTCAGAAGTGCGACCTGTGTCCTCGCTTTGGCCCGCCTCTCAGGTGCGTCATCACGCTCATGCTCAGGGTTTGACTTGACCTATCTGTGTGTTCCAGACTCTTGCTGCCGGGGTGGTTGCACGTGCGGAAGCACACGCAGGCGTCATGACCACTCACGTGACCTTGGAGGACGCGCTGTCCAATGTGGACCTCTTGGAGGAGCTGCCGCTACCGGACCAGCAGCCATGCATCGAGCCGCCGCCCTCCTCCATTATGTACCAGGTAAGGATGGTTATGTGGTTTAGTATGTACAGAACACTTTGATTCTTGCATTGTGTCC
Source organism: Lissotriton helveticus (assembly GCF_964261635.1). Lineage (NCBI taxonomy): Eukaryota > Metazoa > Chordata > Amphibia > Caudata > Salamandridae > Lissotriton > Lissotriton helveticus. The sequence continues at coordinate 1,015,983,620 of NC_136068.1, forward strand.
GTAGCTACATCCCATTTGCACACAGCAACGTGCTGCCCACCTGATGCTCTCCCAGCCCCGGTGCAGATCATGCAGCGCACCCTGATCCAAGCACACCAATGCATCAGGGCTGGCTGAAGGTACAGAGGGGCCCTTATTAGACCCTTTGAACCAGTGCTTAATTTGAGCCGGTGCTTTCCAGTGCTGAGCACCGGCCCTTAATTGGTTTCCGGTGCTCGGCACCGGCACCTAATTGTCAACACCACACTTGGCGCTGCTCATGTAATTTATAGATGAACAGTATAACAGTTGTTTAGGAAAACAATACACATGAAAAAATTGCTAATACCTGCCTCCCCAGCCATTCCTTTAGCTTTGGGGACCTGGAATAATCTGAGCTGTCGCATTTACGTGATGGTTAGTAGTTGTTTTGGCAGCGATAACAAGGGCGATGGGTGGTGCAAGCTGCACTGGCCTCCTGGTCGGAACCCTGACATTTAATATTTTACAAATTAAGCACTGCTTTGAACATGTTTAAGCCACCTTTCAAGGAAAGACGTGCGCCATGCAGTAGCAATAAAAATATATATCATGAAAACAAACACATTCTACAAAAGACAATATAAACACGCCATAAAATTAGTAGCACAGTACGAGCATCTGGGGTGAGGAACTCGGTAACAAGGTCAAGCCTGCATCTAGCGGAAACTAGGAGGGGTCCCCTGAAATCCAGGGTCCCTTTCAATTGAAAGGGATGACATGCCCTGATCCTGCCACTGCAGTTCAGACACACCCCACCCATTAAATGGACGTGGGCTCTTCCCTGGGACCCTCTGTGTCGTGGGGTTTGGGCCGAAGTGAGCATGCCTGCCCGTGCTTAATTTGAGCTGGTTGTTTCTGGTGCTCGGCACAGGCAGTTAATTGTCAACACTTGCACTAATGACAGTCTACCACATGGTGGCGCTGTTTATCTAATTTAGAGGTGAGGACAACAACAGTTGCTTATCCCTTCAATATACATTAAAAATTACTAATTCCTGCAGCCCAAGCCATACTACTCTTCTTGATTATGACATTTTTGTTTCCATATGTCTCTGCTCCTTGAGCATCTGTAAAGCACTCTGATAACCACAAGGGTCATGTTTACGCTATATAAAGCTGTCAAATAAATAAATACATTGTTACAGCTTTGGGGGCCTGGAATAGTCACACTTGTATGAGTGTGATGGTTACTAATTGTATTTGTGGTGTCATTGGTGGCACTGGCACATGCAATGGGTGGCGCAAGCTGCAATTGCCTCCTGACGAGGGCCCTGGCACTTATTTTTTTACAAATTAAACACTGGGCACATTTTGACCCAATCAGAGCTTTCTGAGCCATGACACTGCTGAGCGTGGAGTCAGGTGTGGCTACTGTAAGAACAGGGTGTTTCTCGCGTAGACTTCCTGTTCCTGTGTGGTTTTAGTGAATCTGCGTCTCATAAAGCACATATAGGTCAACAGAAAAGATTTTCTGGTTCGTCTTTGCACAGGAATGATTAAATGCTCATCAGTCATTTCAGTTTTGGCTTGCAACCGATACCTTAACAAGTAAATTATTGTATAACAGCACCGTGTGTCAGTACTTGCACCAGTTGATGACAGCGTTGTCACAAATTAATTTCAATGTATCTTGAGTATTGCTCAACGGTATGTGCTTGTTTAACTGTGCAATGCCTCAGTGTGCATCAGTGTGTGCCTGTCTTTGTATTAGAATTACAGTATAGCAGTAATAGTTACATTCAGTTAGGGGTGTCAGCATTTGTTTCAGTTTAATGTGTCAGAGTTTGTGTCAGAGTTTGCGTCAAGGTGTGCAGGTATTGTCTGTATCAGTGTGGCAGAGTGTGATGTGTTAGCATGTATTCCAGTGTATAACAATAAATCTAGAATGTGCCAGCCCATAAGACTGTATAGAAGGGGCCCTCTGGTACATAGAACAATTGGGAGGTTCATCAGACTTTATGGCATAAGGAAACCCTAAAAAGTAAGTGGAATAGGATAGTGACTACTGGAAGGATCAAGAAGATAAGTAGAATCATCGAGGTGACATCCTGACAATTATGGAAATCCCTCATAGAACTTGTCGCACACATCAACACCCAACGGGAATGGTACTGTAATCTTGGCAGAAATCTGAAAAGACTGAGCATCCACCAGTCAGATCATCCAACACAGAGTTCAACAAGAATTGGCAAAGGGAATAAGGCTGGTGTTGGCCTTCAGCTGTTTGGCTTGGTCAATGTTTGTTTTGTTTTGTCATGGTTTTTGAAAAAATTATTATTGGAAAAGCTGCTGGGCTCTCAACATTCTAAAAAAGCATTGTCTGAAAGCTAAAATATTTTTTGTTTTCCAAAAGCACACATTGCCATAGTTTTATTTATTTATTTAATTGAAGCGTTTTATATAGTGCTGGCTAGACCCGGATATATCAGAGCGCTTTATTTGAGGAAAATCGTTACAAAAAGAACAGTGTTACATAGTTACATGAGTTGCTCGAGAAAAACATAGGATCGAGAGAAAAAAATAGTGTTACATGAATACATCAGTTAATAGAGCAAAATTAGAAAACATAAAAAACAAGTCATGGGAGCGTAGGTGGTTGAGGGGGGAAAGGAAGCAGATGATTGACTGCAGGGCAAGTCTGGGAGACCGGACAAGGGAAATAGAACTTAAGGTGGTACCAAAAAGTCAGATGTGCGAGTCGAAACTCAGAGAGGGCCCGGGAATCCAAAAACAATCAGTGCTCGACTTCTTCACTGAGACGGTTTGCATATTAGAAATGGAAGGGGAGTAAGAGGGTGCTTTGCAGGGCCAAACAAGAAGAGAGGGGTATAGCAGACTCAAGGGGATGTCGACATAGGCAGTGGTCATTTTGGCTGCACAAGTCAATGAAAGCGGCAAAGAGTCAATCAGAGGAACTGCCGAAAAACCGGGAGGCGGGAGATACAGTGGAGAGATGAGGAGAAACTGTGTCCCATGTCCAGCTGGGTAGGTGATGGCCGAGGGGGTAAACCAGAGCCAATCTCCTCTATAGCTGTCTAGGCAGCTCCACCGGGCATAAGCCATGTTGCTTGGTCTCTTTGCGCTTAGGAGTTCATGTAGAATTTAGGTCTTGGGGAAGGTTCAGGATCTCTCTTTCCTTGAATTCTCTGTTGCACCGCTTGGGTGGTGAATTGATTATTAAGTTCGCCGAGGGCGGTTACTAAATTGAGCCCCTTATTCAGTCATAATTTTGGCGGGGGGTCAGGCACTATCCTACCTGGACTCGGTGTGCTATTGATTTATGAGTCTTATCCTGAACACCTCTCTACAGGAAGCGACTATCACATAATCGTGGAAATACGCTATGATTCACCCACTCTTGAAAAAGGCAAACGTTGACCCGGATAAACCTAGTAATTACTGTCCCATATCCTTGCTTCCCATCTTCTCTAAGATTTTAGAAAGACACATCCACCGACACATTAACTATTTTGTAACAACACATGATCTCCTCCATCCCTCCCAGTCAGGCTTCAGAGCGGGCTTTTCAACAGAAACCACCCTACTAGGAGTCACAGAAAACATACGTCAACACCTTCACAACGGCGACACAGTAGCACTCATCTTATTCGACCTGAGCGCTGCTTTCGATACGGTGTCTCATACTGTGCTAATTAAAACACTCCTGTCACAAGGCATTAGAGGTCTAGCCCTAAACTGGCTCACCGCCTTTCTTACTAAACGTACCTTCCAGGTTTTCTCACATTCAGCCTGCTCAGAAACCCATTCTTTTGCCCATGGAGTTCCTCAGGCCTCTATCCTCAGCCCCTTATTATTCAATCTCTATGTGAGACCACTGGCCGAGAAAAATCAGGACTGTCCCTTTTTAGGTCTCGTGGCGTTAAGTCGCCAGAGACCTATTGCTAGCGACGCAGCTTTCCAGGAGACATGACCTGGCCACGCGCATGGCGATTGGAGCGGGCCACGCGCTTGCGAACGCGCTCGCTGTGGCCATCTCCTGTCTCCTGGGAAGCTCCAACACACACGCATGCGCACACACAGAGACACACACACGCACGCACACATACAGAGACACACACCCCCACCACTGCACACATACACACATGGCCGCACACACACACGCGCCCACCAAGAACCCCCCCCGCCGCCTCCCCTCCGCCACCTAGATCTTCCCTCACGCTCATCCCGTGCACTTTATCACCCTGTCCGTACATATTTTAGTAACCCTCTCTGTCCGACCCTTCTTCCGTATTCCAGTCTGGTACCCCGAAGTAGTCCCCACTGTCTGCTTTCCCCTCCAGCACCCATCGCTCTTCAACCACGAATCAGTACCCCACAATGTGACCCCTCTTCTCAGTCTATGCGAGCCTCCATGAGCAGCTCACACTGTCCGATGCCACACTAGGGCCGCTCACTGACATTACTTTAGCGCCTCACACTGTTCGCACCCCCTAACCACACGCTCCCCCGGCCACAGCAGACTCGCTTGCGCCACTCGCTTCTTACGTTCCCGTGACAGCCGGACCCCCGGCGCAGTCCTCAGTAATGAGTTCCTGAGCTCCACGTCCGACTTGCGGGAGCACGGGCTGGAATCCGCCTCCACCGGACATGAAGAACAGTGGGGCATCTGTATGGTCCAGCCCCGGGGTGCCCTCGGGCTTATCCAAGTCCACGCTTCGCACTTTACGCAGCTGCTTGACCCTCCAGTTAGCTCTGGGCGGCTCTCTGCCACCACCACCTGGACCCTGGAGGCCAGCATGACCTTCAGGCCCGGCACCACTCGCATTCGCGGAGCCTGACCCGCCGGACGCTTGCAACCCAGAGGACGCACTCCTGTTCCCGGCTGCGGCCGCCATTTTTTCGGCCAAGGTTTACATTCACTCTACTGGATCCCGGCACGGAGCGCGGGAGGGGGCGTGGTCAAGGGAGGCGGCCCCGCCGTGATGTCACCACACGAGCCGTGGAACCACGCCGAAGGAGGCTGGTACAATTTGTTTATTTATTTATTTAGTCATTGTAAAATTTGTCATATTTATTCTTACTTTTCCTTATACAGTCTGTTCATGCTATTTTTGTTTGTTCTATTTCCTGCAACAGTTCTCTCATGTAACGTAACGGGTTCTATTGTACAGTGCTCCGACACCTTCGGGTAAAGTCCGCGCTTTATAAAAATGCATTAAATAAAATAAAATAAACCGAACCAAAGACACCATCCGGACCCTTTTGGGATGCTAGTGCACTTGAGACTTTCGGTTTCGCTGTAACTCCAGTATACTTGTTCTGCGAGTATCTACCTGGCTCAGTCTTCACGAACAGTTGGTGCCTGGAGGCGAGTCACCCAAAGGCGCTTGTTTTCAGCATGGGCAATGAATCCTGGTGTGAGGCCGTACTTATTAGACATTTATAACTTCTGTGTACAGGGGCGCCCGCATTAGGAAAGATGACTGTCAGGCAGCTGTCAAGTTAACTATCGCCATGTTAGTAAGAGATGTGTACACTCCAAAGCGAGAGTTTTTATTCTTCTTCTTCTTCTTTTATTTACTGTTATCGAGTGTATTCTGTTTTAAGGTCTCCCTCATCGGGCAAAGTCCGCACTATATAAAATTGCATTAAGTAAACGAAAATGAACCTTTCCCACATTGGTGTTTTTGTCCCTTGGCCATTGTAAAAACCTTTATTTCTTTGCTAGTCAGCTATTGAACAGTGGCCCACCCCCCAATTATCTTTAAACATACCAATTGCAAATAAATTTTTTTTTTTAATGCAAAGCATTGTCATTTACAATGCCAGTAACTCAAACTTTAATGCTGCGAGACCTATTGCTTTGTAAATGCTTGTTTATTATGCCGACGACTCTCAAATCATTTTCTCCCTGTCTTCTCACAAAACTAATGACCGATCGATGCTTAATACTGTTTTAAACAAAATAGCTCTCTGGATGCAGCAACATTTTCTCAAACTAAACGGAGAGGATAAAGAGCTATGGAACCGTGGCCAAACGAAATGGGCAATCTTCCATCTCCGTCCTCCCAAGTCAAAAATCTGGGCATCATAATTGATAACTCACTTAGCATGTATCCACAATCCGTCACAGTAACAGCTACTTGCTTCACCATTCTCAAATGGTTAAGGAAAATCTGTTGGATGCTACTGGAATCCACCAGAAAAACTGTAGTCAATGCTCTAATAACATCTAGACTTGATTATGGTAACATCCTTTACCTAGGGTCAAACAAATCAGTAATCCATAGGCTGCAGATGGTAAAAAATGCTGCTATTAGACTTCTGTGCAAAGTCCTAAAAGCCACCTCCATATCGACCTATAGACGAAAGCTACACTGGCTTAAAATTGAGAACATAATTAAATTCAAGGCACTGTGTTTTATGCACAAAATTAAAAATGGCTGCGCTCCTCGTTATCTCCAGTCCTTGTTCAGCCCCTACCTTCCCTTACGAAACCTCTTCTCTGCCACCCAAGGGAGGTTCATTGTACCAAAATTCAAACGAGCCAGGATAGGTGGCAAGGCCTTTTCCTACCTTGGTCCCGCAATTTGGAACTCCCTACCTAAAACTCTCAGCAATGAAGCTAATTATACACAGTTTCTTTAAAAACGTGGCTTTTTGATAAATAATCATCGTGACTAACTGTGCTCTCCGTCTTTATCCATCCTATGCGCCGGGAAACCCTTTTTGGGTATCTGTTGCGCACTACAAGTTGAAAAAATGAATAAATAAATAAAATCCTGGCTGGTCGGTGTCTGCTGTACTGCCGCGGCTCTATTACCTCGCCAGATTGTCCCCGCCTTGCCCGTTGGGATGACCGCGACCTCCTGCAGATCATGTGTCGACCTCGGTGTCCCCCGTCGCGTTTCGTCAAATCACCACCCGTCCAGTCTCGGTAGGCACTGCTCTCTCAGATGCCTTAATGGGGGAGTCAGTACCTCAAATCTGCTCCGGTCGCACCGAGGAGGCACTTAAGGATCCGCGTCTTCTCAACCCTCGGAGCATGGGGGCTGCCATTTTGTGTTGCTCCGCAGCGGAATCAACGGCTTCCCAATGAGGCTCAGAGAGAGCCCTTAACCGCACAGCAAGTCACATGTGCAGCCTGTAATGACTGTGTCCTTCTCACCATTGTTGAGGGAAACATGGCGATGTTTCCTGCTTCACGGCACCCTTGGGCACCGTCAGTGTAAAGCCACGTCTTGAGTCCTTTCCTAAAGGACAAGAGGTCGGTAGAGTTCTTTAATTGAGATGGTAGCTTGTTCCACCATCTAGTGGTAATATTAAAGAAGCTTTTTCCACCCCTTCTCTGGAGATGGAAGGTTGGCACTGTCACTAACTTCAATGAAGCCGAATGAAGTGTACGTGCTGGTGTGTACCATTGAAAGCTTTTTTCAGGTAGGTAGGACCTGAATTCTGTAATGCCTTAAAGGCAATACACAATACCTCAAATCTAATACGCTTCTCAATAGGCAACCAGTGCAAGGTGATCAAAGCGTGTTTAGCCTTGGAGTATTTAGTTAAACCAAGAAGCAATCTAGTGGTAAAATTCTGAAGTACCTGTAGTTTAGCTACTAAAGATTTATTAGCTCCGACCAGTAGCCAATTGCAATAATCAAGTTTGGACAACACTAGAGCTGCCACCACTGTTTTCTGCAATCCCACCGGTATTAATGGAAGAATTTTTCTCAAGATTTAAAAAATATAATAGGTAGACGTAGTGAGCGTATTTACGTGGTGGGAAAAGGAAAGGGAGGTATCTATGATAAGTCCAAGGTTTTGGCCTTGGTGACTGGTGTTGGGAGAGTCCCCAACTCCAATGGCCACCTTTCTGAAGACCAGAATGATGTATCTCTCCTGAAAAGTAGAACTTCTGTTTTGTTTTAGTTCAACTTAAGACAGTTCTTGGCCATCCAATCACTGACACATCTCATGCACTCCTTAAAGTTCTGGGCTATATCAGGATTACTGTTTGAAAGCGATAGAATAATCTGGGTGTCATCGGCATATGATACCAATTCAAAACCGTGGGTTTTGATCATACGTGCCAAAGGAGCGACATAAATGTTAAAGAGGGTGGGGCTCAATGATGAGCCCTGTGGCAAGCCACATGGGAGCCTGAAAAATTTAGATTTAAAATTTCCTACTTAAACAAATTGCTCACGATTGAGCAAGCGGGACCTCCAGGGGGCAGTATCCAGGGGTAAAAGCCAAAAACGCAAACCCCTCCTCGGGAGCTCCCGGACAGATCTCCTCACCCATCGGCCAACTTGCCTTCTGTCCATAGTAGTCCCAGGCACTTGAACAAGCTACTTTGTGCGTAGGTATGCTTCTTGTGAAAGGGCAGAATGCTTTCACTCACTGTGAAGTTAGCCTATGGCTGAAATGGGCTGACCCTCTGCCTTATGATGTAGTGGGCAGAAGTAAATTATGAATGCCACAATAGTAGGCCAATAAATTATGACGTCTGAGTGAAAGCCCCTACAAGCAAGTAAGTATATAGTGTTGCATGGCTAAACACTTATAAGGTCCCAAAGGCGAGACCTATTGGCTATGCCAGTGCTTGTTTCTTGTAGGATTCAATCCATGTTAATGGTAATTCTAGCTAAAGGGGATCGCGCTGACGTTCTTTTAGAATGGGGAGACGAGGTGTGATGCCTTTGCTCCTGTGATGACCCCACGCTGCTGTGTCAAGTGACCTTGTGGGTTTAGGAAGGTCACGTGACCAGCGTTGCCCTACCACTGTCCAAATGTGAGAGCACTGGTGCTTGTACTGATGATTGAGAGGGGATGGAGGGGCAGCTTCAGCCTCAAGCAAGAAAGGAAGCATAACATATCAGTGCAATCTTTGGGACCTATAAGCGGTTTGAGCAGGAGGAAATTTAGGATTGTATGTGCAGCGCTCTGAAACCTTGCTGGGTGAAGTTGACGCTATAAAGCTGTAGAGTCAGTTACCTCATAGATCGAAGTGTGAAGGAACGCTTTACCTTCAGTAGATTTGGAAGTGAGCAGTCGAGCTCTACCCAGAGACATCCGTCTCTGAAGAGATAGTTCACTTCCTTCGCGAAGGAGTTGTAAGCAGGAGTTTGTCGATGATTCGCAGCACATGAAAAGGGGCAGCGCTTGTTTCAAAACCTCGCACCGCTTTTTAGCGATCTGCACACTTGGTACGGATGCCATCAATATGTTTCACTGGTCCGCAAAAGAGCTGTTGAAAAATAAATATATATATTCAATATGTGTACAAGGCACAGCTAGGCACAAGGGCAATGAAGCGGCGCATATTTTAGAGGTTTAAAAGTGATATTTTGGCGCTATAAATAAAACATGTTATATTTAAGTTAAAAGAGTTATAACAATTATTGTAAAGTAGAACTGAACAAATGCTACAAAAAATATTGTTGTCTGCTGGTGCTGCGGTTCCTCTGCAACTGGATTTAAAGGGCTGGTGTAGAACTTTTAGCTGTTTCTCCTGCAAAGCGAAGACCCCCTGCAGATTTTGTCAGAGTCTACGTACGACTCGTCACGTAGGTTTAAAAAAAAAAAAACATACTTTATTCGTCAATTAGCATAGACAACGCAGGGCTCTGCGCACCAGAGACATCTGCCGAATCAGACATATGTAATCATGAAAACAATCAACGTTTTTATAAGTAATATCAAAGTGCATAATAAAAGCATGCTGAATGATATAGAACCCCCCCAACTCCCACCCTCCCTCATCCCACCCTCCTTAAATCGCATCATGTCCGCATAGTTCTGTCTGTCCACAGCCTAGAGGAACAAACAAAGAATCCTACCATAGTAGCATGCACCCCCATGCCCTCCTCGCACCAGAATAGCTCCAGCATCTACCCCAGTGGATGGGTCTCCACTACCGCTTGCGGCTCCAACCGTAGGCCCCGATAATCTGCCCACCCTTTCCAAATCTTATAGTGCTTGTGTGGGAAACCCCTGGCTACAAAGATAGGCTGCTCCAACCCCATGCTAAAATCTAAACCATTCTTCCATGCAGCCACCGAAGGTACCCGCGTCGCCTTCCACTCCTTAAGCAATGTCTTGTTTCGCCAGAGTAAACCCTAATAACATGAGGTGTCTTTTGTAGACGTTGGCCCCCATCCCCTCCTTGACGTGAAGCAGAGCCAGCTGTGGTGGTCGAGGGAGCCCCCACCCTAGTACTTCCGAAAGGTATGCAAAGAGCCCCCCTCCAGAAATGATCCAAGGATGTACACTGCCAAACAGTATGCAGAAAAGTGCCCTCCTCCCGACGACAGCAAAGACACTCCAGGGAAGCGATCGGCCCCGCCCGCCACAGTCGTGCTCTAGTAATATAGACCCTGGGGAGATACTTGAACTGAACCAGGCAGAGCCGCATTGCTATGGCCGCACCCTGCTGCGCCGCCAAGGTCACCGTCCAGTCCTCCTCCTCTAGAGTGCCCACATCAGCCTCCCAGTCTCCCCTAAGCTTCTGTAGTGTGGGGGAGCAATGGGTAACCAGGGATTGGTATATCCGGGTGATCTTCTTTTCTTGCAGGTCCCCCATAAAAACCTTCGCCTCCAACGGACTAAATTCAGGGCGAGACTCCAGACCCTCCAGGATAGGAGACAGGGCATGGCGAAACTGGAGGTACTGATAGAATTGTGACTGTGGCATATGAAATTCCCTCTGTAGGTCCTGGAAGGGCTTGAGTGTCATGCCCCTCATGACATCTCCCAAGGTTGAAATACCAATGTTGTCCCATCCCCGGAAACCCTGCAGGGCTGGCAGGTGGGGCAGGCACCCATTATTCCACAGAGGGGTCTCCCTAGTCAGGATGTTTCACCAACCCATGTGCCGCAGCGCCTGCCTCCAAATCTGGAACACCACCCGTGTGGCCGATGGCATCGCACCCCGCAATGGCGCTGAGTACAGGAGTGTGTGTAGCGAGTGAAGCCCCATGAGTTGTCGCTCCAGCGCATACGCCGGGTCTCTCTTATCCCCATGCCATCACTCATTAGGAATCAGGAGGTGTGATGCCTGGTAGTATGAGAGAATGTCCGAGGACGCAAGACCTCCACAACAAGTGGACAGGAAGCATGTGCGCAGTTCTACGGCACGCTACCCCCCCTCCCACAGAAATTGCCCAAGCACAGTATTCAACAGCGGGAACCATCTGGACGGGATCGGGTACGTGTGATTCTGTAACTGGTAAAGAAGCCGGGGAAGCGCTACCATCTTGAAAATCGCCGATCTGCCAAATAGAGTCAGAGGCATATGGGACCAGGACGTAAGGTCTGAACGAACTCGCTCCCACACCAGAGCCACATTATGTTCCCAAGCAATGGTCGCTACATCCGAAAGGTACACCCCTAGGTACTTCCAGCCCCCCACCGCCAACTGGACCGAGGACGCCCACGCACCCACTCTCGTCCGATCTCCCAGGGCCCATAGTGTGGATTTGCAGGGATTCATATACAACCCGACGTCGCCCCAAAGTTCTGCATGCTGCGCAGAAGCCGCGGCCCCGTTCTGTCCACTGCTGTAAGAAAAAAGAGGACATCATCCGCATATAGCGCGATCTTGTCGGACAGACCCAGAGCCCAGTCAAATCCCCGAACCTGCGCATCAATGCGAACCCACGCTGCCAATGACTCCATGGCCAGGGCGAAGAGATAGTGAGACATGGGGCACCCCTGCCTTGGGCCTCTTCCTATAGAAAAAGTGGAGGAGGTCGCACCAGACACCCAAACCGTTGCCGTTAGCTCCGTGTATAGGAACATTATGTAAGATAGGAAGCGTGTGCCAAGATTGAGTCTCCGCAGCAATGTGAATAGGTAAACCCAGCTCAGGGAATCAAACTTCCTGTCCAAATCTGCCAAGAGAAGCGCCGCCTGCTCTCCCATCTGCCGTATGGCCGCCATCGCCACATGAGCCCTCCTTATGTTGTGCCTGGTCGCCCTCTGGGGCATAAACCCCGCCTGATCCGGGTGTACAAGAGCAGAGAGCAGAAATGTGGGGCAGAAGACGTTTGCCCAATGCCTTCACCAGGATTTTGGCCTCCATGTTTAGGAGGGAAATGGGGCGATACAAGGCATGTTGTTCTGGGGGTCGGCCGGGCTTATGGAACACCACTGCCTCCGCAAGCCTCCAATCTAGAGGGAGGGAGCCCTTTTCCCGGGCCTCCTCCACCACCGCCCAGTAATAGGGGGCCAGCTGCACATTGTAGCGATGGAAAAATTCACTCGGAAACCCATTGGGCCCAAGTGCCTTTCCGGGATTGAGCTCTCCCAGGGCCGCACCTAGCACCTCATCCGTCAAGGGGACCTCAAACTGATTGCCCACCTCATCCGGCACCATTTTGGGGGGCAGATCTGCTATAAAGTTATCAATGGTGACCTCTGATAAACATTCCTGGGGGCATAAAGATCCGCATAGTATGCGGCAAAGCTCTCCGCTATGGCGGAGGCGTCTATAATCGGCATCCCTGCCAAGTCCAGAATTCCCGGGAGGCCCTGGGCATGGAAGGTGCCCTGGCAGAGTCGATGCAGCATCTTGCTAGACTTGTCCCCCATTGGTATACCCTGCTGCGCGTCACCAGCCAGACCTGGCGTGCTTCGTCCATCAATAGGGTGGCACAGGTCTGATGGGCAAGAAGCAATTGCCGCACATACTGGTACCCCCCTGCCTCCCGACTCTGGAGCTCAAGTGCCTCCACATCCGCCTCCGCACGAGTCAGTTCCTCCATATGCTTCCTACGGGCCACCGCGCACCAGGATATGTCTACCCCTTGTAAGGTAGGCTTCAGCGCCTCCCACAATGTCGCGGCACAAGGAACGGACCCCTCATTAGACGTCAGGTACTAGGCAATGGCTTCACTCATATGCTCCCCATACTCGTCATTCTGCAAGTGCCACACTGATAGACGCCACCGGAACAGTTGTTTCCCCCTGCCTATATATAGCTTAAGTGACACCGGAGAGTGGTCCGAAAGGTCGCGAGGCGAAATCTCCACCGACGCCACTCTATCGACCGCCACCCGGGGAACACAGAGATAGTCAATTCTGGATAGCGATTTATGGACCGCCGAGAGGTATATGAACCCCCTCCGATAACCATGAAGACGTCGCATACATCAACCCAGTCCAATCCCCTCACCAACTAATGCAGTATTGTGGGAAGACCACCCCAGGGCCACCCCCAACCCTGGTCCTATCCTTGGCCAAGTACATAACATCATTGCAGTCCCCACCCACCACAGTCAACGCGTCTGGCATGTCGGCCCACAAGGAACGCAATTTCTCTACCAGATTCCATTGTATGGGAGAGGGAGCATATACACTGCCTAGTATCAAGTGGTCTTCCCCGATCCTGCCCGGATAAACTGACAGCGCCCCTGCGTCAGTTCACTGTTGTAGGTGTACATAGGGAACCCTACGGTGCACTAGGATCGCTAATCCCCGCGAACCCCTTGTAAACTCAGCGAGGAATACCTGTTGGAACCCATAGCGTTGCAAGCAAAGGGCCTTCGTGCCCAGAAGATGTGTTTCCTGCACCGTAAGAATGTCGGCCTTAGCCCTCTTTGCCTGGTCGAGTATTGCCCCGCATTTGATTTTATCCAGAGACCCACGCACATTCTAACTGATAATGCGGCGACTGCCCAGGGTTACCCGACCATCGTCTGGCACTCTAGCCATGGGGGGGCGTATCCTCCCATAATGCGGATAGTGAGCTGTGGTGATGCATTTGTATAGTGCAGCAAGCGTCTAGCGGAAGTGCGATTTGAAAACTAAAACAACCCCCACCCCATACCTCAAAAACACTGAAGTATCTGTTGTGGTAGGGCTAGTCCCCAGGCCCCAACGGGGGGATGAAGACCGCCCCAACCAATGGATCCCCAACTCACAGCCCAGGTCCTCTGGGCATGTCTCCGACCAGAACGGTCCTGGCGGAGAGGCCAGTCCACATCGTGACTCCCCCTAGTAATATCAACCCCGGCTCCACAGTACCCCACTGATTTCGTACATTAGGGTTCAAGTGTTTGTCGCCCCAAGGTAGAGCACCGCCGAGGTGCTGCAGGACAGGGAGCGCTGCCGCGATCGGGATCGTCTGTTACTCTTCTGCTGTTTACCCCAGGGCCCCCTGGGCCACTTCGCTCGATGAGGAATCTGACTCCCTTCCAGGTGGCGTATGTGGCCTCACCCACATCGTCTCATCTGTCCATTTAAACACCTCCTCCGGAGTATCAAAGAAGAGGGTGCAGGAGCGAAATACCACCCACAGGTGCGCCGGATACAATAGGGCATATGGAAGCTTAAGGTCTCTCAGGCGGGCCTTCGCCGCCATGAATGACTGGCACTGTTCCTGGACTAGTCTTGTATAGTCAGGAAAAATAAGACTGTGTGAATTATTGTATTGCGGAGGTTCCTTGGCCCGAGCTTGCTTCAGGATAGGATCCCGATTGAGATAATTTAGCAGTTTTGCTATGACTGGCCACAGGAGAGCCCCCACCGGGGGTCTCTGCACGAGCGCCCTATGGGCCCGCTCCACAGCAAAACACTGGGACTTGGTCTCAAGGGAAAGCCAGCTCTCCAGCCATTACGTTAGAAATCGTTCTATGTTGCCCTCTTCGCAGCCCTCCGGAAACCCAACAAATCGGAGGTTGTTGCGTCAAGCCCTCCTCCGCATCCTCAACTTGGAGCGCAAGGCCCTTTTGGACAGTCTCCATCTTAGTAACCTTCTGTTTCAACACAGTGACATCATCTTCCACCCCAGAGATCCGGGACTCAGCCTCGGTGATACGGGACACTGCGTTACGCAGATCCTGCCGCAGCAGCATGACGTCCGTGCCAACTGCCCCGTTTTTGCATCCAACATATCCCTGGATTGGGTAATAGCAGCCATGAGGGCCGCATTGTCTGGTATGGCTCCCAATTGGCCCCTGGAGGCCCTAGCCGCTGCCCCTGGGCCAGTGACCTTATCAATGGGGCCCTGCTTGGTCGAGCCACTGCCTCCTTGGTCCCTCATCATGTCTGCCCCTGAAGACGCCACACAAACCCAGGAAGAGCCAGGCAGGGCGCAGACGCAGAAACCACCAGTACCCTCAGTCCGACCAGTCTGCCGAGTGGGCACCAACCAACAGGCGTCACAAAACCACTGGGCCAACAAGATCGTCCTGGGGCCCCACCTCACCAGAGGCTTGCGGTCCGCCTGTCCGTTGGGGCGAAGTCCCTGTAGATTAACTGGTGAGGCCCGGACTCACCCCCGCCGTGCGGTCCCTCCACGAGCAGCTGCAGCCACTACCCCCAGGGGCCCGATGCAGGTCCACGCGGCCCGACCGACCGCCGGTGTAGGTGCCCCTGTGATCCCAGGTCAGCTCCGGAGGGGGGGGAAGGGCAGAGAACCAGACAGCGGACCTCCCAGCCCCCCAACTACCCAGTACCCGACTACAACACCACACAAAGCGGGGGGGGAGAGCACCCGTAGATGCAAGGCAGCCGTCCGCTATCTAAGCGACCGCCAGCGCGGGCACCCCGACGACCTGAGATGGGAAAGGGAAGGAGGCACACGCCGACTCGCCAAAGCACTACCCCCGCGGCCCGACTATGCCGCCGATACCCCACCGAGCTATTAGGAAAAGGGAGGGAGCACCTTAAGCATCAGGCAGCCCCATGCAGTCTGACCGACCACCGGTGTGAGAGCCCCAAAGGCCCCGGGATAGTTCAGCGGGGTGAGCAGAGCAGACGGCAGGCCTCCCATCCACCTCCATTGCAGTCTGACTGCACCGCCGATCCCCAATACAATGCCAGGAAGGGGGGGCACCGCAGACACCAAGCCCCAGCCCCAGCCACAAATCTTCACCTCCTCCGTCAGCCCTCACCGCCAGGGAGGCCCAGTCATGGGCTGCGGCCCTCGCCTCACCTGCGTGGCCCGATCCAGCCGCCGGGTCTCCTCCTCAAATCGGGTCCCGGTCCTCTCTGCGGAGCAGCGCTCAATGCCCCTGCCAATTATCCGAGCCCTCTGCTGATACCAGGGCTCTCTGATCTAGTCCATAAGCCAGTGGGCGGGCCCAAGTCGCCGCACGTCCTCCAGCCGCCTCTGATGGCCTTCAGCACGACCCCCCAGCTCCACCATTGCCAGCCAGGCCTCACCCCAGGCGTGGGTCGATCGTGCCGCCAAAGATCGCCATGGGCTCACCAAAACCCCTCGGGCGAAGATGAGGGCAATGCAGCACTGCTGGGCGGTGACGATGGAATTCCAGAAGTCTGGGGAGTCAGGATAATCGACAGATATTCGGTGGGCTGTACGGAGCTCACTTAGTACACGTCCCCCATGTTGGCTTGCTAAGCCATGTCCCCTGGCGTTGGTTCTTTTGATGTCAAACACAGTTTGTTTTGCAGATGTTTTTGCTTTAAAGGGGGAGGGCCATGAATCCTTTTTGTGGTGCCTGACATGTTGTATGGGTTGGGGGCAGGAAGGGGAGGGGGCATGATAGATGCACCAGCTGACAGTCACTGTTTGAAGCAGGAGAGCGTGACCTCACTTTGAGGGAGTACAAAGCCATGCCCGTGGGTTATGTGTTTGGTATTGTTACCCTACCCAGTGGTGCTAATTTAATCGACCTCAGCAGTATGAAAGACGAAGTGGACCCTCTGGGGTTCATATCTGTGACCATGTCTTCTAAAACCAATGCCTGCTTGTGATGCGTTAGTCCACTGAGCCAGCAGACCTTGAGCCAAGGGTAGGCAAGGGAAGAAATCCTAAACCTGCAATGGGGTATTGAAAGCGAACTGTCAAAATAGCAAGATTAGAAGAAAAAAACTTTGTGATGACCGGACCTGTTATCTTACTTGACAAATTAAAGAAAAATACGTTTAAAATAATGGTTCGTACCAACCTTGAACCACGAGGGATGTATTCACGGCGCCTGGGAGACCAATATTAAACCGGCTTTCGGCAACTATTTAAGGGAGGAGGTGCGACGCCAGGGCCCCCCTTGGATGCCTGTGGGGGGAGTATGGAGGGGGTAGTGAGAGCAGAGAGACAGAGGGGGTGGAGGAGCATTGTAAGGCTTAATGAGCCATTACAAAAGCCAGATGGTCTGTGCATGTTCACGCACACATGCACGCCAGCTTGAGGCCAGCAAAAGCCTCTCTGGTAGCACTTTAAAAACCCACTTACTAAAGGTCTCGCTTGTCCTAAAAAGGACAAGATGATGAGATTATTTGGGGAAGTAGGTTTGCATTTTTAGGAACGGTGTCCACAGAAGGGACCATCAACAGCATCACCATATAAGCCTGTTTATCATTATAATAGGACTCTGTGGACATGTGTACTGGCATATAATTATAGAGACAAACAATACCTCAATCTTGAAAAACATTCCCTTGTAAAACCAACTTTGGAGACCCTTCACCAGCTTCTTGTGGCACCCAGGATCAAATTTGAAATGATTTGCACCATTGGCAAGCCTTCCTGGAGTAAAGGCTCTGGATACCTTCTCAACCTGCGCCTACTTTACCTTCCAGGTAGGAACTTTAGATTAATAAACATACACCTTATCCAGCAGCGAACCGTCAAACAATAAACATGAGAGGACAGGTCTCCAAGGCACTGAACTGTGGAATACCTAGAACCACATCCTAAAAGCAGAACTTAGTAACCTCCAGTTGAGAAAACACTTAATAACTAAACTCTCCAGCTTGAACGCTACCGCAGTCTGGGGTTGTTGTTTTGAAACTTGGGGATTGTGGTCTGTGCCGAGGGGCTGCTCACTGATGGAAGAGGTAAATGGACATTTTACCTTTTGGATTGTTTTGCAGCACTATTGTCAGCACTTAACTATGCTGAGTTTCTCTGAAGAGCTTTAAGGGAAGCAAAACATCATGATGTCAGGAAAGTATTTTAGTGAAAATGTAACTATTTAAATAAATCAAGACTATATATAAACTTCTTTATTCGGCTTTTTCACAAGAAAAACCATAAAAGAACAATTTTAAAAAAGAAAGTACAACGTACATTTTAACTCTAAAATGTCAATGTAAAACATCGATTCTGAATTTCATACAAAAGCAAAGACCATTTCATTTCATCAGAGGTAAAATTACACAGTTGTTAATTATAAATTTTGTCTATGCTTCATGATACATTTTAAAAAGTTGAGAACAATATAGCAGACAGTTTCCGATTCAAGCATTTGGAGTCTACGTAATGCCGGTCTGCATTGTCTAAAACCCCAACTCCTCATTGTTGGGAGTATCCAAATTTTTCTGTGTGAGTGGTGGAATTTGCAAAACATGATTACATGTAGATTAGACTGATTAGATATTTCGTCGCAGGGGCATGGGGGGAGACTTGAATCCCATGCATTATTCAAAGGAAACGTGACCAATCTAAAAAAAGTGTTCAGCCTAAATCTAGTCATCAGCATTCTTTCATAAGTTGTTATCTGCAGTGTTAAATACGGGGGAATGCCATATGTTGTTTGGACCATGTTTGCATGTATGACCAAGGGTTTTGAGGATTCAGATGCCAATCTCAAGGTCTCTAAATGGCGGAGGGCTTGTTGTTTTAATTCGTTCTTCGAGAGATTGATTATGGACTCTGGGTGAAGATAGTATTTCATAAGCCCAATGTCTTTGAGAAAATTTCTAATATAGGAAAGCCATCTTACTTTGGAAGACTTGTCTAAAGTCATTGTATCCAGTACAATGGACTGGGTCAGCAAGTTTTTGTCAGATGTCCAAATGCGCCGCCACAGCATCAACGGTTGAATCCTAATCAAGTCCTCCAAGTAAGGGATTCCTAGTTCCAGGTGAGAAGCATAAGAAGAAGTGCCTTTTGGCGTAGCTAAAAGAAATCTTTAAAAAGTATTTTCTGCTACCTGGATAGGGCTCGTATCCGTGTGTCCCCAGACTCCTGCTCCATACAACGCTATGGCCTGACATTTGGCGCTATAAATTTTCAATAACTCTACGGGGGCCCTTCTCCCCAGTCTCTGGGAAAAACTCATTAGGGCCGCTGTTGATCTTTTGAACAGATGGCATCTTGTCTCTACAGCTGGTTTCCATGTCAATTGATCGTCTATCATGATACCAAGGTACGGATACTGACCAGTAACCTCGAGTTTTTGTTTGTCGAGGTAGACTTATTTTACTCTTTTTTCCCTGTTTCCTGATATCATGACAAACGTCTTCTTGACGTTTACCTGTAGGTCAAGACCACCCATAAAGGTAGTATATCTGTTTAGGGAGTTCTGAAGCTCTCGCGGGGTACGCGCGAGGAGGACAGCATCGTCCGCGTAGAGCAGAGCGGGAATCAGGCGCTGTCTTATGCGTGGGAGGTCCTGGGCCCCCTTCAACAGCCCCTTCTCCAATCCGTTGGTATAAAGTGAGAAGAGGAAGGGGGCCAGGACACATCCTTGCCTGACTCCCCGCTCCACTCCAAACGGTGCTGTTAACTCGCCATTTAGGCCAAAGCGTACTCTGGCCGAGGCTCCTGTGTAGAGTTCTCTCAAGAAATCTAGGAGGGGGGGTTCAACTCCCATATGGCGTAGAACCGTCCATAGCTTTGAATGCGAAACGCAGTCAAAGGCTGCGGACAGGTCCACATAAACCATATATATCGTGTTCTCCTTGGCCTGCGTGTATTTGCCCACTATTAAACTGAGATTAAGGGCCTATTCGACCGTTCCGAACCCCTCTCGGAAACCGAATTGGAGGTCAGAGATAATGCCTCTCTCCTCACCCCACTGCTGGAGTCGATCCAAGATTACTCTCCCCACAACTTTCCCGATCGAGTCCAGAAGTGAGATGGGGCGGTAGCATTTCACGTCTTGGCGGTCCCCCTTTTTGAAGATGGGGACCATTATGGATTTGGTCCAAGAGTTCAAGACTCCCTCGTTTACAACAGCTGTACATACTCTTGTAATAATAGGTGCCCAAAGATCTAAGTTGTGTTTGAAGAAGTCCACAGGGACTCCGTCAGGCCCTGGGGCTTTCCCTATTTTGCTTGATTCTAGGGCGACTACCAGATCGGGTATATCAAAGAGGAGCGAGATTGTGTATTGAACATTTGAAAGCATATTTTCAGATTCGACGCAGTTGAATTATTTTTAAAAATCTTCGAAAAATGAGCCACCCATGTACTTTCGTCAATGGCAACTTCGATCTTGGGGATGTTATTATCAGTAAGGTAAGGAGCCCTGACCGTTCGCCAGAAAGCCTCACTATTTTTTGAAACAGCACTCTTATGCAGGTCTTCCCAGAGTTTCTGTTTCGTAGCTTACGTTCCCCAAAGTATTGATGTCTAAGAAGTTGAATCTGCCCAGTGTCCCTAGGTTTGTTTTGTAGGGCTAATTATTAATTATTAATATTGAAAATTAATCAGTATTTAAATCCTAAATGAAAATTAATAATTAAATGAAGGATGCAAGGATTAGGCCTAAAATAAAGTCATGGGGCCTTAGAGGACCGCAAATAACTGTGCGAATTTCTGTGCTGCTTTGTTTGAGTATTGCAAAATACCATGGAGCCAAAATATTAAAACCTAAGTATCGCACCAAAATATCTTGAAGGTAAGTGCATACAGGTAAGTATAGATTTAATGTTCTCAACACTACATCTCCGTATCTTGCAGATATGTATATCTTCGAGGTACACATATGTGAAGTTATATATAGTAAACCTGTCCTTTAATACATATCCTTATATTTTAGTTGTCAGTATTTAGGTCTTAA